>NC_134484.1:292712408-293072408 GCF_040206685.1 Ascaphus truei
TGTGTGTGTGTGTGTGTGTGTGTGTGTGTGTGTGTGTGTGTGTGTGTGTGTGTGTGTGTGTGTGTGTGTGTGTGTGTGTGTGTCACTGTGTGTGTGTGTGTGTCCTGTGTGTGTCCCTGTGTTTGTGTGTGTGTCCCTGTGTGTCCTTTGGCCCGTCACTCCGCCTCAGGCCAATGAGAGGTGTGCGGGGGCGGGCGGGCCAAGGGACCAATGAGATTTCCCCTAGGGACACCGGACATCCAGGCAGGCAGGCAAACATACAGTGCTTTCACTAATATAGTATAAGATATGTATAGTGTAGGTACTTGCATTAAACGGGTTGCCTTGACGTGGCATGCAGGCTTACAAATGCTTTGGCCAAAGGGTTTAACCAAATACCCTTTTTCATGAGAATATTATTTTATCTTAGCCTAATTGGTAGGAGCGCAGGAATCGTTCTTTTTGTTTTGCTATATGTAAGGCCTATCTTTTTACCTGCAGCAAACTTCTTTAGGGAGGAGCGCGGTATTATGTACAGTTTCTCACTAATATTGGGCAATCCTTTTCCATGCTGCATACTCCCATAGGGCATTTTAAATTTAGTATCTCTGAAACGTCGTAGGGGTAGGTTTAAATGCTCATCTGCTTTACATAGCAGTTACTGAGCCCCTACCAATTGTCCAATTAGTGCAGGTATATTACACCCCAGTGTCAGTCTGGACATCACCTCCATTGAATGGTGGGTGAATGTGTAAGGCTGACAGAGAGATGTATATGTGTAAGTTGTATTATATTCACACCAGGGAATTTGTGCACCCTGATTGCTATAAAGGTAAAGGTAAGTATGATACAGGCATTAGCCAGATTTTAATTGCACTACTCACATAAGATTATGCTTTATTTAACCCCTTCAGGGCTTTAACACTTTTTTCACTAGTCCATGGGACAATTATTACATATATATATAGTACAGTGTAGGTACCTGCATTAAACGGGTTGCCTTGACGTGGCATGCAGGCTTACAAATGCTTTGGCCAAAGGGTTTAACCAAATACCCTTTTTCATGAGAATATTATTTCATCTTAGCCTAATTGGTAGGAGCGCAGGAATCGTTCTTTTTGCCTGTCCACTTAAGTCTGTAGAGCAAGCATGTCAAACTCGCAGGCCGCGGGCCGCATGCGGCCCACAACGAGTATTTGTGCAGCCCAGCCAATGTGTCCTGGTTACGGCGGCGGTGAGGAGGATGCAGCAGCTGGTAAGTATTCTCTGTGTGAGTGAATGCTGCCACGGATTGGATGAAGGGCAAGCATGGGTTTGAAAGAAGGAGGCAGGGCTTAGAATGCCGGCCGGGATGCAGGGGATTGGTCGGAGGCAGGTCAGAGGAAGCCGGGAGCGGGGCTTCCGCTTTGTGCAGAGCACATGGGGAGTGTGTGTGTCTGCCTTCCCGCTCCTCTGCCTGCTGCACGAGGTCCCGCGCCGGGGCGGGCAGCCACAGGGACCCGGGGCAGAGGCGCTCACCCCACTTGCCGCTCAAACTCCCTTGCCGCTCACTACCTTTCTGCTCACCCCTTGGCGCCCCCCCTTTGCACCCTTGGTGCTCCCCTTTGCCCCCGGTCCGCATGGTGCTGGAGATGGGCGTGGGGGCGGTCAGTGGTGGTGCGCGATCGCTGGCGGGTGCAGCGGGAGGCTCAAAAACCAGGCCTTTCCTCTGTCCCCCGCCCCCCCCCATTCCGTCGCTGTACTCCACTTTGTCTGTGTGTGGGGGGAGGGGGGAGTGTGTGTGTGTGTGGGGGGAGTGTGTGTGTGGAGGAGTGTGTGTGTGTGGGGGGAGTGTGTGTGTGTGGGGGGAGTGTGTGTGGGGGGGAGTGTGTTGGTGGGGGGAGGGAGTGTATGGGTGGGGGGGAGGAAGTGTGTGTGTGGGGGGGAGGGAGTGTGTGTGGGGGATTAGGGTGTGTGTATGTGGGGGGGGAGGGAGTTTGTGTGGGGGGGAGGGAGTGTGTGTGTGGGGGGGAGGGAGTGTGTGTGGGTGGGAGGGAGTGTGTGTGTGTGGGTGGGAGGGAGTGTGTGTGTGGGGGTGTGTGTGTGTGGGGGGGGCGAGGGGTGTGGAGGGGGAGTGTGTGTGTGGAGGGGTGTGTGTGTGGGGTTGGAGTGTGTGTATAGGGGGGGAGTGTGTGTGTATATACTTTAGAGAGACATACTGAAGGCCTTCCATCTGAAGGCCTTCCATCAGCTAATCCTGGTGAAATAATTTTGTCTTTCAGAGATTCATCACAACGGTAAGGGGGGGGGGGGTCGTGCAAACGTATTGAACTGCATGGATAATGTAGTAACAGTCAATAGTTTGTTATGCTCCCACCCTCTCTAAATGGCAAATTAATACAGTACAGAATCCAAGAGAATGAGAATGTGTATGGAAAAGAAGTAAGTGATTTTTAATGTCAAAATTGATCAAATATTAATACCAAGTGTAACACGTCAACACTTGTACCCCCCCTCCCAAACGCATATATGGGTGGTGCGTGTAGATACGCATGTTACCATTGGTGTGGTGCGTGTACCTGTAGGTTCACAGGGGGCCAGAGACGCCACTGATGGAAAACTGGGGTGCACCTAGAATTTGTTTGTTCAGTGCCTCGACCCAAGAGGGATACTCACAGTGGTGGGATAGGCCCAACTGGAAACATGCCATTAGAAACACACACACAGATGATGTATGCAAACACACACATGCAACACACACACTCCCCTCCCCCCACACACAAAGTGGAGAACAGCGACGGAATGGGGGGGGGGTGGGCGGGGGAAAGAGGAACGGCCTGGTTTTTGAGCCTCCCGCTGCACCTGCCAGCGATCGCGCACCACCACTGCCTGCCCCAACGCCCATCTCCCACACCATGCGGACTGGAGGCAAAGGGAGCGCCAAGGGTGCAAGGGGGGGGCGCCAAGGGGTGAGCAGAACGGTAGTGAGTGGAAAGGGGGGTGAGCGGCAAGGGAGTTTGAGCGGCAAGGGGGGGTGAGCGGCAAGGGGGGTGAGCGCCTCTGCCCCGGGTCCCTGTGGCTGGCCGCCCGGCGCGGGACACCGTTCAGCAGGCAGAGGAGCGGAAGGCAGACACACACACTCCCCGTGGGCTCTGCACAAAGCGGAAGCCCCGCTCCCAGCTTTCTCTGACCTGCCTCCGACCAATCCCCTGCATCCCGTCCGGCATTCTAAGCCCCGCCTCCTTCTTTCAAACCCATGCTTGCCCTTCATCCAATCCCCTGGCAGCATTCACTCACACAGAGAATACTTACCAGCTGCCGCATCCTCCTCACCGCCGCCGTAACCGGGACACATTGGCTGGGCCGCACAGATACTCGTTGTCAGCCGAATGCGGCCCGCGGCCCGCGGCCCGCGAGTTTGACATGCTTGCTCTACAGACTTAAGTGGACAGGCAAAAAGAACGATTCCTGCGCTCCTACCAATTAGGCTAAGATAAAATAATATTCTCATGAAAAAGGGTATTTGGTTAAACCCTTTGGCCAATGCATTTGTAAGCCTGCATGCCACGTCAAGGCAACCCGTTTAATGCAGGTACCTACACTATACTATATATATATATATGTAATAATTGTCCCATGGACTAGTGAAAAAACTGTTAAAGCCCTGAAGGGGGTTAAATAAAGCATAATCTTATGTGAGTAGTGCAATTAAAATCTGGCTAATGCCAGTATCATACTTAACTTTGCTATAAAGGTAATCAGGGTGCACAAATTCCCTGGTGTGAATATAATACAACTTACACATATACATCTCTCTGTCAGCCTTACACATTTACCCACCATTCAATGGAGGTGATGTCCAGACTGACACTGGGGTGTAATATACCTGCACTAATTGGACAATTGGTAGGGGCTCAGTAACTGCTATGTAAAGCAGATGAGCATTTAAACCTACCCCTACGACGTTTCAGAGATACTAAATTTAAAATGCCTTATGGGAGTATGCAGCAAGGAAAAGGATTGCCCAATATTAGTGAGAAACTGTACATAATACCACACTCCTCCCTAAAGAAGTTTGCTGCAGGTAAAAAGATAGGCCTTACATATAGAAAAACAAAAAGAACGATTCCTGCGCTCCTACCAATTAGGCTAAGATAAAATAATATTCTCATGAAAAAGGGTATTTGGTTAAACCCTTTGGCCAAAGCATTTGTAAGCCTGCATGCCACGTCAAGGCAACCCGTTTAATGCAGGCACCTACACTATACTGTATATATCTACTATATATTTCTCAAACAGTCATATGTGGCTATGTCTGTATGTGTCTCCCTGTGTCCCTCCCTGTGTCCCTAGCGGCAATAAGATTGGACCTGCCTCAGGCCAATGACATTGCTCCCTTGGCCCACCCGACCCCGCACACCTCACACCACTGCCTCAGGCCAATTACATTGCTCCCTTGGCCCCACACCCGCCCCCGCACACCTCTCATTGGCCTGCGCCCAACACACCAACCCCAATGCCACACTCTCCCAGCCCTCACTGAGCTTTGGGAACCGCTTCACAGCACCTAACCCTCACTGCTCTGGGAGATTTGGTAACTGAAAATATGGTCTGCTTTCCACCAACGGTAGCAGGTCTACCCTGTGGACTAGACTGCCTCCCGGGAGGTCCCTTTCAGGTTCAATGTGCTGGACAGGACAGCTGGACAGGCGCCTGGAGACAAGTGAATAATTCGGACACAAGGTATCGTTCTCACTCACTGGTCTGCTTTAATGAGCACATGCAACCGTTCTTATAGCCCTTTTGGGTTGTTGTCACATAGTTACAATTCATTCAGGTTGCCATGTACACTTAACAGAAGTCAGTTGTCCTTAACAATGCCATATTCCTTTCAGTTACCCCCCAGCCCAGCTATCGTTGCTATAGTTATCCTTAACAAAGCTATTTTCTGTCAGCTAACCCCCAGTTGCCGTGGCTATCGTACATTGCTGATAGGACAGTTTGAATATTTCAGGATTCTGGTCAAACAGGATATATGGGGCATGATCTCAGCAGGGAGCAACTGTATTAGAAGTGACTTCTTGTCTGTGTTAAAACAGAGTTCCCATACTTTTTCCCTACAGCTATACACATTGTACCTGAGATGACAAAAAGGGAGCATATATTCTTAAACATACTGTATAAACATAGGACCCCTACCAAAATATACATTAACAATAGTGCAGTGGCCCGTTCCCAAAACCAAGAAGCAGGTTATGGCTTCTCTTGGCACCGCAGGCTACTACAGAAAGTTTGTTCCTCAGTACAGCGCCATAGCTAAGCCTCTGACTGACTTGACCTAAAAGCGACTGTCTGTACTAGTTGTCTGGTCTCCCGCCTGTGAAGTTGCATTTCAGGCACTGAAGACTGCACAAAAAAGGAAAGAAATTGGAACCACCGGTTTCTGCAAGCGACTGTGTTTTTTTTGTATTACAATGTAAAGGTATGAAAGAAATGTAGTTAACTGCTGCAACCAAACCTTGAATGTTTTTTGCCTAGCTTTGTATTGTCACATTCCCTTATTTTTTTTAAAAAAAAATTTCGTTCCAAAAACAAAATTTGGTTTTCATTCGCTACTGTGTACCGTTACGGTTTTTCAGATCTATAATCAGGTTAAAAGGTCTTGGCAGGTGAATGGACAGCCCCTATACTAGCTGCACCAGACTACTCCAAAATGTTTTTGGTGCAGACCGATGCCTCGGACTATGGCATCGGCGCTGGCCTCAGCCAAGTGGGTGAGGAGGGCAGTGAACATCCCATGGTTTACCTAAGCAGAAAACAGCTGCCCAGAGAAGAGGCTTATGCCACAATTGAGAAGGAGTGTTTGGCGATCGTGTGGGCTCTGAGGAAACTTCAGCCCTATCTGTACGGTCGCCCATTCACTGTAATCACGGACCACAATCCGTTAAGTTGGCTTCAAAGGGTGTCCAGGAAAAATGCCAAGTTACTGCACGGGAGTTTTGCTTTGCAGGAATTTGACTTTACCATCCAGCATAAGAAAGGCAGTGAACATGGCAATGCAGGTGGCCATTCCCGCCAGGACAATCCTTGCGAACTTATAGCCTCAAAAGGTGCCAGGCCAGCCCAACCACCGGATGAGGTGGTAGGGGCAGAGCCTGCACTTTGAGGTGGGGAGGTGTGGTGGTGAAGGGTTTACCAGGCCCATAATAAAGGTCTTCTGCCCATCTGGTTTCCCCTAAACCTTGTTCGGGATGAAGGGGTTAATTGTTGATCACCACAATGCCATGTCTCCCCTATACATCATCCGTAATGTCTCTGTTTTTCAGCTCAGAAACTAGCTGTAGTCCTATAAATGTATATTGAATGTGCAAACTGTATTCACAACACAAGGGGGAGCTTCTAAGCGCCGTGCCAAGCGTTAATTGAATAAGTGCATGTGTGGTAAGCGGCTCCATTGATTCTCTGTATCACTTCCTAAACCGCAAAACCCACCGGGGAAGTCTTAACCACAAACTCAAGTGGATAAGTGGTTTGCGGTCTAGTTGAAGTGGCAGAATGCAACAATGTATCGTTAACCAATTAAGGTCAAGTGGTGGAGTGCTGCTGTGGTTACCGATTCCAGCAAGCAGTATGCCATAGCTCAAACCGCAAACCACATCACAGAGCCCATTCAATTAAGTAGCTGACTTTTGTTAGGAATAATACAGATAGTTGAGAATGTAACATTCACATATATGTTGTTTTTATATCACCCACACATACAGAGAAAGTACATATATGTAAGTATAGATATAGGATAAAGTATCTGTTGTCTAAATTTAGCATAGGTTGAATTTGATGGACTTATGTTTTTTTTCAACCTCATCTACTATGTAACTATGGAACTATTATGTAACTATATAAAAATAAAATGTGTTTCAGGTATGTTTTAAAATGTAAAGACAGGAACCCTTTCCTGCCAGTCCGGCAATAAATCCGTTAGCATTTTAATGTGTTAAGGGTGGATGAGCTGAGGGATTTTTCATCTACGTACTTCAATGGGCACCCTGCTGAGTTGCCCAGTGTCTACAGAAGTCCGGAGTTGAAAAGCCTCAGAGATAGGACGGATGGATTATTGCAAAGTACCAGATATCAGTGCGAAGTATGGGCTATCAACACTTGGTAGTCAAACCCCAGACTTTCTGTCGCCAGGTAAGGATTTGGGCCCAGTATTCGAAGCAGCTTAGGTGTCAAGTTAGCACATGCTCTGAGCAAACTGGGAAGCAACTTCTGCCATTTTTGTGAGCTACTGGCAAGTCTGGGATAGGTGGGAAAAGTTGTTCCCACGTGAGGATTGGCTGGGTATGTTAGAGATAGGACCCTTAACCCTATCAAAATGCCTGCAGTCCAGTCCTAGTTAGATTCATCTGAGATTTCACCAAGATCCGTCCAAGTACAGCGTCAGCAATTCCGGAGTGAGAGGGGTTAACAACATCGTAACCAAGGATCGTGCCCCTCTTCCAAAATTCGTTTAAGCTAAGGATTCCCGAACGAATCCTGTAAGGATCAATAAAAAGATTCCTTTCGGCAGAGATACAGGGGTGGCAACTTGTGGCCCTAGCCAAGGATTGTCGCACGGCTCAAATCATGCACCCACGTGCATGCGTGCAGGAGTGTCCAGAGACTATGGGGGCTATGCACTTAACAGGGATAAGTCGTTTTAAGAGCGCAAAAAGATTTAAAACATGATATTTTGTTTAGTGCGATTCACAGAGCAGTGATAACAGGCACTTTGGGCTCTAAAACGGGCTTTTTTCTAGAAATGTTTCAAAGTCCCACAAAGCTCGTACGATCAGCTAAATACGCTGATTTCTGCCAGTCTCCGTGATCTTCAAAGCTACAATAAGTGATCGTTCTTTAAAAATGCGCCGAAAAAAGCACGCCAGCTCAAGGCAGGTGCAAAAGGAGCAGTGGAAAACAAAAATATACTGTGCGCAACTAATTAACCTCTATAAAAATAAGTGATAAGGTGCAATAACCAAAACCCTTCTAATTTAGTAGCCCAATATAAAGCCACAAAAAACCACAGTGGAGATATTATGAAATAATTCACATAACCGTGTAGTAAATGATGATTGCGTCTGCTGCTATAAAGACAGGGGGTGGCTCAGCACCCCCCAATGCACTAAAGAAATGGAAACAAAAATACAGCGCACAACGCAAATGGTGAAGTAAGTAAATACAAGTGTTTATTAAATGAGGGATAAATAATCTGCGTACATCAAGTATAAAAAATTGAGCACTGAGTGTGTACAACACACAGGTTACCACTCGGTGACTGCTGGTGTGGGAGTCAGATGCTTGCTTCTCTCAGTGGGCGCTTTAAACAGCAGCTATGATGCAGGAATCTCTTAGGAACTCCTCTTCAAACTGTCAGCGTCTCCATATGGGGATTTCCCTTCAGATCAGCTGGGCTCCGCACTCGATAGTAGCACTCAGAGGGTCCCCAGATAGTTCAGCAAGGACTGGAGCAGCTAGTGAAGCTCCTCGATTGTGGGACGCTGCGTGATGACGTCACCGTGTCAGCAACTATGAATCGATTGGCAAGAGTGTTTCACGGTCTCTCAGATGCCCGAAATTGCACACAAAGATGTAGATAGCCAAAGCAATGCCAATAGATGTAGCCAATGTGACTGGCATTAGACACATAGACCATAAATCATCCAACGCATTTTGTAGTGATAACTACTTCTTCAGGGTATTATATTAACATTTCCCAGAGGTCTTAAATACCTATCAAATAGATCCCATTGGTCAGCCAATAAGTGGTTGGCCAATCAATCATCTGGACTGTGCAGTAGTCAAAATGACTAGGGAAATGTGAGCACTTTTTATTAAAACAACAACTTTATTAACACATTAGATAAAATACATCCTAACAAAAAACAGAGTAAAATATATAAATAATTAAAAATGTTCTGTAATAAAAGAAACACAGTATTAGTATGATAAAATGGACATCACAATTTAAATGTATATATAAATACAGACTAGGGAGAGCGGCGATAAACGCACTGGTTAAACAAATGGGGGGAGTGAGTAGGGCCTAAGTAATCAATACAATGCCCAGATGTCAACATCCTCATTTAACCCTTTCGGGGACATTGTATCTAACTTATGTATCCAGTACGGTTCTTTAGAAGATAATGTTTTAACTCTATCTCTGCCTCTCCTATTAACAGGAATATGCTGAATCCCCTTAAAAGTAAGACTAGAGGGATCTTTGTTATGGTGAGTGAGAAAATGCCTAGACACACTATGTTTGTCAAAACCATTTTTGATATTTCTGACATGTTCTTGTATTCGAACCTTAAGGCTGCATTTGGTCCTACCTACTGTACATATTGATAACCACATGCACATTCCAATAGGTAAACAATATGTGTAGACGTACATAAAATAAAGTCATCAATACTAAAAACTTCATTAGTACTCTTAGAATGAAATTTAATCTTATCAGGGTGTTGATATTTACAAATTGAGCACTTGCCGCAAATAAAATTACCTTTAGGTTTAGAGCCCAACCAACTCCTCTGAGATAGAGTGTCAGTGCTTAGATAAACATCACTTGGTGCTAATAGGTTTTTCAGATTTTTCGCTCTCCTATAGATAAAACATGGTTATGTGCTAAGATGAGACCCCAAAATAGGATCATTGCACAAGATGCCCCAGTGCTTACTAAAAACTTTTTCGATATCCCTATGCACAGAATTAAAATCTGTAATAAAAGCCACATTAACAGTGTCATTTTTTGCAGTTTGTCCTACTTTATTCCTATTTCTGGATCCACTCTGAATTAACATTTCACTACGATCCATTCTGCGTACTCTCACGATCTCTTTTTCAAGAAATTCCTTGGGATAACCTCTCTCTCTGTATCTAGATAACAGTTTATTAGCCTGCTCATTAAAAACCTCTAAGTTGCTGCAATTACGTCTGAGTCTAACAAATTGCCCTCCTGGTATAGTATTTTTCTATGCATTTCTGTGATTACTATTTGCCAAAAGCAAATTGTTGGTGTCAACCTCCTTAAAAAAGGTCTCGGTCTCCACGGTGCCATCAACTCGTGCTGTGCTGGGGACCCTCTGAGTGCTACTATCGAGTATGGAGCCCAGCTGATCTGAAGGGAAATCCCCTATGGAGACGCTGACAGTTTGAAGAGGAGTTCCTAAGAGAGTCCTGCATCATAGCTGCTGTTTAAAGCGCCCACTGAGAGAAGCAAGCATCTGACTCCCACACCAGCAGTCACCGAGTGGTAACCTGTGTGTTGTACACACTCAATGCTCAATTTTTTATACTTGATGTACGCAGATTATTTATCCCTCATTTAAAACACACTTGTATTTACTTACTTCACCATATGCATTGTGCGCTGTTTTTTTGTTTCCATTTCTTTAGTGCAAAAGAAGCAGGACTTAGAAAAATTTCTTTATTTACATTTTTGCAGACACACCATCCATACAACAGGCCGGCGGGTGTCCCCGGCTGACCCACGGGTGTCACCGGGTGATCCCCGCGGGTGTTCCGGGGTTCCCGCAGGTGTCCGCGACTCCCCGCGGGCATCCATGTGGGAGTGCGTGGGTCCCCGTGGCCGTCCAGGGGTGTCTGCAGGTGTCCCCGGGTGTCCGTGGGCCTGCGGTACCAATGGTGTGCCCCCAAAAAATAAACAATACACTGGCGACACACTTTATTCGAGCTCGGCTAGTCCCACGAATTCGGGTATACCCGGGTGTATTGAGGTTTGTGACTGTTTTCTGGCCGAGTGCATTGAGTTATTTTCCAGGCAGGGATTGAAGCATTTTATTCCTGCTGGCTGCAATACTGCACAGTATATATATATATACTGCATTACAATTCATGAATTTATGCCATCTGGTAGACACGCGAAGCATTGCAGCCTAATAAATCCTAATCATTATCATTTAACAGATCAGCCGCCCATCAGCCAGGCATGAACCCAGGCTGGGAAGGCAAATGCAACGGGGCTTGTCAGAGGTGAGGAGCGGCGCATTCCAGGTATCTGCCAGGTACATACCGGGTATTTGCTCGAATAAAGTGTGTCGGTGCAGTATTTGTAAATAAATACAGCCCCCTTCCCCTAACACATACAGTACAGTAATAGGCAAAATTACTATTATCCACATATGGATAATAATGCATTTGCCCATTTAAAATACATAAATTACAGTAAATACATATTGCACTAACGTTTTCCAGGCACCTACGATGAAAGCCGTCTTCATCCTAATCCTGCCCATATCCACCTCGGGTTATGCAAAACATACACAAGAATAAAAAGAGCCAATGTACAGTAATGTCCCCTAACCCCTTAATCACCTTAGCGGTTATTAACCGCTATAGTCATTAAGGGGTTAACCCACCCTCACCCACCACTCGGGAGGCCAAAACACCCTCCCCCACTACCCACCTCATTAGGCCTAAACACCTTAACCCACTACCCACCGTGTGGCCTACTTACCCCGGCTTGGGGACAGTACCCGCTTCCCCCACCCCCGCTACCCACAATAAACATGACTATATTGAATAAACAATACATAACCCACCCGCTGTGCCCCCCCATAAATACATGATTTATTATTTAACATACAGGGTTAATACCCCAGGCCCACGGGAGTACCCAGTGGTCCTGGTGGGTGTCCGCAGACCCCACAGTGTCCAAGAGGGGGGTACCCACAGGGTCTGGAGGCCTACGGGTGATCCCCGCCAGGCGCCGTGGTCCTCCAGGGGTTCTCTGTGGGTCACCATGGGCCCCAAATGGGGTCTCCACGGTTGGGCCCGCGGTTGTCTGGGGGACCCGGGTCAGACCCACAGATGTCTGAGGGTCTTCAGGTGGTTCTCACAGGGGTCTGGGGGCCCTCAGGTGGGTCCTGTGGGGCCCCCACAGCTGTGGGGCCCCCAGTTCTTTCCCGCAGGTGTCCCCCGTGGGTCCACAGCCTGGTACCCGTGGGCGTCCGGGGAGTCCTCAGGTGGTCACCAGAATTCCCCGCAGACCTAAGGAACCAACCCTGTATGTAAAAACATAAACTTGTCCTATACATTTAAAGAAATAAATACCCCCCCCCCCTCCCACCAAACACACATACAGTACAGTAATGGGCAAAATAATTATTATCCAGATATGGATAATAGATTATTTGTCCATTATTAAACACATGAACTAGCATAATAAAATAAATAGAGTTCTACTTACCTCATCAATATGAATCCCCTCCGCCTGCACATTCCTTCTGTCCTCCGTTGCCAAAAAAATACATTGCAAATACATTCTGGTGTCATTTAACCCCTTAATCACCTTATTGGTTAATAACCGCAAATGTAATTAAGGGGTTAAGCCACCCTGCCCCGATACCCACCCTTCACCCATTTCTTTGTACAGTGGCTTCATTATGCAAATATATATATATATATATATATATATATATATATATATCATGCATATATATATATATATATATATATATATATATATATATATATATATCATGCATATATATATATATATATATATATATATATATATATATATATATATATATATATATATATATATATATATATATATATATATATATATATATATATATATGCATGATTAACCAATGTACAAAGAAATGGTTAAGGATATACATGCACTAATAAAAATCTCACATCTCCAAATGAAAACACATCATAGCCATATTACAAAAAATAGCACATAGCAAAATAACAAGATTCTCATCATCAAGGAAAACACAGCACCTATTCAAATCAATATCTATCAAATGGCAATAAAAACATTGCATTTAACATGTGTACATGATGCAAATAATCTGTGCATCATGTACACTATGCCAAGCAATGCACCAAATCAAATAAAGTATTCCTAACAATCATTAAATAAAAACAAAGCAAGTAAACCAAAATAAATTACCATTAATCAATTAATTCAATCTAAAATCAATTACAATCCAATCAAAATCAATTACACTATTCACTATTCAAATCCTAAATCCAAACCATTCAGAAAAAAATTCTATTATCAAACAAAATCAAACTTCCAAAAATAAGCCACTTACACTATTGCAACCACCTGTGACAAACGCCCCTCTTTTGTAGTGCTGACGTCTGTCTGGGTTCTTCCCGACACAGTCTTCTAGGGTTAATTATACAACAAACAGGATCATGCAAAGTATTATGCTGCTTAACTCAGGCTTCTGCCTGCTTTATTTTCATCCAAGTAAGGTACTGCAGCTTTAACATGTGTAGGTTAGAGGTACTCAGATACTTTCATTCAGCAGTTCACACATTTCAGTGTTACCATATTTCCCACACTGTTATTTCAAGAAATAAAACCAAAATCATATAAGCAAAATCCTATCCCTTTCAGGGATCTAACTACACATCAGAATCAGTCTCTCTAACAGCTGCTGGCCAACTAAACTGGTTCCCCAGCTTAAAACAATGCTCTCTCATTTAGGGTCACAAGATACAGTACAGTCTTTTAGCAACAGCAGTAACCATTTGTTTTGTCTTATCTGTTCGTGGAGTCCAGGCAAATCCTCTGGTACTGTGATACGTGGAGGGGCCGTCAACCCCGATACTGGATGCAGGGGAGCAGCGACACCCCCAGCCCCCAGGCTCCAAGGAGAGAGAGTGAAATGCAAAACCTCTCTGCTCTAAGTACCTGTGCATGTGATTAGAAGAGCAGGTGAGGGAGAACTAGAGCCATTGTAATCTGTGGTCTGGATTTTCCATCCAGCTGCCTGAGGTAATGGGAAGCTGTGGAACGGATCATTAACTATTCCTGCACTTTCTGCTCTAAAACGGGGCAGAAAGCTGCCTAACGTCTTTGGACTATGTCACATATCCCCCTCCCCAGCTCACACCTACTGGGGTGAGCGGCCATGGACCTCACTGGGGTGAGCGTCCTACCTGAAATACTTGAGCTAACTCCTCAGTACAATATTAAACATTCACATGACACGAATATGAACTTTTTCCACGGCAATTATGGACAATAGGTTTCGTCATAAGAGACTATACTTGGCAAACATATTTTTTTTTTTCTCTCTATTAGGGAACTATTTTGAAAAATAAATGTCTAGCACACATTCTTACAACCCAGGATCTGCTAAATATATTCACAAAACCAGACAATTTCTATTACCTCCCTGGGTTTTTCTATTCTAGAATATGAACCTCATTATAAATTTACCAACCGAAAAGGGCATTTTTTTTTTTTTTTTCATATTGTAAGCAACCAATATTTTTTTTTTTCCTATACTACAGCCTTGTAATCTTAAGGCCATCAACCCTGTATATTAATTTGTAGTTTAGCTACATTTTCAACACAGAGAACCAATATAACATTGTAATATTGACAAAATGCTTATTTGCATAGTTAAGTGTCCGTGACATAGTCCACACGTGTAATAAAAAAAATAAATCGGTCAGTTCCCCCAAACATATTTTTTTTTTTTTTTTTTGACTTCCAGTCCTTTGACTTTATTTCATAGCCCGCTGCAACCTGCAAATGACTGGACTGTTTCTTTAGCTTCTGATGAGACCCTTGGACCGGATTCTCCTTGGCTCCACAGTGTGGTCCAGATTGGTGAGATATGGAACTATTCAGGCGCCGTGTTAACCTTCGTTGTTTTTTCTTTTCAATCTTTGATTTCCCTTTTGTGGCCATTACCAGGCCTTTGGGTTTTGGAGACCTAGTTGCCTCTGTACAAACGTAGTCCATATTAACCACGTCATCAGGATCTGTCAACAAGTTTGTGTTTTCAGGAACTGCCACCCACTTGGCTAAAACATCTTCTGTGGTGTCCTGGGTGTGTCCACTAGTTTGATAATCTTCTGGACAACGTAAATGAAATTGAGGATCTGGATTTTTGAATCCCAGATCAGGGAGAATATTCTCAGGAGGGTGCCTATCTGTTTCTGGAATAACAGCAGCACAATCAAAGTCAATTCTTTCTCCTTCCTCTTTGTCATCAGTGAGGGCATTGAGTTTACGTTCTCTGGTCTCCTTTTGTGACCGTGTCTCTTTTAGCCTTGGAATCTCTTTCTCCAACTTCATCTTTATAGCAAATCGTAATATTGCAACAGCATTGAAGATACACGTATAGGAACGTACAGCTTGCTTGGTTAGGAGGTAGGATTGATAGCCCGACTGAACCACTTTAGCCGCTTCTCCCATGTCCGTCATCTGTTTCAGAGCGAGGTTTAACTCTGTTTCATTTTCTCTATTCTTGACCTGCAGCTGCAGGTGCTCCTTCTGGGTCTTGTCCAGCTCCAGCTGCAGCCGGGCCCCCTCATTTGCCGTGTGGTCCAGCTGCTTGTAGATATCGGCCATCTCGCTTTCATAGCGCAATGTCAGGCAGACCACCTGACGGACGGAGATCTCCTCTCTCTTGGCGCACTGTATCTCGCGCTCAGCCATCTGCTTCTGCAGCTCTTCAACCTGATCGAGCCAGACCTCCCTCAGGGTCTTCACCTCTATCTGGTGCTTGCTCTGGGTTTGCATCAGCGCCTCCATTTTTTGGAGCTCTGCAGTTTGTGTCGCCTGGATCGCCGCTGATTCTGTATTCTGCAGTGCTTCCTGCATTTCTAACTTTTCCTGGATCAATTGCTTCTCCACTTTTTCTGCTTGGTGAAGCTTCTCATCACCTTCACTGATCTGGTCAGTCAAGTCTGAATTTTTCTGTGTCAGACTTACATTCTCTCTTTTTACAGTCTCTAAATTACTCAGGGTATTCTCATAGGTTTTCTTCAATGTACACAGCTCTGTGCTGCGAGCGTAGACCTCATGGCGTGAGAGTTCCAGCTCTGCTTTAAGCGCGCTAGCCTCTTGCCGAGAAACCCCCAACTCTGTGATGAAGTTTTGCACATCTTTCTGGGACATCTCATAGCATAGTTTCCAGTCAGTTCTTGTTTTCTTTGATTCGCTTGGCTCTCTGCCTATGATGGTAGCAGTAGCCTTTGTCATCTCTAGGCGTGTCGTCATTCCTGGGACGATTGCGCCAGGCCCTATGGGCTGTTGCTCATCTCGGCGCCTTTCTGACGCATGTCCTGACAGTGCAGGTTCAAGTGGCTCGGTCACTTCCCCTGTGACTTGAGGAACAGTTTTCTTTCTTTTTGCTTTATTAGCTCCAGAGATATCAGTGGTCCTGGGCACACACTCACTGTTATCAGCTTCCACATCTTGCTTGCACTCACAGGGCGTTGCTTGCTTTTGCAGCTGTTTGTCTTTGAAAATTTTGGGGCACACATCTTCCATGTGACCTACTTCACGACAGGCCCCGCATACTAAATTCATCTGCGGGTACGGCTCTCCTCCAGGGTCGTGATCATAGTATGGCCTGAAGGGACACTGTTTTGTATGGTTACGTACATTACACAACAAACATTTCACGTCGGCCATTTTAGAAACCCGGCAGGGACAATTTGCTAGCTGCAATTTCACTCACTTCAGCAACTTGCATACAGCACTTGCTAGCTGCAAATTCACTCACTTCAGCAAAAGGCATTAGCTTTACAAACAGCACTTGCTAGATGCAAATTTTTTTTTTCAGCAAAACATTTTGGTTTTCTGTTTGGGTTCAGGGTGCTATTGCATCCACACTTCGCACATTCTCTGTGTATTCTAGAAGCACAACTGATATACACAGTGGGACAGACTTCAGTCATAGCATCTGTACTTTAGTTCAGCTCGGCGGCCATTTTAAACCCCCGCATTTATTTGCAAACCCACAGACTTTTTAGTGTCTGCCCGCATTCTCCACCATATGTGACAAACGCCCCTCTTTTGTAGTGCTGACGTCTGTCTGGGTTCTTCCCGACACAGTCTTCTAGGGTTAATTATACAACAAACAGGATCATGCAAAGTATTATGCTGCTTAACTCAGGCTTCTGCCTGCTTTATTTTCATCCAAGTAAGGTACTGCAGCTTTAACATGTGTAGGTTAGAGGTACTCAGATACTTTCATTCAGCAGTTCACACATTTCAGTGTTACCATATTTCCCACACTGTTATTTCAAGAAATAAAACCAAAATCATATAAGCAAAATCCTATCCCTTTCAGGGATCTAACTACACATCAGAATCAGTCTCTCTAACAGCTGCTGGCCAACTAAACTGGTTCCCCAGCTTAAAACAATGCTCTCTCATTTAGGGTCACAAGATACAGTACAGTCTTTTAGCAACAGCAGTAACCATTTGTTTTGTCTTATCTGTTCGTGGAGTCCAGGCAAATCCTCTGGTACTGTGATACGTGGAGGGGCCGTCAACCCCGATACTGGATGCAGGGGAGCAGCGACACCCCCAGCCCCCAGGCTCCAAGGAGAGAGAGTGAAATGCAAAACCTCTCTGCTCTAAGTACCTGTGCATGTGATTAGAAGAGCAGGTGAGGGAGAACTAGAGCCATTGTAATCTGTGGTCTGGATTTTCCATCCAGCTGCCTGAGGTAATGGGAAGCTGTGGAACGGATCATTAACTATTCCTGCACTTTCTGCTCTAAAACGGGGCAGAAAGCTGCCTAACGTCTTTGGACTATGTCACATATCCCCCTCCCCAGCTCACACCTACTGGGGTGAGCGGCCATGGACCTCACTGGGGTGAGCGTCCTACCTGAAATACTTGAGCTAACTCCTCAGTACAATATTAAACATTCACATGACACGAATATGAACTTTTTCCACGGCAATTATGGACAATAGGTTTCGTCATAAGAGACTATACTTGGCAAACATATTTTTTTTTTTCTCTCTATTAGGGAACTATTTTGAAAAATAAATGTCTAGCACACATTCTTACAACCCAGGATCTGCTAAATATATTCACAAAACCAGACAATTTCTATTACCTCCCTGGGTTTTTCTATTCTAGAATATGAACCTCATTATAAATTTACCAACCGAAAAGGGCATTTTTTTTTTTTTTTTTTCTTTTCATATTGTAAGCAACCAATATTTTTTTTTTTCCTATACTACAGCCTTGTAATCTTAAGGCCATCAACCCTGTATATTAATTTGTAGTTTAGCTACATTTTCAACACAGAGAACCAATATAACATTGTAATATTGACAAAATGCTTATTTGCATAGTTAAGTGTCCGTGACATAGTCCACACGTGTAATAAAAAAAATAAATCGGTCAGTTCCCCCAAACATATTTTTTTTTTTTTTTTTTGACTTCCAGTCCTTTGACTTTATTTCATAGCCCGCTGCAACCTGCAAATGACTGGACTGTTTCTTTAGCTTCTGATGAGACCCTTGGACCGGATTCTCCTTGGCTCCACAGTGTGGTCCAGATTGGTGAGATATGGAACTATTCAGGCGCCGTGTTAACCTTCGTTGTTTTTTCTTTTCAATCTTTGATTTCCCTTTTGTGGCCATTACCAGGCCTTTGGGTTTTGGAGACCTAGTTGCCTCTGTACAAACGTAGTCCATATTAACCACGTCATCAGGATCTGTCAACAAGTTTGTGTTTTCAGGAACTGCCACCCACTTGGCTAAAACATCTTCTGTGGTGTCCTGGGTGTGTCCACTAGTTTGATAATCTTCTGGACAACGTAAATGAAATTGAGGATCTGGATTTTTGAATCCCAGATCAGGGAGAATATTCTCAGGAGGGTGCCTATCTGTTTCTGGAATAACAGCAGCACAATCAAAGTCAATTCTTTCTCCTTCCTCTTTGTCATCAGTGAGGGCATTGAGTTTACGTTCTCTGGTCTCCTTTTGTGACCGTGTCTCTTTTAGCCTTGGAATCTCTTTCTCCAACTTCATCTTTATAGCAAATCGTAATATTGCAACAGCATTGAAGATACACGTATAGGAACGTACAGCTTGCTTGGTTAGGAGGTAGGATTGATAGCCCGACTGAACCACTTTAGCCGCTTCTCCCATGTCCGTCATCTGTTTCAGAGCGAGGTTTAACTCTGTTTCATTTTCTCTATTCTTGACCTGCAGCTGCAGGTGCTCCTTCTGGGTCTTGTCCAGCTCCAGCTGCAGCCGGGCCCCCTCATTTGCCGTGTGGTCCAGCTGCTTGTAGATATCGGCCATCTCGCTTTCATAGCGCAATGTCAGGCAGACCACCTGACGGACGGAGATCTCCTCTCTCTTGGCGCACTGTATCTCGCGCTCAGCCATCTGCTTCTGCAGCTCTTCAACCTGATCGAGCCAGACCTCCCTCAGGGTCTTCACCTCTATCTGGTGCTTGCTCTGGGTTTGCATCAGCGCCTCCATTTTTTGGAGCTCTGCAGTTTGTGTCGCCTGGATCGCCGCTGATTCTGTATTCTGCAGTGCTTCCTGCATTTCTAACTTTTCCTGGATCAATTGCTTCTCCACTTTTTCTGCTTGGTGAAGCTTCTCATCACCTTCACTGATCTGGTCAGTCAAGTCTGAATTTTTCTGTGTCAGACTTACATTCTCTCTTTTTACAGTCTCTAAATTACTCAGGGTATTCTCATAGGTTTTCTTCAATGTACACAGCTCTGTGCTGCGAGCGTAGACCTCATGGCGTGAGAGTTCCAGCTCTGCTTTAAGCGCGCTAGCCTCTTGCCGAGAAACCCCCAACTCTGTGATGAAGTTTTGCACATCTTTCTGGGACATCTCATAGCATAGTTTCCAGTCAGTTCTTGTTTTCTTTGATTCGCTTGGCTCTCTGCCTATGATGGTAGCAGTAGCCTTTGTCATCTCTAGGCGTGTCGTCATTCCTGGGACGATTGCGCCAGGCCCTATGGGCTGTTGCTCATCTCGGCGCCTTTCTGACGCATGTCCTGACAGTGCAGGTTCAAGTGGCTCGGTCACTTCCCCTGTGACTTGAGGAACAGTTTTCTTTCTTTTTGCTTTATTAGCTCCAGAGATATCAGTGGTCCTGGGCACACACTCACTGTTATCAGCTTCCACATCTTGCTTGCACTCACAGGGCGTTGCTTGCTTTTGCAGCTGTTTGTCTTTGAAAATTTTGGGGCACACATCTTCCATGTGACCTACTTCACGACAGGCCCCGCATACTAAATTCATCTGCGGGTACGGCTCTCCTCCAGGGTCGTGATCATAGTATGGCCTGAAGGGACACTGTTTTGTATGGTTACGTACATTACACAACAAACATTTCACGTCGGCCATTTTAGAAACCCGGCAGGGACAATTTGCTAGCTGCAATTTCACTCACTTCAGCAACTTGCATACAGCACTTGCTAGCTGCAAATTCACTCACTTCAGCAAAAGGCATTAGCTTTACAAACAGCACTTGCTAGATGCAAATTTTTTTTTTCAGCAAAACATTTTGGTTTTCTGTTTGGGTTCAGGGTGCTATTGCATCCACACTTCGCACATTCTCTGTGTATTCTAGAAGCACAACTGATATACACAGTGGGACAGACTTCAGTCATAGCATCTGTACTTTAGTTCAGCTCGGCGGCCATTTTAAACCCCCGCATTTATTTGCAAACCCACAGACTTTTTAGTGTCTGCCCGCATTCTCCACCATATGTGACAAACGCCCCTCTTTTGTAGTGCTGACGTCTGTCTGGGTTCTTCCCGACACAGTCTTCTAGGGTTAATTATACAACAAACAGGATCATGCAAAGTATTATGCTGCTTAACTCAGGCTTCTGCCTGCTTTATTTTCATCCAAGTAAGGTACTGCAGCTTTAACATGTGTAGGTTAGAGGTACTCAGATACTTTCATTCAGCAGTTCACACATTTCAGTGTTACCATATTTCCCACACTGTTATTTCAAGAAATAAAACCAAAATCATATAAGCAAAATCCTATCCCTTTCAGGGATCTAACTACACATCAGAATCAGTCTCTCTAACAGCTGCTGGCCAACTAAACTGGTTCCCCAGCTTAAAACAATGCTCTCTCATTTAGGGTCACAAGATACAGTACAGTCTTTTAGCAACAGCAGTAACCATTTGTTTTGTCTTATCTGTTCGTGGAGTCCAGGCAAATCCTCTGGTACTGTGATACGTGGAGGGGCCGTCAACCCCGATACTGGATGCAGGGGAGCAGCGACACCCCCAGCCCCCAGGCTCCAAGGAGAGAGAGTGAAATGCAAAACCTCTCTGCTCTAAGTACCTGTGCATGTGATTAGAAGAGCAGGTGAGGGAGAACTAGAGCCATTGTAATCTGTGGTCTGGATTTTCCATCCAGCTGCCTGAGGTAATGGGAAGCTGTGGAACGGATCATTAACTATTCCTGCACTTTCTGCTCTAAAACGGGGCAGAAAGCTGCCTAACGTCTTTGGACTATGTCACACACCCTAAAATACTACCTCGACTTAAATACAATTTACATTACACCCACATTTGTACAACAAGCAGCAAATTAAATTTAAAAGCCATCAAAACAAGCCAAAGAAACATTTACAAAACAAGCTTTTATTATCCCTGTATGTATGTCCATCTAGACATATACAGTATACATACATACAGGGTCAATAAATTAGCATAAAAAACAATTTAATAAAATTTTAAATAAACATACAATACAAGCTGTTATTATTCCTGTATTGTATTGTATGTCTTTATTTATATAGCACCATAAATATACATACAGTAGCGCTTCACAGTAGTAATACATGTTGTAATCATATAAATAAAAAATAATATAAATAACAGATCATAGGAAAAAACGCTTAGGCCCACTCCCAGTGCGGTATCTCTTTTCTTTACTGAAACTTGGACTTCGGTTTCATAAAACTTCTTGCAATTTAATATATTATATAGTAAGGAAATCAACAGAACCTTTATACTGATTCTGGGGTACCTGGGCATATACTGGAAGACCCTAACAAACTTAGGGAACCTTTACTGAACCTGAGATATACAAATCCCTATGCCTTGATTTACCTTTCTGGTCTGTGCTGAAGCAGGGAAGCCTGGCGGTGAGTCGCATAACTGTTTTCAAGGGAGGATTTTGACGGGGATGATGTGCCTATATGTCCCCGGGAACATGACCAGATTCCTGGATACATTCTTGGGGTGACCAGAAACTCTGGACCCCTGCTACCTAGTTAGAATCTGACAACACTTTTACTGTACCCCCCACCCCCTTGAAACTCTTAGCCTGAGAATCTCCACTGGTTAGCTTTCCTGGAAATGTAAAACTCACATAAATCCTTTATTGTCATGCAGTACAATTACATTAATTTCAGGCACAATACACAGGTTAAAGAGCTGACACTCTAAAACCTAAAACAGGGCTCAGAGGTAACCAGCCGGGCATAATACCTTTATTGATGGCCTGGCTACCTGTTCACCATCACACCTCCCCCCTCAAGATTAAGGCTCGGTTGCGGCCGCCCCGTCTGGTGGTTCAACAAGCCTGACACCTCTTGAGTCCTTTGGCTGGCAAGGAATGTTTTGTCAGGAAGGTCCATCAGTGTTTCTGTGCTCGCTGCCTTTCTTGTGCTGTATTGAGAAGTCAAACTCTTGCAGTGCAACACTTCAGCAAAGCAATTTGCCATTCTCCCTCGACACCCTTTGTATCCAACTTAGTGGGTTATGATCTGTGATCACAGTAAATGTTCTGCCATACAAATCGGTCTGCAGTTTCCGCAGAGCCCAAACAATGGCCAAACACTCTTTTTCAATAGTGGCATAAGCCACTTTGCAGGGTAAAAGTTTCCTGTTTAAATACACATCCGGGTGTTCACCCCCCTCCTCCCCTACTTGGCTGTGTACACTGATACCATAGTCGGAGGCATCGGTCTGCACCATAAATTGTTTTGTGTAGTCTGTTGCAGCTAGAATCGAAGCCTTTTTCACAGGCAGGAGACCAGACTACCAGAACTGGGAGTCGCTTCTGTGTCTAGTCAGTCAGGGCTTTTGAAATGGCACTATACTGAGGGATAAACTTCCAATAGTAGCCTGCGGGGCCAAAAAAAGCCATGACCGACTTTTTGGTCCTAGGTACCGGCCACTGCACTATAGCTTCCACCTTAGCTGGTTCTGGCTTAAGGTGCCCTCCAACCACTCTGTGCCCAAGTACAATACTTCCACCATACCCACTAGACACTTGGTAGGTTTTAGTGTCAGCTCAGCTTCCCTGATCCTTGTCAGCATCACAGCTACATACACTAAATGCGAGTCCCACATGTTACTGAACACAGCAATGTCATCTAAGTATGCCCTTGCAAAACTTTGCATCCCTTTCAGTAACCAGTAGTGACCACTCGGATTTTTAAATGTTGACTTCTCTCTAGCCTTCTGGGTCAGAGGGACTGAGTGCTCTGTAACATGTGTTCTGCCTGGCTTGTCGGTGAACAGAACCCTATGCTGCACACTGCTCTAGCATAGTCCTTTGCTTGCACCCTCTGCTGTACACTGAGCTGAAATCCTATTTCAACTTGCTCTACTGTGCTCCCCTGCTAGAATCCCCTAGGAGGTCAGGCAGAGAATTGCTCGCCGGGTCCCCCATCAATGGGCTACAGATAGCCAACACCGATGCCACACTTTGTGTAAAATATTCCTTAAGCATATTGATATGATAAGTCCTATTTCTACCTGTGTCTCCATTTAACTGTACAATGTAGTGTCACGGTAGACCAGGTCTTACCAACAAATTAATACCGAGATTCTGGACTGAGCATATTGGTAAAGCCGAGATGAATCTGACTAGGAGGGGGCTGCAGGCATTCTTATAGGGTTACGGGTCCTATTCCTAAAACAAACAAACAATCCTCTCAAGGGAACAACTTTTTCCTACTATCCCAGACTTGCCAGTAGTTCATAAAACAGGCAGAAGTTGCTTCCCGGTCTGCTAAGAGCATAAATTAACCTCACACCTGAGCTACTTAGCATACCGAGCCCAACCTCTTACCTGGTGACACTAAGTCTGGGGTTTGGCTACCGAGTGTAAAGCGCCCATACAACGGTAACTGGTACTTACAAATATCCTGGCCACCCTAACACATAGGGTTTCTGAGGCTTTTCAACTCCAGACTTCTCTAGATACTGGGGCACCAACCTAGCAGGGTGCCCTATGATGTACGGAGAGGAAAAATCCCTCAGCTCATTCATCCATAACATATGGGCATGTTAATGGATTCATTGCTTGACCGGCAGGAAAGGGTTCCTGCCTTTGAATTGAAAACACCATAGGAATACAGTTTATTTATAAATGTATGTTCTGCTTATGAAACAAATATAAAACACATATGTATCTTCATAGTTTCTTTTTACCTAGCTGCACTCCAAAAATTAGAGTGCTAGCTCTTTTCTAGTGCAAGTTATCCATTTAATTGAAGGGGCTCTGATGTGGGTTGCGGTTTGACCTATAATCGGTCTGGGTTACAAGCCGGTATACAATGTATCTGTCCAGGCTTTTGATTGGTAACCGCAGATGCGTGCCACCAATTCAACTTAAGTGGAAAACAAGACGGCAGGATACCATGTATTAAGAAGGCACTTCAGCTAAACCGCAGACCACTTATTCAATTGACTTTGCGGTTTCAATGTCTGTGGTCTGGAAACTATATATCTATCTTTAAAACTGCTACTTATTCGCAGGCACACTTCTTCAATTTAGCGCTTGGCACAGCGCTAGAAGCTCCCCCTTGTGTCGCAAATACAGTTAGCACATAGTTCATTCATTCATTTAACTGCAGCTAGATGCTAAGCTGAAAAATAGGGACAATAAAGGTAGTGTAGGGGAAAACATGGTGTTATGTTGGCAATACATTTTAACCCGGTAAATATGTAATTATTTTATGCCCGTCCGCGACTCGGAAGCTCTCCCGGGAGATTATGTATTCAATGTGTGGGTAGAGAGCAGTGCAGGCCTGGAGTCCAGCAGTTTGAATAAGACACATGCAAGCTCTTGTATCAAATCACTAGACTGGTTTATTATAGATAACACAGAGTTATATAGACAAAAACAGTTCTAGAGGTTTTTTTGCTGAAGCGTCTTAGAGGTATTTGC
The DNA here is from genome assembly GCF_040206685.1 of Ascaphus truei. NCBI lineage: Eukaryota > Metazoa > Chordata > Amphibia > Anura > Ascaphidae > Ascaphus > Ascaphus truei. Next base: position 292,737,343 of record NC_134484.1, read on the forward strand.
TGACGTTCTCTACCTAATTTATTGCTACATAGATTAAATGTTGCTTACATTTGTGCCTTTCACTTATTTCAGAGGGAGTGAGGAAAGCAGAGAAGGGAGAAATGTGGGAGTACAGGGAGTGAAGCTTTGTTTATAAAAAGCTAACAAGCTAACCTTCTTCTCTTATCTTCGAGGCTAAGAGTCCTAGCAGATTTGCCAGAGCACCTGCTCAAGTTTTAAAGTAATACATTTTAAAAGTAAACCTGGGACAATGGGAGACAAAATGGATACTAAAATATATATTGGAGCAAAGGGAACAAAATGGTTACTGAAATTTATATTAACAGTTATCTCCATTTGTCATGAAAATGACAATTTACCTATTCTTCATTATGGTGATAAATTTCGGTATATTGTACCAGGGGTTCACTCAATATACTTGCTGGTACAGATACAGAGTTTTGTCCTTTGCTGATATCAAACAACGCATATACTTGTGTGTGGAGAATGGAGGGTTTTGTTTTCAAAGCATTACACAATTTTGACACCATCCACTTCGTCATAATTATTATCACAAAGATTGCAGTAAAAATAGTTACCACAAACACTAATCCCATTAGTAATTTCTTTCCTATTCCCCCCAGCCATGCCCCTAGGCCAAAAGTCCAGTCCATAGAACCAGTGCTTTCTTGAATATCATCAACCAGTTTGCTGAGAGAAGAGATATGTTTCTGGACTGAGACAGAGTGATCAGATAGATTAAAACAACACATGCCCTCAAAATCTTCACATCCATGTTCATGTTTCAATAATAAAAAGTCAATAGCTGCTCGGTTTGCAAAACAGCCTTTCGGGTACCCTGTACAGTAGATCAGACATTAATTCTTCTAATGCTTGGGAAGTATGGTTTAACCCCTTTGCTACTACACATGCTAGTTTCTTTATTGTTTTGCTATTAGCCATGGCCAATCCTGGCACGCCCACTAATGAAATAGCCAAACTTATTATTTCTGTGTCCGAGAGTAAATGTACATTGTGGTTGCAGTCCTTAGTCAGTGGTATAGTGGTCTTGTCGTGACTTGTCTTGGTCTGGTTTGGGGAACAATATTAGTCTGAGTCTAGTAAGAGCACATGAACCTCCTGTGATATTCCTTTGGATATAGGAATAGTTCACATAACCACAGGAAAATAACCAACCCAGGGGGAGTTTTACTTGTCTGATATGGCTTGGGGTTATTATGGTGTTGTTGCAACTCATAGTGTTACTGATGTCTGTACAGTTGCTATCAGTCCTGTTACACAGAATAGCTGTCTGTCCGGTATTGCCCTTTCATCTGTAATCTGGTCTGCTGACATTTTCCAATCCTTTTAGGGTTGCATGTCATATTATTACATCTCCTTGGGTTATATTGATCTTTATGTGTGTCATGTTTGGCCAAATATTGTTTCGTGCTTCAGGGCAGTAACGGCAGAATTCATATATGGATAAAGACTGTCTTATGTCAGTTTCCCATGCATCTGAGTCATTGTAGGTGGCATTAAAAATCTGTAGCAAAACACTACTTGGTGTGGACACTGCAATTAAACAAGTGGTTATAATGTCTGCAGTGCTAGACATATCTGCTAGACAGAAATCTGTTACATTCAGGACATTCTGCGCTATATACAGTATGTCCACATACTTGTTTTTATTCCTAGAATAGACGTTGCCCTTCGATGTCTGATTTCTACGCTTTGTGTGGGGAAATCAGAGAGGTTTGCATAACCCATTCAGTGACTATTCTCTATATCAGTGAACAACATATTAGTTTTGTTTTGTAGTATGTCTGTCTTTTGCATAGTCAATTGTACATAGTCCATACAGTATACAGCCCATACTGTGATAGGGGTACATATAGTAATACAATTACGGTCCACCAGGCTCGTCACCGGCAGATGTAGTCTTCGCGTGAGACAGTTCCTTCAAACACTTGAGGCTGGATGCATGAATCCATGCTGGAGATGATTATGTGAGGACTGCTGTCCTGGTTATGGCTAGGATCACTGTGGGTAGTCCGTAGGGTGGTTCCACAGTCCCTCCTTTTATCGGGAGTCTCTTTACGACCACTTGATCTCCTGGCTTGAAGGAGTGCGTCGGCTTATCTGAGGGCAAAGGTAGAGAGGAAGATACATCATCATAGATGCTATTCAATTTCTGAATCAAATGTTGTACATATCCTTCCTGAATTTGTTCTATGTCTCCAACTTCCTTAGGGCAATACATAGCATGAGCCCAGGGAGTTGGAAACGGTCTTCCCATTAAAATTTCAAAAGGTGACAATTTGGTTGTACTGTTTGGGGTCATACGAATTTCGGTAATAACTGCTGGGAGAAATTCGGGCCAGTTCGCAAATGTACCGTTTGTCCCCTTTCGCAGTTTGTCCTTGATTGTGCGATTGGTTCTTTCCACTTGCCCAGATGACTGGGGGTGGTAAGGAATGTGAAATTTCCAATCTATTGCCAGTGCCTTTGCCACTCCTTGTGTAACCTGTGATGTAAAATGTGTACCTCTGTCACTGTTAATCTGTAGTGGACATCCCCATCTTGGGATAATTTCTTTACTTAATATCTTCACCACAGTCTTTGCTCCCTCGTTCGTTGTAGGAAAGGCCTCAACCCACATGCTAAACTGATCTACAATAACTAGCAAATACTTCAGTTTTCCTGCTGCTGTTGGCATTTGGGTAAAATCTATCTGCAACTGTTCCATAGGTCCAGTAGGTGGGGGTAGATGTTCGTGTTTGGCAGGTCTTGTGCCTTGTGTGTTGTTCCTGATACAAATGATACATCGTGACAACTGTGTCTCAACAACCTGATCTATATCTTTTACCAAAAATAACTCCGTAATTTGGTCACTTGTCACCTTTTTACCTTTGTGACCAAATCCGTGGAAATGTAAGATTAGGATAGGACATGCTATTTTGGGGAAACCTATTACTGACCCCTTCCTCCACATTCCTTCCTCATCTTTGGTCATTCCTTTGGATTCCCACAACTGTATATCGTCTTTATCTGCTAACTCTTGTAACATTCTCAGATCATAACCATAGACAACTGCTGGTGTACTGTAGTAACATATTCTGGGAACATATTTTGGTCCTGAGCAGCCATTTTGGCAATTTGATCAGCAAGCTCATTACCTCTCGCTTCGTCTGTGTCTCCTCCCGCGTGACCCTTACATTTGACAATAGCAAATTCGCTTGGTAACATCATGGCATCCAATAACTGGGTTACCAATTCCGCATGTGAGATGCCTTTTCCATCTGCACTTACAAAACCTTGTTTTCTCCAAATTATCCCAAAATCATGCCGTTGGCTGCATAGTCTGACAATTTCATTAGTTGCTTTACCAAATCATCAGGCATAATTAAAGAGCGGACCTTTAAACCTGCCGTGTCATGCTGGAGGAGAGACAAATCATACTCTTCAGATGGTAAATAGGGTGAATCCAAAAGAATTCCCCCTTTGTCATTAATGGTCAGGGTTATTTTCATTTTTGCCATCAAATTTCGTCCTAGTAGATTAACTGGACATTGCGGAATTACCCTGAAGTAGTGTTCCCATTGTTCTGTCATTTGGGGGTTAAATTTGACAGACAAAATAGGTGTTATAAAACATTTTGTCAGTGTACCCGATATACCCATAGAGGACTCGTCTGCTCGTACCATAGGTCCCTTGTAGGAAGATTTATTGAGACATGAGCGTGTTGCGCCTGTGTCTACCAAAAAATCAATCATTCTAACATTTACACATAGGGACAGTAATGGGATATCTAGCCACCCACTAGAAACAAGAGTTTGAGTGCAGACGAGGGTTTCTGTCCTCGGGCATCCCTATTGCTTTTGCAGTGGTTTTCCCTGACTCCAGGATACATTATACCTGGGGTTTTGATTGTCAGCCTGTTGCTGAGACTGTCCTTGGTAATTTTGGTACTGGTTACCTTGTCCCTGATAATTCCCTTGTATTTGATTTTATTGTTGTTGTCCCTGGTTTTGCATACCCTGTCCTTGTTGCTGATCATTTTGAGGTGGTGCCCAGCAATTCCTTCTCCAATGTCCTGGCTTCCCACAATTAAAACATTGACCTGGTCTGTGACATGTATCTCCTGACTAGTTTCTATCTCCTCTTCCCCTCTCCTGTCCTCCCCTCCCCCTGCCTTTATTATTATAATTACCACTGTTGTTAAACATAATTGTGGCAGAAATTTCATGAGGCGCAAATGCACCAGCAGAATCGCGAGTTGCGATCTCCGATTCTATTTTAGAAGGGCTCATGGTTTGCCAACCCGTGACTGTCATATATACAATCTTACTGTAGTCCGGGTGCAGACCATTCATCATGCTTTGGACATATAGGGTGGTTAATTTGTCCTCCGCATCGCGAGGTATTTGCATTCCTGAACTGTTAACCCACTCATCCTTGAATCGTTTGCAAAACTCAGGAACAGTTCTTCTTTCTGTTTTATTGACATAATGAGCCCTATATTCTTTTTTGACCTACCCTTACTTTTAAAATAGGTGCAAAGTGTTTCCCACATATCTGTTATAACACGCGGCTCTTGCCACGCAAAACCACCATCGTCCCCGGGGCGTGAATGAAAATATTTGTACACATCTTCCCATTTTTCCTCATCATGCCCTGTAAGGCAATCTAGACAAAAGCGAATGTCACTTCCCGTGAATTGGTACCCTTGAGCCCATTTAATCAGATACTTAATTTCTCCATTAGGGTTTTTATAGGGATCGGGACATCCCTTGGCCCAGGATTCCATTAAAGTAGTGTCCATAGATTGTAATAATACCTCTTTGCCCAATGTCATAAAAGGAGTAATCAGCTCGGGCTGTCCCCAATTGCCCATTTCATCTAGTCTGGGGCTGTCTTATCTTGGCTACGTGTGCGGTTAGCCACGGGTGATGACAAATTTCCCAACATATATACTGTGCACTCCTTTGTGTGGTTGCCGGAGTACTACCTTCCAGTCCCCTCTCTGTACCTGGCCCCTTGTGGCTTGAATGGGTGGACATTATAACTGATGACTGAGAAACAGCATCATGTGGGCTGGGGTTTGAAATCAACTGGTTCCTTGCGGCATGGTGGGTTATAGCGGCAAGTACACCATTGTCCATACTGGGGTACTGTCCTGCTGACACAGGGTACGGGGGCGGTATTAACTGCGGCGGCGGTGGTGGGGGGGCCATAAACATTGTTCCGTCGCCTTGGAATTCTCCTGGGGTCATATTTTAACCTATATTTTGCCACATGTAGCCATATACTTCATGTCCCAGCCAGGATCTGGACCAAACCATGACCATTCAGGATCCCCCAAACATACAGTAGACCCTTTAACATCAACATATGGAAAGGTGAAAAACTAACATCTCTAGGAAAAGGATGCAAGGACCTCATTGCCTCCGTCCATCCTGCTAAATTATCAACAAATGGGTCAACATAAAAACCTGATGTACATTGTTCGACATACTGTTTAGGTGTTTGTGTGGCTGGGTCATATTTGCGTGTAATAATAAGTGTCGCTGCGGGTGGCATTTCTGGCTTAGTAAAATTTGTAGAATATATGGCAGACTGCTTGGACTTAACCTTGTACTTTGGTACACTTTTACCATTATTATTCCCCATGATCACACAATAAATCTTATCACTTAATAAGCAAGCACAGCGTAATACACAGATAGCATAAATCTTATTACTTTACAAGCAAGCACAGCGTAATACATAGATAGAAATAAAAGCCTTATGCAGTTTCTCTAATTCTGTTCTCACCAACACATTGAATTTGTATGATGCTCAGGGACTTTCTAGGTGTAAGGGACTCTAACCCCTACGTTTAAGGGACTTTCACCCTTATCTTGGTGTAAGGGACTCTAACCCCTACGTTTAAGGGACTTTCACCCTTATCTACCAGTTTCGGTCCGGGGGCATAACCAGTGATTTATTATCACTCACAACTAAATTTAGGGGTCTCGTTCTGGATCGGGTGACACTGGTAATATAATACGGATAAAATGTATATCTCGTACTTACCCAGTGAGACCCGGTCCCACTTCTTGACACCAGATCTAAATATGTAATTCTTTTATGCCCGTCCGCGACTCGGAAGCTCTCCCAGGAGATTGTGTATTCAATGTGTGGTTAGAGAGCAGTGCAGGCCTGGAATCCAGCAGTTTGAATAAGACACATGCAAGCTCTTGTATCAAATCACTAGACTGGTTTATTATAGATAACACAGAGTTATATAGACAAAAACAGTTCTAGAGGTTTTTTTGCTGAAGCGTCTTAGAGGTATTTGCTAACGTTCTCTACCTAATTTATTGCTACATAGATTAAATGTTGCTTACATTTGTGCCTTTCACTTATTTCAGAAGGAGTGAGGAAAGCCGAGAAGGGAGAAATGTGGGAGTACAGGGAGTGAAGCTTTGTTTATTAAAGCTAACAAGCTAACATTCTTCTCTTATCTTCAAGGCTAAGAGTTCTAGGAGATTTGCCAGAGCACCTGCTCAAGTTTTAAAGTAATTCATTTTAAAAGTAAAACCTGGGACAAGGGGAGACAAAATAGATAATAAAATATATATTGGAACAAAGGGAACAAAATGGTTACTGAAATTTATATTAACAAACCCCTTCTGTCCCAGCATGGTTTATGGTTAACCAGCCGGACATAATACCTTTATTATTGGCCTGGTTAACCCTTTCACTGCTACACGTAGTTGCACTCATTCATCTTTCTGAGAACCGTTTACGGTCCAGACCAGGCAGACATTAATTTGTTCTGCCGAGTGGGCTTCCGAACAAGTATTTGCTGTCCTGGGATGAATGATCTGCTATGGGCATTTTGATCATACCAAGTCTTCTGCTTGGTCTGAGCTTCCCTGAGATTGCCCTGTGCTAAACCCATAAGCATTTCTAACTGGTCCCTGAGATCCATCACATTCTGAACGTGGAGTGGACAGGGTAAGCTTTATGAAGCAGGTGTCCTGTACCTAGTGAGGCTAGAGACCCCCAGTTAAGTGTGTATTTGTTGTATTTTGTGTATCATTGTGTGTCTGTTGGTCTCACCAGAATAAACCTAATTTTATTCTACTATCTTGTTCTGCCTAGCGAATTGATTGCAGACGGTAAAACAGTGTTAAAAGTACTGGTCTCCAATGACAATCATAATACCCACACCTGTAATTTTCAGTATACTCACCTCTGTGTACTTTGATTTAGAGGCTTCATTTGAATCACTAGGGTGAATACCTGTATGCACGCTATTCATGCTCACTGTCATCGACACATTGCCAGTAGAAATACAGATGCAGCTTTGAGTATTCTAACACTGCTTTGAAAAATCTGGGGCAATCTCCCAGAAATGCTGCAACATTTCTCTGACATTTCTGCAGAAAGACTAATGGCCAATTGGATTAACACAGCAGGGATCCCTGGTCAGTTTGAATGGGACCGCCAGGGACCCCCGCTGTGTTAATCTGATGGGCTATTAGTCTGTCTGCAGAAATGTCTCAGAAATGTTGCAGCATTACTGCGGTATTGCCCCAGAATTTCCAGAGCATGTGTTTGTATACTCATGGCTGCACCTGTACATATACCCAGGTGATCATTTATATACCATACTGTGATGGTGAGGGGGTAACCAAGCTCACTAATAAAGATCAAGTCAACTTGGTTGCCCCTGAGTGTCACGGTGGACCAGTGTTACGCCGATGCTCGCCACAAACCGGGACTGGACCGCAGGGCTGAGGTGGGGTTTTATAATCACCGACCTTAGTCCGCGCAGACTGATCCATAGTGCGCAGTTCGTAGTCGTACATCGCAGGGTCAGGATTGGAGAAGGCAGCATCGTCGTTATTGAAGCCAAAGTCGGGGTAGGAGAAGACAGGACAATCGATGGCCGAAGCAGGGTCGGGATAGAAGACATCCGGGTGGTCGTAGTCAGAGCAAGGAATCTGCAACAGGCAGACAGGAGTTCCCCGCTTCAGCTTAGGAGCGTGAGCGTGGGTGTGGCCTCTTACGCGAGGAGCGGCCTCGGCCCATGACGCCGGTCTCAGCAGGGGGAGACAGCAGGCTGGCCGAAGTACACCGCAGGGCAGCGTCGGGGAAACCAACGCTTCAGCGCAGAATTCCAAGGCAGGCCACTGCATAGAGATAGCAGCTGGCTGCAGGAAATTAAGGGTAACCACTGCTAGGAGAAAATGCAGTAGGTCCCAGTGCTGGCTAACCACGCTTCAGCACAGGAGACAGGAACAGGCCTCTGGATACTCAGAAACTAGGAAGGTAGAACACAAGGAGTGAGGCCTGGGCGGTTTGTGGCAGAGATGGTAACGTCCAAGGTAGGAGTTATGCTCAGCACTGGTTCAGTGCCAACGCCCAGGATATAAAGGGTGGAGATCCAATCACAGGAGGAGGGTGTGTGAGTATTCCTCCAATGATGGAGCACAGGGCAGAAGCTGCAATGAGAGACAGCACATGTGCCATTGATTGCCAGAGGAAGCTTTTGCAACTGCAGAAGTCTGCAAAAGCTATAATCAAATCCAGGAGCGGATTCCTTACAACCAGTACTTATTAACACTTTTATATTTTTGGGATTCTCGATTGAACACAAGTTGGGCAAAATAAATTGTCATTTATTTCCTTTATAGACTAGCACACGACAACCTCAGAATACACTTAATAATCACTTACTGGGATGGGGAAACAAAATTAATTGTCCTTTGAACGAAAGTGGAAGAAATAAAGTCTCTTGATTATAGTCCTTTTAGCTAGGTCGCAAGTTGACAACCTGATATTTCTTCCAAATGAAAGAAGTTCATTCTTGTTCGTTGGAATTCGTTCGGGAGTCACCAGGGCTAACGAATTCCTGAAGTAGGGGTAAATCCATAGTTACGATGTTGTTAACCCCTTGCGTTCTGGAACCGCTACCACTGTACTTGAACGGAATCTTGAGCAAAGCTTGGATAAGTCATGAATCACACAGGGGATAGATCGGCAGGCAGGTTTATAGGGCTTACAGTCCTATTCCTAACATTCATGCCCATTCCCCTCCATGGGAACCTTTAACCCACCAATCCCTGATTTTGCCAGAGTTTGCAGAACGGGCAAAAAGAGCATTCTGGTTTGAAAAGCGCATGTGTCAGCCTGACACCTATGCAGTTTACCATACAGAGGGTCCACCCCTGACTTGGCGATGCTCAGTCTAGGGTTTGGTCCCAAAGTGGGAATGGCTCATGCTGAGTACCGGGATCTGGCACTCAGCAACTTCCCGGCCATTTTCACACTTTGAATCTCTAAGGCTTTTTAACCCTGGACTTCACTAGACTAAGGGGGTCACACAGCTTACAGAGCGCACACCCAGCATCCACTCTTCTACTTCCACTCCTGCTGTGAGGCTCCTCCCCCATATACCGCACAGGTGTAATCAGAGTACTACCAGTGCTCACCTGGGTTGTATCAGCCGCACCAATCCAGAGAGGCTCCCTGCAGTCCTCCTGACCTGCCTCTATCCCTGATTGGTCAGGCCAGCCTTATCTAGCATCTCTGAGTCCTCACTCATTGCTCGACATAGTCTCTGTATGGAAGTGTTTGGTGTACTCTTGGTTACTTCAGGTTTTGACACGGCTCGTACAACTACCCCCTTTGGCTCTCGACTTCGGCTCTCCTTGGACTACGTATTCTCTGGCATCCCACGATCACGGCTTCGACTTCAACCTTCCTCATCTCTCCACTACCTGACCCCAGCAAGGCAATCACTATTCTACTATTATACCGGTAACGGCAAGTATTGTCTACGTTACTTACATCTGGCCTGGCAACGCTTAATACCACACTTCGGACACGCTCCCTTTGCTGCAGGTACATGTATTCCTACCACCCCCTTCAGCACAGGGGACGGGTCTGGTCTGTGGGCAACACCGGCATAACAATTATGCCTTAACCCCTTCATTGCCTTAGCGGATAGCCACTATGGTAATGAAGCAGCATGAATGTATTTTTAATAATATTGTCCGGGAGCAGGGGTTCTCCTGAGCTGAACCGCATTGATTTCTGGCTCAGGGACCCCTGCTTCCTGAGTTACAGGCCCCGGTATAAGGCATCCGATGCTAGTGCCGACGCCATCTTTATAGCGTCCACGTCGCGTCTTGGATGCTATAAAGATGGTGACGACACTTGCATCCGATGCCCCATACCAGGGCCTGTAACTCTGGAAGCAGGGGGTCACCGGAGGCTGAAATCAATGCGATTCAGCTCAGGAGACCCCCTGCTCCCATACACTATTATAATGTAGACCATATGACAGAGGCTCTAGTAGACCATGTGACAGAGGCTTGGGGAATAACGGATATGATGTCATTGAAAGCCTGTCACATGGTACTAGAACCAATCAGAGTAGGGATAGACTTCGCACACTCTGATTGGCTACCGTACCATGTGAGGGCGGCCATGTTTCTTTTAATGACGTAATCTTAAAGGCAATTGAAGCAAAGCCATTCTGATTGGCTGTGCTTTCATTGCCTTTAAGTGACGTCATCATTTTTTTTTTGCATCGGCCAAAACACATGGTTTTCTGGGCCCAATCAGGGCCGTGGGAACCATGACGAAAATGTGACGTCATAGGCTTTTAAAAGCCTATGTCGTCTCATTTTGAAGCCAGACGCCGAGGAGGAAGGACCTCCGGAGAAGAAAGAAGACCAGGGCGTGGCAGCAGACGGGAAGAAGACCTCGGAAGAAGATAGAAGAATACAGATGAAGATGGATTACAAGTTGAAGACCCCTGGATTGTCGTGTTTTATTATTTTAATGTTTATTATGTTCTGTATGCGGTTAGTACCTTTGCGGTTAGTATTCTATAAGGTGATGAAGGGGTTCATTGATATGTGAATGTCATTGCAATGTATTGGCTATGTATTATTTTGGCAACGTACCACAAGGATGATGCTGGCGACGGGGCCTTCTTATTGATGAGGTTAGTAGAATTTTCTTTATTTTACTATGGTATTTAATGTGTTTTGTCGTGTTTTAATGTGTTTAATAATGGCCAAATAATGTATTATCCCTATGTGGATAATAGTTATTTGGCACATTATTGTACTGTATGTGTTGGGGAGGGTGGAGGGGGTATTGGCCCCAAGGGTATGTGGGTAGGCCTCCTTTGTGGGTAGTGGGTGAGGGTGGTTAGGCCTCATGGGGTGGGGGGGTCGTGGGGTAGGGTATGTGGGTGAGGGTGGGTTAACCCCTTAATGACTGTAGCGGTTAATAACCGCTATGGTGATTAAGGGGTTAGGGGACATTACATTGGATGTTTTTATTCTTGTGTCTGTTTTGCAGAAGCAGATGGGGCATGGGCAGGATGAAGATGAGGATGGCCTTCATCGTGGCAGCCGGACATGGGTGAGTGCTACATGTATTTAATGTATTTATTGTTCTGTATGTATTTTAAATGGACAACTGCATTATTATCCATTTGTGGATAATAGTAATGTTGCCCATTACTGTATTGTATGTTGTGTATTGCTATGTTTATTGGGGGCAATTGTCCCCAATAAACATACTATTATGCGTTAACCCCTTCATTGCCTTAGCGGCTATCCACAATGGTAATGAAGCAGCATTCATGTATTTTAATAATATTGTGCGGGAGCAGGGGGTCCCCTGAGCTGAACCGCATTGATTTGTGGCTCAGAGACCCCCTGCTTCACTGGTTACAGGCCCCGGTTTGGGGCATCGGTTACAGTGTTGACGCCATGTTTATTGCGGGCACATAGCATATGGGACGCTATAAACATGGCGGCGACACTGCCCACCCGATCACACATACCGGGGCCTGTAACTCGGGAAGCAGGGGGTCCCTGGTACACAAAGCTATGCGGTTCAGCTCAGGGGACCCCCTGCTCACTGTACAGTATAATAAAAAAAATATTCATGCTGCTTTGCTACATAGCAGATAGCCGCAAAGGTAAGGAACGAGTCTTTATTGATATGGGTGTTTTATTCATAGTGTAGATGTGCAGAGGGTCTCTGGAGCTGAACCGCTTTGGTTTTAGGTCTGGGGACCCCCTGCTTCGATACAGGCCCCTTTATGGGGTGCCGGTATCCCTCTGCTTTGTTTACATTCCGCTGTCACGTGATCGGGACCCTTAAATGCAGAGGGATAACGGCACCTCATAAAGGGGCCTGTATCTCGGGAAGCACGGGGTCCCCGGACCTGAAACCAATGCGGTTCAGCTCCGGAGACCTCCTGCACATGTACACTATGAATAAAAATGGTTTTAAATATAATTTTTAATGTGCCGATGTTTGCGCCGAGAGAGCAGTGGATCTCTCTCTGCTGCAAACACATCTCGGCAGGGGACGGCTTCTCACCAGGTAACCGTCTCGCCACCAGTTACTAGCCATTTTATCAAATGGTGGTGGTGCATTCATTCACCAGGGATTCACCCCTTACAGCATACAGCGAGTTTAACACGCCAAAAACATGGCTAATTGCTAAACTGGCTAATGCATTTTTTCGCTGCTTACTGCATGATGCCCTAAGTGTGAAGCAAGCTCAACTGAAAACCCATAACTCCAGTTCCGTGGGGACCTGAGGGTTAGGATTTGGCAAGGATGTAGTCACTGCTCCAGCACGACTGCATGGCAATTTTCAGCCCTCTCCCCTCAACCGAACGGAGTAGGGTTGACTGTGAAAAAGTGTGTGTTTCCCATTAACTTCAATGGTAGCGGAGATCCTATTGAATTCTATGGCGGCGCCGGCCCTATTGATTTTAATGGAGAAAAGCCGCAAGTGAAAACTGCTACGTCGGAATGAGCAGAAACCTGGAACCCATAACGCCGGTTCTGTTCAACCTAGAGGGCTGAGATTCAGTCACCATGTAGTCCTAGTTCCGGCAGGAGTGCATGGCAAATAGCGACACTCTCGGGGTAACAGAACGGAGTCAGGGTAATGGTAAAATTTAGGTTTCTGCCATTGACTTGCATGACAGAAAAAAGCCACTTTTGTAATGTGCTTTTAAACTGTGTTTGTGTAACTCCAGTCCAGTGGGTCGCAGCGAGTTGAAACTTGGCTACGATGGAGAGTCCCCTCCGGCATGAGGGTCTGGCAAGTTTCGGCCCGCTCGGCCCAGCCAAACGGATTATTTTAATATATTTAGATATTTAGGAATGTATTGTATTTTGGGTCTGGTATAAAAGCCGGGGGTATGTTAATGCTCAGGGGGGCGGCAAGTGGTCTACAATAAACCCCCTCATCAAAGGCTCCCCCACCCTTCTTGTGTATGCTAGCACAAAGGATAGCAGGACGTGGGAACTTGTGATAAGTGTTGTGTTTCACACCTTGGGACAAAGGTTTTCCTAACCCAAGCAGACTGGGTTACGCCAGTCTTGTGGGAGGGGGGCTAGGGAAATGAGCCCCTGATTAGAATAATGCACACCCAGTGGGCAGGTATTACTTTGCCTCTCAAGTGAGGTGGCAAGGAGGGATTGGGTGCAGAAAATTGTCATCCAATGCCTTGCACCCCATGTTAGGGTATGCGCCTGAAACTCCATATAAACGAGTGTAAGCTCTATGCCCAGTGTCTTTCGTGATGTCTTCGATTTTACCATCTACTTGATGCCTGATTGCTGTATGAATTGCCAATCTTGTACCTGATTGCTTCATTACCCAACCCCTAAGTAAGTGCTATATTTTGTCTGTTATTTGTATCATCTTGTGTGTTCACCTATCTAAGGAATAAACTATCTTTATCATATCTAAGTCGTGTTCAATTCAACCCAGATATTTTGTGTATATTATTACCTATCACTAGCTACCGTGACACCCGAGGGCTGGGATTTGGCCACCATGTAGTCATCGTTCCGGCATTACTGCATGGCAATTCCCGACCATCTGTGAGCAACAGAATGGAGTATGGTTAATTGTTTAATTTGGATTCCTGCCATTGACTTCAATGGCAGAGAAATGCAACTTCTGTAAATGTGCATTTAAAATCATTTATGGTAACTCCGGTTCGTGGGTCAAAGCGAGCTGAAAATTGGCCACCGTGTAGAATCCTCTCTTGCATGAGGATCTGGCAATTTGTACCCCGCTCGGCCCAGCCGAAAAGATTATTTTAATATATATATGATTGTGAAAATATACTGTATTTGGTGCCTAGTAAAAAGCCCGTGTAAGATACTGGCCCTGCAGTATGTTAATGTCCAAGGGGGTGCCCATATGTCTACACCATGGCCCCTGATCAAAGGCTCCCTGTGACAGAGTGAAGTCAACTCCTATCAGTTACGCCTGGGAGACATATGTCTGAGTGCTTCATCCAGCACTCATAAGGGTTAACTCAGGTGGAAGTTAGGAAATCAGAACTCTTTAGCTGACACCTGAGAGCCAGCAAGGTAGATAAAGGATCATGTGACTGGCAGTAGCTGCCAGAGAGAGAGAGAGAGAGAGAAGCACACTGCTGCGTGAGCCCTTAGCCAGAGAGATTTCACCAAAGACTACTTAGATTTCACCAAAGACTACTAATAACTCTGTTATTAGTCAGTTTTTCTCCCAAAGTGGAGCAGGATTTATTTTGTTAAAGGGACAGTGTACCCGCATGTTATGTTACTGTGGAGAAATAAGGCCACTGAACGTTTTTATTTATCCTGAAACTATACGTGTGGACTGTTCCCTGACCTTGGCTACAGGCCGTCCTGCCACAGGTGGTGTCAGAAGTGGGATTTCGGATGGCCCCTGTATCTGAAGGGCCACACAAATAAAAAAAAATGGAGAGTTTTTTTTCTCAGTTCCTTGAGCAACAGCTCCAGCTAGCAGAGAAGCAAGCAGAGCGACAAGCCCAGCAAGATGAGCGACAAGCCCAGCAAGCTGAGCGACAAGCCCAGCAAGATGAGCAACAGGCCCGGCGAGAGGAAAAGCTACTCCAACTGCTGGTTTAAGGCCCAACCCCAGGCAGACAAGGGATTCCAAATAACCCACCGGTGATGCTGCCTAAAATGAAGCCAAACAAAGACCCAGAGGCATTTCTCCTCACTTTTGAAAGGGTAGCCACGGCCCACGGCTGGACAGTTGATCGCTGGGTAACGACTCTGGCTCCACTCCTCATAGGGGAAGCTCAGGCAGCCTACTAGGCTCTTCCAGCGGATGAGGCCATGGACTATCAGAAACTAAAGGCTGCTATTCTGGATCGCCTAGGCCTCACGCCAGAGACCTACCGACAGCGGTTCCGGACAGTCAAATATACAAACCGAGACAGACCCCGGGTCGTAGCCCACCGCTTAGTAGACTTATGTACCAGGTGGATACAACCGGAAAAACATGACAAGGCAGAGATCCTTGAACAGTTTGTGCTCGAGCAGTTCATACAGATACTGCCACCCTCCTCCCGCTCCTGGGTAAAAAGACACGCTGCATTTTCCCTGGATTCAGCGGTCCGCTTGGTGGAAAACTTCCTGGGCGACGACACCCAACAGGATAGCTGGGAACGGCCGGTGCAAACACCAGTTGCTTCCAGTGATACTAGAGGCAGGAGAGCAGACAATCGAGGGGTCTACAACCTGCCAGCTCGGGAGATCCAGTCACCCAATCGGAAGACCCTTTCCCATCTCGGAGGGTTTCTGGTACAAACTCCTGCAGAGATGCCCATCCTGGGTCCGAGGCCACTGGATCACTCAAGGGAGGCCGCCACCCACAGTATTCCCCGAGAACCTGACTCCTGTCAGCCACACGGTGGAGAGGATAACCCCACCAACCAGAAGGGAGGACCCCATCCAACAGCGGAGAGGTCCAAACACAGAGCCCCGTCGAGAGCTTCCGTGGACGACCGAGTTTGCGGACTCAGGAGATGAGGAAATGGACTGTTCATATGGCAGAACCACTGCCACAGCTCGTCTCCGAGGGGACCACAATCCATGGTTAGTCCCAGCATCTCTGGAGGGGACAAAAGTAAACGCCATGCTGGACTCGGGCTCTGGAAAAACCCTGATCCTAGAGGGCCTAATTCCAAGCAATAGACTATCTTATGACTCTCCTCGGAATATTGAGTGTATCCATGGGGATACAAAGAGATACCCGACGGCGAACGTTACACTGCGTATCCAGGATCAAGAGGCTAGCCTACTAGTGGGAGTTGCTCCCTGGCTACCTGCTCCTGTTCTACTTGGCCGAGACTGGCCCTACCTCGAAACATTGTTGGCCCCTACTCCTACGGAGCCTACTTCTCTGGTACCGGAGAAGCCCGGAGACTTGTTCCCTTTTTCCCCAGAGATTTTCCCCCATAGACACCATGTCCCAAAGACACGTAAACAGAGATGTGCGGAAAAAGAGGACTGATTAAGAAAGGCTGGGACTTTTGGTAACATTAGTCAGCCCAAAGGACTGCAGGTCATTGCCGGGGATGACCAGGGTGGGGAACAGATAGATACGGGAGTGTTGCCAGACCTGGATCTTCCTGACTTCCGTCAGAGGCAGAGGGAGGACCCAGCTCTGGCTAGACAATATGAGAAGGTGGTACAGGTCAACAACAAGATAATAGATGAACAAGGTGTAAAAGTGTTTCCACATTTTGAACTGTTGAATGACATACTATATCGTGTGAATAAGGTTACACAAACAGGGGAGGTCATTCGACAGATGCTAGTCCCTAAAGGGTTGATTAAAACAGTGTTTACCCTAGCCCATACTCTCCCATGGGGTGGTCATTTGGGCAGAGAAGACCACGGACCGCATCTCGTCCCGGTTTTACTGGCCAGGCATACATGGTGACTTCATGAAACTATGTGAGACATGTCCTGAATGCCAGTTAACTAGCCAAAAAGGACAGAAGCCGGCTCCTTTGGTTCCTCTGCCCTTGGTAGCCGTCCCATTCGAGAGAATTGGGGTAGATCTGGTCGGACCTTTAGAACCCTCTGCGAAGGGACATAAATTTATACTCGTCGTTGTTGATTATGTCACCAGGTATCCTGAGGCCTTCCCTCTGAGATCAGCCACTGCTAAACAGGTTGCTCACAGGCTGTTAGAACTGTTTTCTAGGGTAGGAATTCCACAAGTAATGTTAACTGGCCAGGGAACAAATTTCATGGCAAAGTTAATGCAGGATGTCCTGAAGTTATTGGAGGTAAAATCCGTCCGGACCTCGGTCTTCCATCCTCAGACTGATGGATTGGTAGAGAGGTTTAACCGTACTTTAAAAACTATGCTTAGGAAGTTTGTGGACACTGAAAAGCGAGCTTGGGATGAACTTCTCCCTTTCCTGTTGTTTGCGGTACGAGAAGTTCCCCAATCATCCACAGGTTTCTCCCCGTTTGAGCTCCTATTTGGACGCCAACCTCGGGGTATTCTCGACCTACTGAAGGAATCCTGGGAGGAGGAGCCCTCCCCCTCCAAGAATACCCTTCAGTATGTCATAGATCTTAGAAACCGCCTAGACATGATAGGTCGGTTTGCGAAGGAAAACCTCAAGAACGTCAAGAGAGGCAGTACAACCAAAATGCTCGCTTGAGGGTCTTCCAACCTGGGGACCAAGTGATGCTACTACTACCGACATCTGAGAGTAAACTCCTTGCGAAGTGGCAGGGTCCTTTCCAAGTTCTCCGCCGCACCGGGGAGGTGAACTATGAGATCTCTCAACCAGGGTCCAGGAAGGGTAAACAAATCTACAACGTGAACCTCCTGAAACCCTGGAAAATGATGAGATCGCTGTTCATTCACCCTCGGGAAGGAGAGACGGATTTGGGTCCAAAGCTTCCAAAGGGTAGTACGTACACTGACCATCAGGTTCCCATGGGAGAGCAGTTAACAACGGAACAAAGGTCAGACCTACTTGATGTATATGACCAGTTCCCAGATGTTTTTTCTGAGCTGCCAGGGCAGACTGATTTAGTGTCCCATAGGATTGAGACAGAACCTGGCGTAAAAGTACAGTCCCGTCCCTATAGATTGCCAGAGGGCCGAAAAGACCTGGTAGAGAGGGAGATAATAGACATGTTGGAATTGGGCTGGATCGAGGAGTCCCACAGCGAATGGTGTAGCCCTATCGTGTTGGTCCCTAAACCAGATGGGAAGGTGAGGTTTTGCGTGGATCTGCGAAAGGTAAATGCTGTATCCAGATTTGATGCATATCCAATGCCTAGGGTGGATGAATTGCTTGATTCGCTTGGTAAAGCAGAGTATATCTCCACCCTAGATCTCACGAAAGGATATTGGCAGATACCACTAGTGGAAGAATCCAAATGCAAAACTGCCTTCGCCACCCCTCTTGGTTTATACCAATTCGTCACTATGCCATTTGGGTTACATGGGGCTCCAGCCACGTTCCAAAGGTTAATGGAAAAGGTACTACGACCCCATAGGGCATATGCCGCTGCCTACTTGGATGACATTGTCATCTATAGCAGACAATGGCAGTCTCATATAAAAAGGTTAAGGGCAGTCCTAACGTCCTTAAGAGAAGCAGGGCTCACTGCAAATCCAAAAAAATGTGCCCTGGGTAAATGCACTACAAAGTACTTGGGCTATGCTGTTGGGGGAGGGATAGTAAGGCCACAAGCTAGCAAGGTGGCCGCCATAAAGGAAGTCCCCACCCCACAGACAAAGATACAGGTCCGCTCCCTTTTGGGGTTAGCAGGGTATTACCGGCGGTTTATCCCCAATTTTTCAGAAATATCTGCACCCCTAACAGATCTGACAAAAAAGAGTGCCCCGACCCAATTTAAATGGTCTTGGGAGTGCCAAGACACCTTTGACATGCTAAACAAGTGCCTGTCAGAGGGCCCCGCTCTTCGGAGCCCAGATTTTAAAGAGCCCTTCATCATCCAGACGGATGCCTCAGAGGTAGGACTGGGAGCAGTGCTGTCCCAGCAATTTGATGGTGTTGAATACCCCATACTGTTCATCAGCCGGAAGCTTTTCCCAAGGCAAGTGAGGTATTCCGTTATTGAGAAGGAGTGCCTCGCTGTAAAATGGGCAATTGAGGCCTTGAGACATTATGTCGCCGGAGTACACTTCACCCTGGTCACTGACCATGCGCCCTTGAAGTGGTTAAACACCATGAAGGACACAAATCCAAGGTTGACCAGGTGGTATATTTCCCTCCAACCCTTCTCTTTTGATATTCAGCATAGACCTGGAAAGGACCATGGAAATGCCGATTTTTTTGTCAAGGGAAGGAGTGGAGGGTCGGGCTTCAGCCGTGTGGGACACTAGCCACACACAAACAGGGGAGGTATGTGACAGAGTGAAGTCAACTCCTATCAGTTACGCCTGGGAGACATATGTCTGAGTGCTTCATCCAGCACTCATAAGGGTTAACTCAGGTGGAAGTTAGGAAATCAGAACTCTTTAGCTGACACCTGAGAGCCAGCAAGGTAGAGTAGCTGCCAGAGAGAGAGAGAGAGAGAGAGAAGCACACTGCTGCGTGAGCCCTTAGCCAGAGGGATTTCACCAAAGACTACTTCAACTAAAGTAAGGATTATTCATTTGTTTACTGACTGCTTAAAGTACCCTTATGGTTTTGTTCTGGTTTAGCCAGCCAGCCTGCTAGATAGGTCTGCTGTGTTATTAGTCAGTTTTTCTCCCAAAGTGGAGCAGGATTTATTTTGTTAAAGGGACAGTGTACCCGCATGTTATGTTACTGTGGAGAAATAAAGCCACTGAACGTTTTTATTTATCCTGAAACTATACGTGTGGACTGTTCCCTGACCTCGGCTACAGGCCGTCCTGCCACACTCTCCCACCCTGATTGTATATGCTAGGGCGGGGCCGAGCAGGACTTGAGTGGTTCTGTAGGTGTTATAAATCACACTTGCAGACAAAGGTTTTCCTGTCCTGATTCTCTTCTGGCAGACTGAGAGGCCCCACTTCTTTAGTGTGGGGTTAGGAAAATGAGACCCAGAGTAAGGAATTGTGCGCATGTGCCAGTTACCTGGGACAGGTACCAAAGTGCTTCCCACTTTAGCTGGCAAAGGGTCATTGGGTGCAGGTAGTTGTAAACCAATACCTGACACCCAATGTTAAGGGATAGGGCTTAAAGCCCATATAAACAAGTGTAAGCCCTATGTCCAGTGTCATCGTTACAACATCTGAATGATACATGATTGCCTGATGAATTGCTAATCCAGATCCAGATTACTTCATTGCCCCTTCCCACGTAAGTGTTCATATTCTGTGTGTTATTTGTATATTCTGTGTGTTCACCTTTTTCAAGGAATAAACTGTATTTATCATATCTGAGTCACATTCAATTCAACCCAGAGATTTGGTGTTATATTATAACCCTGCAAAGCTACCGTGACAATAATGCCTTTATTAATGGCCTGATTAACCCTCTCATCACGACACTGAGTCACATTGTGGAGTCATAGAGTGTCAGCTTTTGGACCTGGCTGTCGTGTATGTACTGCTATGCCTTGTATGGAAATATGCGACAATAAAATAACTTTTGTGTTGTTGCCTTTCCAGGAGTGCCAGCTAGCAGAGATTGCCAGGCTATGAGTTTCAGGGTGGGTTTTGTGGAGAAAGTCTTTTCAGATTGTGGCTATGTAGCGAGTTTCCAGAGTTACTGTATGCCCCAAAAAGGTGGCCATGAATCAGGTCAGATTCTCGGATACCTTGAAGCACAATGCTTCGGCCAAAATCCTACCCTGAAAAAGTTCTTGCAGCTCACCGCAAGGAGTCCCTGCTTCAGCACAGACCAGAAAGGTAAAAAGGGGCACAGGGATTTGGGTATCCTGGTGTGGCGGGAGAGTGTTAACAAGGCCAATAATAAAGGTATTATGCCCGGCTGGTTAACCCTAAGCGCTGTTGGGAGTGAAGGGGTTAAAATGTATTGTCCCCATACTACCATGTTTTCCCCTACACTACCGTTATTGTCCCTGTTTTGCAGAGTAAGCCCACCCCCCTAATATGAGATTCCACCTGCAACTAGGCCTGCACCTGCAGATTGTTAATTAGTGCCTCTTTTAGGAGACAGCTCACATGCAGGCCATGTATAAAAGGGTTTAACCCTAGCACTACGGGATGATATTAAAACAGACAGCACCTAAGGCAAAGGTTTTTAGTAGCCAGGGGCTATATGGCTACAATTACATAAAATGTGTCCATCAGACTGCTGATATTAGATTAGATGTAACCAAAATTCCAATGAAACTGTGCGCACTGAAAAAGTATCAATAACATTTGGTTTTGGCCATGCTTCCATGGGTGTGCAAATAGCTAGATCACCGTTTCAATAGCACAATATTTTTTTTATCATAAAGGGAGGCCTGATTAAGGTTTTTTCTCATCTTTAATGTACTATGGATTTTAATGCTTTACAGAACCCAACCAACAGCAGCGGTGCGGTACTATTTTACCTGTCAAGATCGGTATCCACAATTACAGATTCCAGGAAATGATGATCCTCTGCTAAGTTTTCTTTTTTCTGTATGCTTTCTTCACATAGCAGCTGATTCTATAATCCAGAAAAGAAACGTTGTGAAACCAAGACAGCTAGGTTTCCGCAACTGAAATAAAGATGATTTTCAGACATAGGGGTCTATGAAGTAAGCGGCGAAAAAGCACTTTCTGTAGGGGTTTAAATTTGCCATGTTTTTGGCGAGTTGCTCTCACAGTGTGCAGGAAGGCCCGAATACCTGCGAGAGCAACATTTCCAAACATGGCAAGCAGCCGGTGGCTAGACGGTCTGCCTGCCGAGAAGGGCACATCTGGCGAGATCTGTCAGCAGCAGAGAGAGATCCGCCTCTCTCTGTGCAAATCTCGGCGTAAAAAAAATATTTGTAACATAAAATTTTTTCATAGTATAGATGTGCAGGGGGTCTCCAGAGCAGAATTGCATTGGTTTCAGGTCTGATGACCCCCTGCTCGCCAAGATACAGGCCCCGTTATGGGGTGCCGGTATCCCTCTGCTTTTAATTGTCCCGATCACGTGACCGTGGGATGTAAACAAAGCAGAGGGACACCGGCACCCAATAACGGGGCCTGTATCTCGGGAAGCAGGGGGTCCCCGGACCTGAAATCAATGCAGTTCTGCTCTGGAGACCCTTTGCACATCTACACTAGTCTCAAAACACACATACTGCTGCGGCCAAGGTTATTCGAGCATTTGCCCGTTCTTGGCCGCAGCAGTAGCCTGGCGCGCGCCCGAGTGTGACGGGCGCGCGCCGAAGCAGCGGAAGAGCGCCCTCCGATCGGGGCGCTCTCCCTACCGCTACCGGGTCCGCCGGGTCCCCCGGAACCCCCTGCCGCTGTCCCGCAGATCGCGGGACACCAGGGCTCCCTCGGGGAGCCCTGGACGCGCGTGCAGGGGGCGCAGGCTATGACGCGCGGCACGCCGAGGGGCAGCCACAAGCAAGCCGGGAAATATCCCGGCTTGCGGTACCGGCCACACTTTAATAAAGTGTGTCGGTAGTGTATCAATAAACAATGATTCATTACCGTAACGGCTATCCGCTATTCTAATGAAGCTGCATTGTCTTTTTATTAATAGTGTGCGGGAGCAGTGGGTCTACTGAGCTGAACCGCTTTGATTTCTGGCTCAGGTACCCCCTGCTTCCCGAGTTACAGGCACCAGTATGGGGCATCGGGTGCCAGTGTCACCGCCATTTTTATAGCGTCCACATCGCATGACGTGCGACTTGTAAACAATGGGATATCGGCACCCGATGCACCATACCGGGGCCTGTAACTCGGGAAGCAGGGGGTACCTGAGCCAGAAATCAAAGCGGTTCAGCTCAGTAGACCCACTGCTCCCGCACACTATTAATAAAAATGACATTAATGCAGCTTCATTACCTTAGCGGCTATTTGCTAAGGCAATGAAGGGTTAAGGCACAATAGCATGTTTATTGGAGACAATTGCCCCCAATAAATATTGCAATACACAACCCACCCCCTGTGCCCTCAACAACCCCCTATGCCCCCTAACATACATAGCATATCTTAATTTTTGGGGGATGCACAGGAATTATACTACAGGCCGGCGGTGGCCCTCCACATGCAGCACCTATCACCTGAGATCTGACTCCAAAAGACTGTTCATGGTCCCAAGGCTCAACAAAGTATCCGGCCGTTCCTCTTTCTCTTACCGTGCACCCCAAAACTGGAACAACCTACCAGAGACTCTCACATCCACCACCAGTTTAAGTTCTTTCAAATCTAAGGCTGTCTCACATTTTAATCTGGTCTGTAACTGTTTCATACGCCAATAATATATATTTTCTTTAACTGTGCATGCAATGTGTTGTATATAATGTATACCCTGTTCAATTATGTAACTGTATCTGTAACTATGTATTATTTGTCTTAACTCTCTGCCCAGGACATACTTGAAAACGAGAAGTAACTCTCAATGTATTACTTCCTGGAAAAACTTTTTATAAATAAAATAAATAAATAAATAATACAGACATTGAATTGTTATTGGATTTTTATGACAACAACTCGCGATCGCCCACTTGAGTTTCTCGACGGTATTGCAGACAACGCTAAAATGCCCTTTTCTGACCCGGACAAAACGATAAAAAAGCAGCGTGTTTAATTTGGCACGATTCAAATAAATTGCGCGCCATCGCATGGGTATTCCGATCTACACACACCGCGTTAAATAATAACGTCGAATAGCGTCGAATAACGGCCGTCCCATCAGTACGTCTTTTTCAACCTCATCTACTATGTATGTAACTATGTAGGTTATGGCTTTTTTAGGCACCCCTGGGTACTATAGGAAATATGTATATACATGACCGTATGGTAAGGGTATACAGGGATATACCAAATAAGTACGGTTTTTTTCAACCTCATCTACTATGTAACTATGTAACTATGTCCCACAGTACAGCGTCATGGTTAAACCCTTGACAAATCTGACACAGAAGCTACTCCCAGTTCTCCTGCCTGTGAAACAGCATTTCAGGCACTCAAAACAGCGCTGGCCAGCCTCGCAGGCCCTGACTATGCAAAGACATTTTTGGTGCAGACCGATGCCTCCAATTATGGTATCATTGCTGTACTCAGTCAAGTGGGGGAGGCGGTGGGAGAACATCCTGTGGTGTACCTGAGCAGAAAGTTACTGCCCAGGGAAGTGGCTTATGCCACAATTGATAAAGAATGTTTGGCTATTGTGTGGGCTCTGAGAAAACAGCAGCCCTATTTGGATGGCCGGACATTCACAGTGATCACTGATCACAACCCCTTGAGTTGGCTACAGAGTGTGTCTGGGGAAAATGGCAAGCTCCTTCGCTGGAGTCTTTCCCTGCAAGAATTTGACTTTTCCATTCAGCATAAGAAAGGCAGTGAACACGGCAATGCCGATCCTTTTACTCCAGGACAGAACCAGTGAGCCAGCAACCTCAAGACGTGTCAGGCCAGTGAAACTGCCGGATGAGGCGGTCATAACAAAGCCTTCATCTTAAGGAGCGTGGTGTAATGCATTACTGTGACTGTGTGCAAATTATGCGACATTAAATTTTTCTGGGTGTTAATGTATACCTGTATGAAGGGTTAATGTATTCCTGCAATCATTCATGGGTCCCTAGAATAGAGAGGGGTCCCTAGTATAAGGAGGGGTACCCAGATACATGCCCAGGTACCCTGGAGCTGGTATAGGGGTTCAGGGGGGACTCCAGCTATGTGATAAAGCTGAGAGTGCTTTCTTGTGTGGAAAGTTTTTTTTTTTTTTTTTAATTTTTTTATTGTTTTTCACAAAATACACACATATCATACATTTCGTTATACAAACATTGGAGGAGTACTAACTGTCATGTACAACACAGTAAATATTCACGAATCATTGTTCCTGTTTAAGTTAAATATGTAACTAGTTGTGTTGAGTATTGCCTATTCACATACTCCCCCATTAGGTACATTAAAATGGAAGCGGCCGCTTCTTTGTGTGCATCTTTTATTGTCAGGGAAGAAAAAAGAAAAGATAGGGGGAGAGAGAGGGGTGAAAGGAGAGGGGGAGGAAAGTAGAGTTGGGGAGGGAGAGAAGGGGAGGGGAGGAGGGGGGGAGAGGAAGGGGACCAGCCCAATTGGCCCCTTAGTTTTTTCTGATAGCTTTCGTAGTAGTCTGTTACACACCTGGCCATATTTCCCATGTCTTATGGAACTTGTCCATTTTTTGGGTTTCATTGACTTTATTTCGCGGAGTCTTCGTAGTATTGTCTGTTTGGATGGTGGATTTATTTTTTTCCAGGCAGCTGCCACACAACAGTGAGCTGCCGTGAGTACGTGTAT
Source organism: Ascaphus truei (assembly GCF_040206685.1). Taxonomy (NCBI): domain Eukaryota; kingdom Metazoa; phylum Chordata; class Amphibia; order Anura; family Ascaphidae; genus Ascaphus; species Ascaphus truei. The sequence continues at coordinate 292,762,586 of NC_134484.1, forward strand.
TGTCATTTTGTTTTCAGCCGTCTCTAGCTCGTCAATTGGTTTAGCCAGCACCATGGTCAGCGGGTCCATCTCAATCTCCACCCCCAGGTATTCTCGGATTAATGATTTGATCATGACCCAGAACACCTGAATCTTTGGACAATTCCACTAGATGTGAGCCATATCTCCTCTTTGTCCGCATCCCCTCCAGCACAAATCTGGGGTCCCGGGGAAGATCTGGCTCAACCTACTCGGATTTAAGTATTGAAATAGAATTTTATAAATATTCTCTTTGGTGGTGGTGCATATTGATGTTTTGGAAGCTGCCTCCTAGATATCCTCCCAGTCTTCCCTATCGATCTCTATGTTCAAATCTTCCGCCCATTTGAGCATATAATTGTGTTGGGAACAACCTGCTGTTCTTGCCAGACCCAGATACACTTCCGAAATCAACCCCTTACAGTAATATCCTTTCCTGCATAGGCGCTCAAAATTTGTTAATGGTTGAAATGTTGATTCTTTGGAAAGAGTTTGCAGGTAATGCATGATCTGCAGGAAGCCAAATATTGGCAGGTTCACTGTTTGGTGTTTTTTCTCTAGTTCCTGAATCGATAGGATCTTTCCGTTTCCTATAAACTGCTCTGCTACCATTATCTTTAACTTTTTTAATTCACTGAGTCTCTGTGGGAACAAGCCTGGGGGGAACTCCGGGTTGTTAAATATGGGCGTTAGTTGTGAGGGTGAGGCCGTTAAGTTAAACCTATCTTTATTTTTAGTCCATATTCTCCATGTACATTTCATTGCTCCCAGCTTTAATGTTTCTGAGAAGGTCTCCCTACCCCTCTCGGTCCACAGGGTGGCCGGGAGTGAGAGAGGTCTCGCATAGGCAGACTCAATCCCAATCCAACAGCTTGTGGTTGGTTCGTTGTTCCACATTATAACTTGTTTGAGTTGGGCCGCCAAATAATATTTCATGATATACCTTACTGCCAAGCCTCCGCTTTCCTTTGGTGCTAGCAAGATAGTTCTAGCTACCCTTGGTCTTTTATTTTGCCAAATAAATTGGAAGATTTTGTTTTGCATATTTTTGAGTTCACCTAGTGGGATATCAATAGGGAGAGTCTGGAAGTAATACAGAAGTCTTGGTAGGATGTTCATTTTTACCGTGGCTATTCTTCCTAGCCAAGATATCTGATATCCATTCCAGCTTTGAAGGTCTTTTTTTAGTCTCTCAAATAGGGGTGGGTAATTGTATTGAAATAGTGTTTTGTACTCCCGTGTTATTTGTATTCCTAGGTATTTGATTTTTGTGGAACTCCACCTATAATTGAAATTTATTTGCAGTAATTTGACTTCGGGTGGGGTAGGGATATATTTAATGCTTCCGACTTATCCATATTAGTTTTGTATCCCGAGATTTTGCTGAATTTGTCTAATTGTGAGTGTAAATTCGGGAGTGCGGTCAAGGGGTTGGCCAGAGTCAGGATAATGTCATCAGCGAAGAGGGATATCTTATAGTTTGCCCCCCCAATTTCAATACCATTTATATTTTTATCCTCTCTAATTGTTGCTGCCAAGGGTTCGATAGAGAGGGCAAATAGAAGCGGAGACAAGGGGCATCCTTGTCGAGTACCATTCTTAATGTTTATAGGGTTTGCGTCTCCTCCTGGGAGCTTCACGACGGCCGTGGGACTTTTGTACAGGGCTCTGACCCCTGCCAGATAGTGGCCTTTAAATCCGAATTTGATTAATGTTTGATCTAAAAAGTCCCATCTGATCCTATCGAATGCTTTTTCTGCATCTAGGCTCAATAGGATGGCCTTCGTGGACGAGAGATGTACATGGTCGATTATGTTAATGATTTTCCTGGTATTATCTGCCTGCCGGAAATAAACCCGACTTGATCTATGTGTATTAGGCTTGGGAGTATGGGGGTTAATCTGTTGGCTAAAATTTTACTGAAAAGTTTTAGATCCGAATTAAGGAGGGCTATGGGGCGATAACTACTGCACTGTAGTGGGTCTCTCCCTTCCTTTGGTATGACTGCTAGATTGGCCTTAGACATACACTACCGACACACTTTATTGAAGTGTGGTCGGTACCGCAAGCCGGGAAATCTCCCGGCTTGCTAGTGGCCGCCCCTCGGCGTGCCGCGCGTCATAGACGCGCGGTCACGCGTCATCGGGAGCGTGCGCCCGCTGCACGCGTGTCCAGGGGCTCCCCGAGGGAGCCCTGGTGTCCCGCGATCGCGGGACAGCGGCAGGGGGTTCCGGGGGACCCGGCGGACCCGGCAGCGGTAGGGAGAGCGCCCCGATCGGAGGGCGCTCTTCCGCTGCTTCGGCGTGCGCCCGTCACACTCGGGCGCGCGCCAGGCTACTGCTGCGGCACAGAACGGGCAAATGCTCGAATAAACTGTGCCGCAGCAGTAGATGCTGGGATGGTTGTTCCCTCCAGAAACTCGTTGAACATATCAAGGAGATATGGAGCTAGAATTAGCTTGAATGTCTTATAATATTGATTGCAGAACCCATCTGGGCCTGGCGTTTTGCTAGGTTTTAGTTGGGAGATGGCATTTAAGAGCTCCTCTTGGGAGATTTCTTTGTTTAGTTCTGCGAGATCCCCTTCTGAGAGGCTTGGAAGGTTACATGAATCTAAATATTTAGCTATAGCTTCCTCGTTAGAGGATCTATTTTTTGGGAACTTAAGATTATATAATTTAGAGTAGAAGTCTGAGAATTCGGCTGCTATCTGTTTCTCGCAATATGTTTTGGCACCTGTCTTTGTTTGTATAGCTGTTACTTGGGCTTTAGTTCTCAGACCTCTTAGCTTGGATACTAATAACCGGTCGGCCTTATTCTCTTTATCATAGTATTTTTGCCTGGTCCACCGCAGCGCCCTCTCCACTTCATCGAGTTGTATCTGTTTGAATTCAGATCTGGCTTTATCTAATATTTTGAGTAATTTTTTTGAGGGATTAGTTTTATGTTTTTGTTCCAGTAATTGGACCTTTTCCGCCAATTCGTTGTACAATTTCTGTCGTGCTTTTTTCTTGTATGAGGCTATGGAAATGATATTCCCTCTGATTGTAGCTTTATGGGCCTCCCATAGCATCGCTCATGACTCTATGGAGCCCTTGTTCAGTGTAAAGTATTCTCTGAGTTTTTGTTTAATTTCTATTTCTACATCTGGTTGGTTTAACAGAGAATCATTTAGTTTCCAATTGTATTGGCTATTTTTATAGAAGGGGAGGGAGAGCGTCAGCAAGACCCGGGCCTGGTCCGACCAGGATATTGATCCTATATCTGACTGGGAGGTTGCCTGGAAGATATCCTTAGTACCCAGAAAATAATCAATCCTTGAGTAGGTCTGGTGCGGGGGGGGAGAAGTAGGAGTAGTCCCTCTGACCCTGGTGCTGTGCTCGCCAGATATCTATTAATGCGAACTCTTTCTGTATGTTACGGAATTCCCTAGCATTTTTCTCCGTAGCACGAGGGAGGGGGGTATCTAATGTGCTCATCCTGTCCTGGTCGGGGTCTACAAGCATATTTAGGTCTCCGACCAACAACAGTGTAGTTCTAGGCTGGGGAGCTAGGCTGTCACAAAGTTCTCTCAGGAAGTCAGCTTGGGCCTCGTTTGGGGCGTATATATTGACCATAGTAATATCCACCCCGGACAAGGTGCCTTGGAGGATAAGAAATCTGCCTTCCGGATCTGCAGTTTCTTTTTTTAAAGAAAATTTAACATTTTGTTTAAACAAAATAGCTACTCCTCTCTTTTTGGTTGGGCAGGATGCATAGTAGGTCTGAGGGTAATATCTCTGGAAGGTATTGGGGGGGTTGTCGTGTTAAAGTGAGTTTCCTGTAAAAACAGGATGTCTCCCTTCGTCTTTTTGAGCTCCTGAAGGGCGAGCCTTCTTTTAAGTGCTGAGTTTAGTCCTCTGACATTTAGGGATATTAGTTTAAGTGTTGTGTTATGGGCCATTGTTACCTGGATGGTATTTCAGGGCTTCTGTCTGTCCCTCCACTTTCCCAAGGTGGTGGGCGTCTCTACAGTCATACCTTGTCTTGTCCTCTGAGTGGCCTTTTTGTGGAATCTTGGTTTCTGGAGACCCTGGTCGTCTGCGTATGTGCTCGTCCCTGCTGGGTGTGTGGGGATAGAAAAACAGGGTTGTGTTCATTTTTATATGTGACTTTTCTTTATGTATAGAGTACCTGGTGCTGATGAGAGCTGGTTCTGCAAGACCGTCCCCTGCGTTCTCTGGGCACGTGGATGGCTGGGGGGGCATGGGGGGGATGGGGGAGGAGAGGAAAGAGAGGGGGGTGAGAAAAGAGTGGAAAAAGAAAAGAAAGTGGGCTGTCCAAGAGCCCAGTTTTAGAGACCCTCATTTCTATAAGGATGAAAGTAGTAGGCCTATTGCCTCTGGGAGACTTCCCTGAGCGCCGCTCTCTGAGAGCCATCAGGGAGGCCGGAGAGCCCTCCTACAAAAATCATTGAACCTAAACATATTAAATCACATAAAACTTGTTCAACCATATAACTTCCGGGTCTAACGTTGTGGAACCCTTAACTAATTGCTTTCATAACCTTATGTTTATATGTCATGCGAATCTCGGTTTGGCATAGGGGTAGGGGTATTCCCCAGCTAGGGGAGGGGGGGGCAGAGGTGGAGGGGGGAGGGATATGACCAGGGGGGGGGGAAGGGAGGGGGGTATAAACTGGGCCGGGGGGGAGCACGTGAGGGTAGGAGGGGAGGGGTGTAGGGGATGGGGAGGGGGGGCGCTGGGGAGGGGGAGGTCTATACAAGTATCACCCCCTTGAGTACCTTCCCTGGAGCCCTTTCTCTTGTTGGCCTCTATGGTAGAAAGCCTATGACCTCTTTTGGGATCCCCCTTCCAGAGGCTTCTCATTTCCTCCCCAGGTGAGCCCCCCACCTGTGCCCACCAACATTTGCTTGTATTGTCACTAGATGGCGCTGTTCCGCTGTTTTCATCTAGATCCCTATGTTTACAGTTCCCATTACTTTGCTTGGGTCAACTGCAACGTTAAGGGTACAGGGCGCACCCCGGGAAGAACCTAGCTGTTGTGGGTGAACCCCTTGGCGTAGAGGTAGTTCCAGGTAAGTATTTACAATATTTAACTAACACTGGATGCATACGAGGGAGTTTTTTCGTATAGCTTCAGTCCCCATATGTCTATCTTTGGGCTTGCCGTCAGCCTCTGTCTATTTTGGCCGGGTCTGACTCCGCAGAGACCGCCGGACCAGCTCCCAATCCATCAAGGCAGGGGGGGCGGGCAGGGAGCGAGGGGAGAGGAAAGGGGGGAGGGGAGAGAAATGTGGTTCCCCTCTCCCCCAGACAATCATTCCCCCCCTCCCGCACAACCAAAGCCCCCCCCACCCCACCAAACATCATCACCCCTCGTCTACATCGGGTCTTCTGTCCGCCGCTCCCTGCTCTCGTCCTGAGACTCTTTCTCGCGTTCCCGGCAGAGGCCAAGAGCGCCGACACTCCGAAGGAGAGCGACTTCATCTCGCAGCAGGTAAGTGGAGATCCACCGGGGGGGGGGGGGGGGTAGACAGGGGAGCTGTTTCTCTCTTTTATCCAGGGGGAGGGAGATCTGGGGGTAATGAAGGGCGCAGTCCCGCCGCCTCTGTCGGGTCGGGACAAGTTCTGAGTCTCGATTCTTATTCTTCCCCCACCTGGTTTCGCTGGGTGGCGATTCTCTGGGAAGTTCGCGGTACCTTCTCAGTTGGTCTTTGGTTCTGAGCGCCATCAGCTTCTTCATGGGCAGATCCTCCGCTCGCCTGCGGGATGCCCAGGCCCCTCATAAATCTCGGGATTTCTTCCGGGTAGGATAGAGTGTGGTATTTCCCTCCTGATTGCACAACGATTTTGAATGGGAACCCCCAGCGATATTTTAAGTTGTTTTCTCTCAGTTTCTGCAGGAGGGGTTTTAACTCTCTTCTCCTCTCTACAGTTTTCCTCGAGAGATCACTATAGATTTCGATTCGTGTGTTGCGGAATTGTAAGGCTCCCTTGTCTCTACTGGCTGCTAATAATTTCTCCTTCGTAGAGAAGTAATGGAATTTAATAAGGACATCTCTGGTCCTCTTGGGGTCAGTAGATTTTGGCCCCGGGGCTCTGTGGGCCCTATCCATCTCCAGTTTATCAGGGGATAAGTCCGGGACTAGGTGGATAAATAAGTCTGTCAGGTAAGTGCGGAGCTGGTCCGTCTCCACGGACTCCGGGACATACCTTATTCTCAGGTTCTGCCTCCGGTCGCGATTTTCTTGATCTTCGGCACTTTCCTTTAATTCCCTTATTTCCCAGTGTAGCCGGTTTATTTCATCCTCTGCGGAGGATTGGGCCTGCTCCAAGGCTTCCACCTTATGGTTCAGAGTGTCCATCTTAGCAGCCAGGAGGTTCATGTCACTCCTTAAGGTGTTGACCGCTTTAGTCAGGTCATCCTGGATTTATTTCCTCATTCTCGTGAAGAGGTTCTCCAGGTATTCTTTATTAATGTCGATGTTTGCCATTTCTGGCTGCTGTGTTCTGCCTGGGTCTTCCCGCGTGCGAGTCAGGCCGCCGTCTTGCGAGTCCTCGCAGCTCCCTGCGGGTCGCTGGTTTGGGGTAAAGTAGCTCGCGACTGTTTGCTGGGCTGCTTTTTTGCCCTTGCCGCTCATGCTCTGTATGTTCCCCTGTCTGCTTATGGTCCCCACTTTGTTATTTTTATTCCCTTTTATTTAAGGGGGGGGGGGAGGTGTGAGAGTGTTGCGGAGCTTCTGGGTGTTTCTGGAGCTGCTGAGTAGTTATTTATTTATTTATTTATTTGGCTCAACGTTGTGTTGCTGGGGAGGTAGGGGGTTGTGGCACACTGAGGCTCAGGCAGCAGTTAGAAGTTGATGGTTGGGACAGGCAGATGTATACCCCTTTAAGGGGAGATGGTGCCTCAGTGGAGTGTTCCTTTAAGATGGCCGCTTCCTCCCCTGCCACCACGTGGTGGGTCTCGCAGTTCCTGCAGCCAGGGGGTACTCTCCGCTGCCGGGATAGCCTGATGGAAGTATGTTTATTTATTTAATTTATTCTGGGGGAGGGGGGCAAGCGGGGACCGGGACCGCAGTGGGGAGATGCTGCTGCAGCTCCGGCTTCCCCTCGGGGCCGTGGGAGGCCACCACGGGCGCACTTCAAGGGCAGCGCGCGCAGGGGGGGAATCCCCAAGCCCCGCAGTTAGAGCGGACTCCGCGGGACACTCGGAGCTTAGCCCCGTCGCCTCTCCTACCTCCCACACTGCTCCTTCAGGCATTTCTTCTGAGTTTTTCGTGCAAGTCAGGGGGGGATTTCTACCGGGGGTCGGGGCTCACAGGAGGCCTCCCAGAGCGCCAGCAACCCCTCTCCAAATTGGCGGAAAAGATACTTCTTGTGCCCAGAAGGTCTTAGGGGTTCAGGACTGTAGGTTTTGGGGGGGATTTGTTTATTTAGTTGCTATTTTTATAGGTTATACGTTGGAGGGGCTCTGGAGCCAGTCTCTCAGGCAGCCATTCCTCTTGACGTCACAGGAAGTCTCCGTGTGGAAAGTTTTTAAAGTCATAAGACAGGACACAGTATATTTAATTAAAGAGTTATATTTAAGAGGTATATTTAGTGATAACCTGTAGATGAACTGTGTTTTTTCCAGGAGACCAGGTGGCTACCCAAGCTTGGAGCCTATGGGTCTATGCAGAGTCAGGACATGAAAGCTTCAGGGATGCCAAGGTGTTAGAACAGGTGGGGTACTGCAGTTCTGCTTGGGTACCCACATCCTGGGCTAACACAGGGCTATCCGGCCACCATTTGCCAGAACCCAGACTCTGTGGAGCCTGAACAGTGGGTGGGCTCAGTACACAAAGCAGCAGAGGTGCCAGGTTGGCGCATGCCACTTTACAGACTGAGAAAAGGGGCTCTCCTGGCTTTACAATACCGGCAAATCGGTGATTGGCTGGCAGAAGAATTCCCATGCTCTGATAGGCTGTAGATGTTGCTGAAGGAGACCCTGAAACCCATAAGGGGACTTGCAGCCAATTAGGAGCACAGATTCCAAGCGCCAAACCAACAGCAGCAAATTCAAAGATGCTATGAACTGAATAAACGCAAGCCGGCTTCAAGGATTTTCAACTCAGAAAAGTTTCTAAGTCCTGCATTTGAGAACGTAGCGGTCGCGGATCGCATTGCATGTCAAAATCAGTTCCAGGACTTTTGTGAGTACCTATCGGTCAAGGAAAAGGGCTCCTACACATGTCATTTTGTGACTTTTGTTTAGAGGATACATTTATTCGTTAGCCCTATTCCCAGTAAGTGTGTTAACCCTGTAAATTGTGTTACATTGTGTGTATGTCTTTTCCTGAAATAAATTACAATTTATTTTACCTCCTTGCTTTGCTCAATCAATGATCCCGGTATAAAAAGGTGTTGATAAATCTGGTCTCCCGTGACAAAGTACTAATCAACTACTTCAACTGTTATAAGTATGTGCCACTCCTTCAATGCAGTAATGCCCCTGGGGAACTTGTTCTTCCTCAAAATGTGTAAATAAAACATGTCCTATTTGTAATTATAAGGTTTTTTGCACCCATATTTTCTACCTCAACACCCAAATAGTTTGATGTAAACTCCCTGGGAACCGGGCAGGGAGGGCTACATGTACAAATACATTGGGCACAGTTTCATGGAAAACAAAAAACAAATATAATAAAAATGAAAAATAAAAACACATTTTCACTCTGCCCCAGTCACTGAAATTATAGAATTGATGCTGCATTCTTTTCTCAATTATGTTCAGATAAATGAAAAGCAGGAATTATATGTGCTTTTTGATGGCAATTATTTTGCTGATCATAATTAGGCTTTTATATAACAATTTGCACAGCTTTTGCCATATACTAATCCATTCAATGCCAAAGAGGATGACAATATATATATATGTATATATATATATATATATATATATATATATATATATATATATATATATATATATATATATATAGTCATATATATATATATATATATATATATATATATATATATATATATATATATATTGTGTTGCAGCCCTCTCTATCGAATAAAGGGTATACATTTTTAAACAATTGGTAACATTGTAAATAAAAAGTAAAGTATGTAAGTGCATACACTTTTTTCATGTAAAATCCAATATATGTTTGTACAGTAAGTGGGATTGTATCATCTAATACCTAAAAAGTTTGGTGTGTCGATGTTTTGTCCTACCTCAGAAGTTTGGCAAAAGTAGTAATCAGAGAAGGATTCTAGGCGATTATCTTCTTCCTCTTGTGTGTTACAATGCAGCTTTGCTGGAAGGGAGTGATGAAGGCTGTCCAATATTGCATTTAGTCGAAACAAAAGTTCATCTATCAGGTCCTCAAATTCTTCCAGGTAGAAATTCTTTGGAGACAAAATATGCAGAGGTAATAATGCTAGATTTTCTTTCTTGAGGTATACTGCATATACACCTGATTTGCAACAAAGGTGACATTGAAGCAAATCTGCACCAAATAACAACCAGGAGCAGTTTAAGGGATCACATCCTCCTTTTACCTGTTTTCCTAATGCGATTATGTCCAGTGATAACCTGTTATAGTGGAATAGTATCAACTTAAAGAGACAGTTCTACATCTCAGGTAAAAAAAAAAATAGTTTTTTTCTAAATAACTTATCTGAGTAATTGACTTTCAGCAGATGGGAAGACCAGAATACAACCCTCAACAGCCCTCTCCTATGATATTTTAATCTTTTGAAATGTGAGTGTATTAATTCATTTGCTTATCTGTGCAATACACTATTATTACGGTATTATACTATTGCGGTATCTCTCTTTTTCACATCCATTGGCATACTGTATGAGGATTTACAACATAGAACAGAAGGGGGATTACACTTACCTTACACCCCAACGAAGACCCCACTCAAAGGGCTTCCGTCAGAGAGAGAAGGATCTCTGACACGCTATATTATAAAAGAAGTCTATTGTGAGTGAAACCATTGTAGCATATATTAGATAGGACTTTGTTTCTACTGCTATACTATTATTGGTTTCTTCTCTTTCTTCTTATATACCAATCACGAACGAGCACTCCTCCCTTACCTGGAAGACAAGAATGACTGCTTCAAGTCTGGAACATACTGTATGGACATCACCAAACGCTGGGTTTCCTCCTTTGTGATGCTTTGCCAGGCCTTTACTGCAGCTGTCTTCAGTTTTTGTTTGTTCGTGGGTCTTTCTGCCTTAAGTTTTGTCTTCAGAAAGTGAAATGCATGCTCGATTTAGTTGAGATCAGGTGATTGACTCGGCCATTGCAGAATATTCCACTTCTTTGCCTTAAAAAACTCATGGGTTGTTTTCGCAGTATGTTTTGGTCATTGTCCATCTGTAAATTGAAGCGCTGTCCAATCAACTTCGGTGAATTTGGCTTAATCTGAGCAGACAATATATCCCTATACACTTCAGAATTCATCCGGCTGCTTCTGACACATCATCAATAAACACTAGTGACCTAGTGCCATTGTAAGCCATGCCCATGTCATTTCAAATCCTCCACCGTGTTTTACAGAAGATGTGGTATGCTTCGGATCATGAGCTGTTCCAAGCCTTCTCCATACTGTTTTCTTCCCATCATTTTGGTACAGGTTGATCTTAGTTTCATCTGTCCAAAGAATGATGTTCCAGAACTGGGCTGGCTTTTTTAGATATTGTTTGGCAAAGTCTAATCTGGCCTTTCTGTTCTCGAGGCTTATGAATGGTTTGCACCTTGTGGTGAACCCTCTGTATTTGCTCTCATGAAGTCTTCTCTTTATGGTAGACTTGGATAATGATATGCCTACCTCCTGGAGAGTGTTCTTCACTTGGCTGGATGTTGTGAAGGGGTTTTTCTTTAAAATGGAAAGGATCCTATGATCTTTCACTACTGTTGTCTTCCGTGGACATCCAGGCCTTTTTGTGTTGCAGAGCACACCAGTGCGTTCTTTTTTTCTCAGAATGTACCAAACTGTTGATTTGGCCACTCCTAATGTTCCTGCTATCTCTCTGATGGATTGTCTTTTTTTTGCAGCCTAAGGATGCCCTGTTTCACTTGCATTGACAGCTCCTTGATCGCATGTTGTGGGTTCACAGCAACAGCTTCTAAATGCGAAAGCCACACCTGGAATCAACTCCAGACCATTTACCTGCTTTATTGATGATGAAATAACAAAGGAATAGCCCACACCTGTCCATGAAACAGCTTTTGAGTCAATTGTCCAATTACTTTTGGTCCCTTGAAAAAGAGGGGACTACATATTAAAGAGACGTAATTCCTAAACCCTTCCAACAATTTGGATGTGAATACCCTCAAATTAAAGCTAATAGACTGCACTTTAAGCCCATATTCATTATTTAACTGTAACTTGAATTTATTGTGTTACACAGCCGAAATAACAAAACTTATATCAGTGTCCAATTATTTCCGGACCTAACTGTGTGTGTGTGTGTGTATATATATATATATATATATATATATATATATATATATATATATATATCATATCTTATGATATATCATACCTTTCTCGTGTAGCAACGAGCCAAAAGCAAGGTAATGATACTGTTTCTTTCTAATCGGCACAAACAGATACATTTTATTAATGTTTTACATTATTACCCTTCATATTTTGTTTTCTGTTGCAGCTAGTTTGGGTTGTGTCCGTGTTTGCCTATTCATCACTAGGACTTTTCGGCCCCCCCAAAAATAGGACCTTCCTCAGGGAAATGCAGGGGAAGAAGGACCACAGAACAACATATATATACACACACCCAGGTGATAAATTATGCAAAACAACAACCAGAACCCACCCAGCAATCAAACAATCAGAAAAACCGCCCAAAGTGACGTCATATGTAAAGCAATAAAAAACAATAGGTTGCGCTAATAAAAATGATATAAATTGGCCACGTGTAGCCGCCTAGATACGTCTCTGACCCCTGGTCAGACAAGAGTATGTCACTGAAATAGTATCAATGGCGCTAAACACAATTTGCAATCGATAAACGTATAAATATACAAGTACAATAAACATAAAAATATAAATATACAACCAGATGGGATTGATGGGTGATCTCGGCCAGCGTTGATCAAACATGGAATAAGAAAAAGAAATACATAGTGTAATACTGATAAAACATGTATATGACAAATACACAAAAACAGACAAAAACTGACAAAAAATAATAGTGTAGCTGAAACACACAGTGGCCTAAAAATGATGAATTTAATATATTATAAAAACATATACAACAATTAAGCACAATTAAAGGACCCAAACGATATCCGTCCGAATTGCCCGCTTACCGAAGCCAGAATGTAAAACCGCAGTGGATATTTTTAGAGAGTATCCCCTCTCACAGTGGCTGGTTCTCTGAACGGCACAGCTTGCAGATGGATTTCCAGAATTCGCCGCGTGCTGATGGTGTAGAAATGGAGAACGTGTCCCTCCACGCGGTAACAGGGGAAGGAGATCACTGTCTTGATGTTAAGCAGTCCGGGCATGCGCAGAAGCGCCCGTCACAGTATTGACGGCACCGCAAACTCTCCTGCTCCTCGCGGTCGCGTTTCATCCAAATGGCGGCAGATTCAAAAGTGATGTGGGTCACAGGACTGCACGGCTGGGCTGGCAATGAAAAACGGCAGCTGACGGCAACGCGGGGATAACGGGGACCACCCAACGCGTTTCAGAAGCAACTGCTTCCTTCCTCAGGGGTTAAATTGAATAAAGAAGTCCCTGTGTGTCCGGTTATTTATAGGGAGAATTTAAAGGTGCAAGAGCCTGAATGAAGTCCCAGTCAGGCGCAGTAATCTAAATATAAACTGCGACATGATATCAGCAACAACACAAAAATACATGGAGAATACATAAACAAATAAATGATTGACAAAAAAACAGTTGAACTACATATATATAGACACATAAAACATGTACAAAACATATAGAATTTGCAATCAAATTAGATGATTCAAATCATTAAATATATTATTTAAAAATATTATTTAAAAATAAGGATAGACAGCATGCTATATATGGAGTAAAGTGACCATTTGTAATAAACAAATATGGTCAGGGGTGAATCTAAGGGTTTTAGGTAACAAATATGGCTAAGATTTAGAAGACATTGTCTGGTTGTTGAATAGTGATCTACTTCATGGATGTTGCAGATGAACTAATAGTGACTGAATGGGAGTGAATAACCTAGTGTATCATATAATAAGATGTAATTAATAAATAAAATATTGATGTGATGCATGATATAAAACTACCCATTGTGTGAGAAATACCCAATAATTAATACATGTGAAATATTAATACGTGTAATGATAAGATCATAGATATAATAAATTCATATAATGTGTGGACTGATAATACTATGAACATATACTTAAGTGAAATATTAATGTGAAATATTTTAATTTTTATGAGGAATATTTTTAAAGTGCAATAATAATTATTTCTCCAACAGGAATGATTTTAAATCAAAATCAACATTAAGACCTTGTGTAGTCAATGTGCAGAGTTTGTAGATCCAAAAGGATTCACGTCTCCCTAGTTGTGTAGTGATGTTACCTCCACGCCAATTACATCTTATTATATGATACACTAGGTTATTCACTCCCATTCAGTCACTATTAGTTCATCTGCAACATCCATGAAGTAGATCACTATTCAACAACCAGACAATGTCTTCTAAATCTTAGCCATATTTGTTACCTAAAACCCTTAGATTCACCCCTGACCATATTTGTTTATTACAAATGGTCACTTTACTCCATATATAGCATGCTGTCTATCCTTATTTTTAAATAATATTTTTAAATAATATATTTAATGATTTGAATCATCTAATTTGATTGCAAATTCTATATGTTTTTTACATGTTTTATGTGTCTATATATATGTAGTTCAACTGTTTTTTTTGTCAATTATTTATTTGTTTATGTATTCTCCATGTATTTTTGTGTTGTTGCTGATATCATGTTTATATTTAGATTACTGCGCCTGACCGGGACTTCATTCAGGTTCTTGCACCTTTAAATTCTCCCTATAAATAACCGGACACACAGGGACTTCTTTATTCAATTTAACCCCTGAGGAAGGAAGCAGTTGCTTCCGAAACGCGTTGGGTGGTCCCCGTTATCCCCGCGTTGCCGTCAGCTGCCTTTTTTCATTGCCAACCCAGCCGTGCAGTCCTGTGACCCACATCACTTTTGAATCTGCCGCCATTTGGATGAAACGCGACCGCGAGGAGCAGGAGAGTTTGCGGTGCCGTCAGTACTGTGACAGGCGCTTCTGCGCATGCCTGGACTGCTTAACATCAAGACAGTGATCTCCTGCCCCTGTTACCGCGTGGAGGGACGCGTTCTCCATTTCTACACCATCAGCACGCGGCGAATTCTGGAAATCCATCTGCAAGCTGTGCCGTTCAGAGAACCAGCCACTGTGAGAGGGGATACTCTCTAAAAATATCCACTGCGGTTTTACATTCTGGCTTCGGTAAGCGGGCAATTCGGACAGATATCGTTTGGGTCCTTTAATTGTGCTTAATTGTTGTATATGTTTTTATAATATATTAAATTCATCATTTTTAGTCCACTGTGTGTTTCAGCTAAACTATTATTTTTTGTCAGTTTTTGTCTGTTTTTGTGTATTTGTCATACTGCACCGACACACTTTATTCGAGCAAATACCCGGTATGTACCTGGCAGATACCTGGAATGCGCCGCTCCTCACCTCTGACAAGCCCCGTTGCATTTGCCTTCCCAGCCTGGGTTCATGCCTGGCTGACGGGCGGCTGATCTGTTAAATGATAATGATTAGGATTTAATAGGCTGCAATGCTTCGCGTGTCTACCAGATGGCATAAATTCATGAATTGTAATGCAGTATATATATATGTACTGTGCAGTATTGCAGCCAGCGGGAATAAAATGCTTCAATCCCTGCCGGAAAATAACTCAATGCACTCGGGCAGAAAACAGTCACAAACCTCAATACACCCGGGTATACCCGAATTCGTGGGACTAGCCGAGCTCGAATAAAGTGTGTCGCCAGTGTATACATGTTTTATCAGTATTACACTATGTATTTCTTTTTCTTATTCCATGTTTGATCAACACTGGCCGAGATCACCCATCAATCCCATCTGGTTGTATATTTATATTTTTATGTTTATTGTACTTGTATATTTATACATTTATCGATTGCAAATTGTGTTTAGCGCCATTGATACTATTTCAGTGTCAAATGTAAAGCAGCTAATACAAGTCCAGTTGTTTTCATGCGTCATGGGGGGTCAGGAATCGGCGTTCTCCCCGCTCCCCACACAGAGCAATCTCTCCCCTCAGGGAGTCCCTGGACACAAAACACAATCCTGCCTTACCGGCCTCCGCGGCTCCCCACCCCTGCCGCCATCGCGGGATCACTCCCCTCGGCGATTCCTCTGCTCAGTGCCGGGCGTTCCCACGCCCTCCCGCGTGCAAACCTGCACCATCCACTGGCTCGGTACACGCGTTACGGAGTGCGCTTATTCTGCACACTCTTCTTCCCTTCCCCGGGACCTCAGGCTCCGCCCCCGCACACCGCACGGGCATACTCAGGTTACCAACAAGACTCACCTGGCCTGTTATGCCTGCACCAATCTGCAGTGTCTCCCTGTAGCTCTTCCTGTCCCACCTCCGTTCCTAATTGGACCTTCCTGCTTTATCTAGCTCCTCTCTGCTCTCAGTCTTTGCTCGACATAGTCTCTGTATGGAAGTACTTCTGGATTCTCTCAGTGTTTTCACAGGTTCTGACGCGGCTTGTACAACTACACCTCTGGTTCTCGATCTCGGCACTCCTTGGACAACACTCACTCTGGTAACCCCTTGAACACAGCTTGGACTACGACCTATCTCCGCTCTCCCCTCCCTGACCTTGGCAAGGCATTCTTCACTCTATCTCTACAACCGGTACTGGCAAGTATTGTCTACCTTACTACACCTGGCCTGGCAACACTTTATACCACACTCCGGACACGCTCCCTTTGCTGCGGGTGCGTGTATTACCACTTCCCCCTTCAGCTCAGGGGACGGGTTTGGTCTGCGGGCAGCACCGGCGTAACATTATGTCGAGCCCACAAGACGCAGACCAGACCAAACTTCAACAGTTTCTCTCCAATCTGCTTCAGCAAAACCAGGCCATGGCGGATCAAATTGTGGCACTTAACTGCCAGGTCACAGTACTCTCAGACCGAGTATCGACCGCGACCTCACCAGATGTAAGCCCCCACTCCACAATCGCAGTTAGCAGCTCCGATGTAAGGATTCCTCCCCCCAAGTCTTATGCAGGTGAACCGCAAGAATGTAGGGGTTTTCTAAACCAGTGTGAGGTGCAGTTGGAAATGGACCCCCATCTTTACAATACTGGTCGCAAGAAGGTAGCCTACATTTATAACCTCCTCACTGGCAGCACCCTGGCTTGGGCTTCCCCGGTTTGGGAGCGACGTTCAGACCTTACCCAAGATTACCCGGCATTTAAAGCCGAGTTCCAACAAGTATTTGATTCCCCCGCTCGTCGGGAGATGGCATCTGTTTCTCTCCTCCAGATCACTCAGGGACGGTGAAAGGTGACACAGTATGCTGTGGAATTCCGGACTCTAGAAGCCGAGACTAACTCGGGACAAGAGGCTCTCATCTCCGTATTCTGGCATAGCCTGGCAGATCTCATTAAGGATGAACTCTTTCGCCAATCCAGGCCGGATCAATTGGAGGTCCTCACTGATTTGGCCATCCGAGTGGATCAACGTATCCAGGTATGCCGCTCTGAGTGTCAGCGCACTCGCTTCCATAACTTTCAAGTTCCGTTCTCCAGTACTCCCAGCAGCACTCCTGCTCCCCCAAGTGCTACCACACCTCTTCGTCCTGCACTGGACTTGCCAGAGCCAATGCAATTGGGGGTACAACGCATCCGCACACCGATACGGCAGTTCCGCCTCGCCGGGGGATTGTGTTTCTACTACGGATCCATTGAGCATCTGGTTCGGGAGTGTCCACTGCGTCCAGGAAACGGGAACACCCAGTGAGTACAGAGGGGCTCTTTCTGGGTGTAATGTCTCCATGTCCCCTTCATAAAGGTGAACTCCCTAAGAAACTTACATTTCCAGTCTCCCTTTCAGGCGATAAGTTCAAGACTTCTACCGCCACTTTCATTGACTCAGGAGCTGGAGGAAACTTCGTGGACCTTGAATTCGCCAGGTTAAACCACATACCGCTCGTGAGGAAGAAGGTTCCCATCGCACTCGTCGGTATCGATGGACGTCCTCTTACCCCGGCCCACATCTCCTTAGAGACGGCCCCCTTGCTTCTGTCCTCACATCTGCACAAGGAGATCTTAGTTCTCGATGCCATTCACGCTCCTGGGATACCCATCACCCTTGGTCTTCCTTGGCTACAGCTTAACAATCCTCTCATTGACTGGACTTCCTCTGCTCCCATCTCCTGGAGGCCGAGGTCAGGTGAGACTCATCAACTGCTGGCCAATACCTCTGTTCCAGAAGTTATTCTACCTTCTGTTTACCATCAATTCCGGGACATTTTCAATAAGGTACAGTCAGACCTTTTGCCGCCACACAGGACTTACGATTGTCCGATCGATCTGGTTCCAGGTTACTCCCTACCTAAGTCCAAGACCTACCCCTTGTCGTTACAAGAATCTCACGCTATGGATGAATATATCCAAGAGAATCTCAAGAAAGGCTTTATTCGTCACTCCAATTCCCCAGCAGGGGCTGGGTTTTTCTTCGTCAAGAAAAAGGACGGGTCGTTGAGGCCTTGCATCGATTACAGGGGTTTGAACCACATAACTATTAAAAATCGTTACCCCCTTCCCCTTATTCCGATGAGGGGTTTATGATGGACTCCAGTAAACTTCAAGCAGTCACTGAATGGCCAAGACCCAATTCTCTCAAGGCCATACAACGTTTTTTAGGGTTCGCTAATTACTATCGTAAGTTTATATGTAATTTTTCTACCATTGTGGCACCCTTCACTGCGCTCACCAAAAAAGGAGCTGATCCTTCTGCTTGGTCATCCGAGGCCATCTCCGCCTTCGAGACACTCAAGGAAGAAATTATATCCGCACCTATTCTCCGTCATCCCAACATTGAACATCCTTTCATCCTGGAGGTCGACGCTTCTGATTGCGGCGCTGGAGCCGTTCTTTCTCAGAGACCCACGCCTCAAGATAAGTTACATCCCTGTGCATATTTTTCCAAGAAATTCTCATCCGCCGAGAGGAACTATGACGTGGGAAACAGGGAACTTCTGGCCGTGAAGATGGCTCTTCAACTGTGGAGACACCTGCTGGAGGGGTCGAAAGAGCCGTTTACTATTCTCATGGACCACAAGAACCTTCTTTACATAGAAAACGCTCGACGCCTTGGTCCACGACAGGCTCGTTGGGTTCTTTTTTTTTCTCGATTCAATTTTCACCTTTCCTATATCCCAGGGACCAAGAACGTAAAGGCAGATGCACTCTCCCGAATACATTCTTCTGAAGAGAGACCAGAGGAACCTTTGGAGCCTATCCTTCCACAAGAGAGGATTCTCGCCACGTCTTCTTTCAAGAATCTTGACAAGATTTTGCACTCCCAGAGACACATTCCCAAGGACTTGGTCGTCCCCGACAACAAACTCTTCGTATCTTCCAAATTTGTTCCAGACGTCCTGTCTTGGGGTCACTCCTCTAAATCTGCAGGTCATCTAGGTTTTATGAAGACTACTGATCTCATTCGTCAGAATTTCTGGTGGCCAAGGATGTCTCAAGATATTCTGGAGTTTACCCACGCCTGCCCCACATGCGCCCAAAGCAAGACTCTCCATCAAAAGCCTCAGGGTTTTCTGTTACCTCTTCCAGTTCCCGACCGCCCCTGGTCCCACATTTCGATGGACTTCATCGTGGAGTTGCCCAGGTCCAGAGGAATGAACACTATCTTGGTGGTCGTGGACAGGTTCTCGAAGATGTCCTATTTTATTCCACTTAAAGGATTACCCACCTCCCCCGCCCTTGCTGATATCTTATACGGAGCAGATTTTCCAGATTCATGGGATCCCTTCATCCATTGTTTCTGACAGAGGTTCTCAGTTCGTATCCAAATTTTGGAGAGCTTTCACGAAGAGATTGGGCATCTCTTCTTCTTTCTCTTCCGCCTATCATCCTCATTCCAATGGACAAATGGAGAGAATCAATCAATCCCTGGAGAAGTACTTGAGATGTTTCATATCCGATTTCCAGGATGATTGGGCTCAACTCCTTTCTTGGGCAGAGTACGCCGTCAATTCTGCCAAAAATGAGGCCACCCAGGAGTCGCCCTTCTTTATAAATTATGGGTTCCACCCTCCCTGTCTTCCCATCCCCAACATCCCTTCTGGAGTACCAGCTGTAGATAAACGCATGTCTTCCCTCAAAACCACATGGTCCAGGATTCAGTCTACCCTTCTTGACTCCTCCCGCAGATCGAAACTACAGGCCGATCGTCGTCGTCCGGTGCCCAGTTACAAACCAGGGGATTTGGTATGGCTCTCCTCTAAGAATATCCACCTCAAGGTACCATCTCCTAAACTGGCACCTAAGTTCCTGGGTCCCTTCCCTATTTGTGAACAAATCAATCCCGTGGCATTTCGGCTCCTACTACCACCCAGTATGAAGATTCCCAATGTCTTTCATGTGTCCCTCTTAAAACCATTCATCTCCAGTCACTTCTTTCCGGATCAGACTCATAAACCGGACCCCATTACTGTCCAAAATAACGAGGAATACGAAGTTCACTCTCTTTTGGATTCTCGCCTATCCAGTGGCCAGCTCCAGTTCTTTGTGCAGTGGAAGGGCTTTGGCCCGGAATAGAGATCCTGGGTACCTTTAAAGGATATTCATGCCCCGGCCCTTCTTAAGTCATTTAGGAAAAAGTTTCCAGAGAAACCGTTCATGGACCGTCCTGAGGCCGTTCCTGAAGAGGGGGGTACTGTCAGTAATCGGCATTCTCCACACTCCCCACACAGAGCACTCTCTCCCCTCAGGGAGTCCCTGGACACACAAAACAATCCTGCCTTACCGGCCTCCGCGGCTCCCCACCCCTGCTGCCGTCGCGGGATCACTCCTCTCAGCGATTCCTCTGCTCAGCGCCGGGTGTGCCCACACCCTCCCGGGCACACCTGCACCATCCACTGGCTCGGTCCACGCACGTACACACGTTACAGAGCACGCTCATTCTGCACACTCTTCTTCCCGTCCCCTGGACCTCAGGCTCCGCCCCCGCACACCGCACGGGCATACTCAGGTTACCAACAAGACTCACCTAGCCTGTTATGCCTGCACCAATCTGCAGTGTCTCCCTGTAGCTCTTCCTGTCCCGCCTCCGTTCCTAATTGGACCTTCCTGCTTTATCTAGCTCCTCTCTGCTCTCAGTCTTTGCTCGACATAGTCTCTGTATAGAAGTACTTCTGGATTCTCTCAGTGTTTTCACAGGTTCTGACGCGGCTTGTACGACTACCCCCTCTGGCTCTCGATCTCAGCACTCTTTAGACAATTCTCACTTTGGTAACCCCTTGAACATGGCTTGGACTACGACCTATCTCCGCTCCCTGACCTCGGCAAGGCATTCTTCACTCTATCTCTACAACCGGTACCGGCAAGTATTGTTTACCTTACTACACCTGACCTGGCAACACTTTATACCACACTCCGGACACGCTCCCTTTGCTGCGGGTGCATGTATTACCACTTCCCCCTTCAGCTCAGGGGACGGGTCTGGTCTGCGGGCAGCACCGGCGTAACATGGGGATAGCCGGTCCATGAAGCGCTTGTAGTGACACGTCCCTAGCAACCACATTGCAAGCAAGGGCAGAGTGTCAGCTGGTTGTCTGGCTGAATGATCGGCGTATGCACACAGGTATGGCCAGTAAAAATTTAAATAAACCTAGGCTAACGCATGCGCATTGCTAGCATCTATCGGAGTAGCCTAGGTAATGGCCAGGCGCATACGAAGATGCACCGAGTTCGCCGCTGTGCTTTGTGTGCTGTAGGACAGTAGTAAAAGCCTGAGTGGTGGTGCGGAATGCACAATGAGGGAACAGTGTGGGGAATGTGCAGGGAGTGGTGTAGCATGGATAGTGCTTCAGATGTGCTGACAGTAGCAGGCAAGATTGGCATAGGGGTCACAGAAATAGCAAAACAACATTGCAAGCACTATGGTTCCGAAAAAAAGACCTCGGTGCCAATAGGAGTAATTGTCAAATATATCTCAAATACATATGGCAAGATAGCCCAAGCTGGGTGCAAGCCCATGCAGAGTCTAACAGATATCGATGTCAGACAGGATGGGCATGGGGTACACAAAAGCAGCAAAGCAACACCCCAAGTCTAATGGCACAGACAAGAAGACAACAGTTGCAATAGGGATAATAGTCATACATACAAAAATCCATGTAACAAGCAAGCCCAAGGTGGGTCCAAATCTATGTGGGGCCCAGCAGGTGACAATATGAAAGCCATGTAATCCCAAAAAGTAAGATCTGCATATCACTTCAAGAAACATAAGAACAGCCTTGCAACCATGCGTTGCATGCCCATCCTGCAGGCCTGTGCCTCCCCCCTGGGGAAGTGGGGGTGACAGAAACAAACTTTTATTACAACTGGAAGCGAAGGCAATTTATGAACTGAGTACCATGACTCCAAAGTTACTCACCGAAGATTGGGCTGTTTCCTATAATTGAGGGATTGAGGGATCATTCCCTGTTAGTGCTATTCCCTGTTTTATATATATATATATATATATATATAGTTAAATAAAACAGTTGGCACTCCTTAGGTGCTGATAGGCTGTAGGTGCTTGCCCCATATGGATAATATAGACATACGTTACCGTTCCAAGGTCTGGTAAAGCCAGAGACAGCACTCAATTGTAGAAAACTTCACAAAGTGTATTGGTGAAAATAGTGGTACATCAAGAAACCCAACATTTTGGTCCTCCAAAATGGGACCTTCTTCAGGGGGATACAAGGGGAGAGTGACAGACAAACCACATATATATATATATATATACACATCAAGACACTAACAATCAATTAGCATCAACCAATAACCATCAACCAATTAGAATAATTGCACACACCTGCAGTGATGACATCATGTGTTGACCATACTTACATAAGGCCCCTCCCTGTTGCCTACATCATCATACACCCTGCTGTGTGTGGTGTCCATGACAACCACATTGTTGCAAAACACTGCTGGCTAATGACAGATCGCACATGCGCCCCTAGTGGCAGTTCCCTGCTAACTGCATGTAGTTCCTGAAACGCTGACAGATCTCACATTAGCACAATGCTACTGTAGCCCCTGATGCATGCCAGTGCAGAGGTAAAGCATAAGTGAGGAATAAAGATACAGAGTAGAACCTTGAGTCTGCAGGTGGTGTAATGAACCCAAGGGTGTGTGTGTGTGGGGGGGGGGGGGGGGAAGTGCATAAAATAAAGTGGTGGGGATCATGCAAGAACAGCTAACAAGTGCCTGGAGGGGTCAGAATATATACAATATAGACATAAGGGAACTGTTCTAAACCCAATGTGGTCATAGAAACAGCAGCCTCTGTAATGAAGTAAAAGAGTACTGATAAGTAACAGAGTGACAGCTATATGAGACCATCTATAAGAATAGTAGTCAGTCCTTTCATGCAAACTGACATCCATTCTGCTAAAGGCCAAAGGAGCAGACAATAGGGGTCACATGACTACATAACAAAAGGAACCACAAAGAAAATGCATAATAACTGTGGCCCCAAATGAAGCCCACAAATAACTCGGGACATCACGCAACTTGATGCACAGCATACCAAGGGCACTCAGCTATATGTCCCAATGTCCATATGGCCCACCAAAACATATTGATCAAAATCTATACAGTCACTCAGAGAAAACAGCTTAGCTTAAAGCTTATAGATTTTGATCAATATGATCTGGTGGGCCATATGGACATTGGGACATATAGCTGAGTGCCCTTGGTATGCTGTGCATCAAGTTGCGTGATGTCCCGAGTTATTTGTGGGCTTCATTTGGGGCCACAGTTATGCATTTTCTTTGTTGTTCCTTTTGTTATGTAGTCATGTGACCCCTATTGTCTGCTCCTTTGGCCTTTAGCAGAATGGATGTCAGTTTGCATGATAGGACTGCCAACTATTCTTATAGATGGTCTCATATAGCTGTCACTCTTTTACTTATCAGTACTCTTTTACTTTATTGCAGAGGCCGCTGTTTCTATGACCACATTGGGTTTAGAACAGTTCCCTTATGTCTATACTGTATATATTCTGACCCCTCCAGGCACTTGTTAGCTGTTCTTGCATGATCCCCACCACTTTATTTTATGCACTTTCCCCCCCCCCCACACACACACACACTCCCTTGGGTTCATTACACCACCTACAGACTCCGGGTTCTACTCTGTATCTTTATTCCTCCCTTACGCTTTACCTCTGCCTTTACATGCATCAGGGGCTACAGAAGCATTGTGCTAATGTGAGATCTGTCAGCGTTTCAGGAACTACATGCAGTTAGCAGGGAACTGCCACTGGGGGCGCATGTGCGATCTGTCATTAGCCAGCAGTGTTTTGCAATAATGTGGTTGTCATGGACACCACGCACAGCAGGGTGTATGATGATGTACACAACAGGGAGGGGCCTTATTTAAGTATGGTCAACACATGATGTCGTCACTGCAGGTGTGTGCAATTATTCTAATTGGTTGATGGTTATTGGTTGATGCTAATTGATTGTTAGTGTCTTGATGTGTATATATATGTGGTTTGTCTGTCACTCTCCCCTTGTATTCCCCTGAGGAAGGTCCATTTTGGAGGACCGAAACATTGGGTTTCTTGATGTACAACTATTTTCACCAATACACTTTGTGAAGTTTTTTACAATTGAGTGCTGTCTCTTGCTTTACCAGACCTTCAAACGGTAACGTATGTCTATACATATATATACTGTATGTATAGACATACGTTACCGTTTGAAGGTCTGGTAAAGCAAGAGACAGCACTCAATTGTAAAAAACTTCACAAAGTGTAGGAATGTATGTGTGACTGAAGCCTATCTCTCCCCCTGTGCAGTATGCAATTTATGACTTAAGGTGTAAATGGTCCCTGAATGTTAGTGATGTAAGAGTGTGTGTGTGGTGTGTGTGTGTATGTATGTAAATATAAATTTATAAAGCGCCCACAGTGTATACAGCACTTTACAAAAGGTGTCTGTGGAGTGGGACTGTATACAATGGTGTGAGTAGGTGTAGAAATGTAAGAGGGTGTGTGAGGGAGTGTATAGGGTTAAAACTCTCATCTGAGCAGACCAGGAAAAACTGCACCCTGGCTTGTAGGTTTGCAAGCTGATTGTAAAGGGGAGGTTTAAAAAGCAGGCAGAAAACTTCCCACACTCTCTTATTTTGCTCTCAACCTGTGAGGGAACAGGCTGCAGAAAGCCTGTCAGGGGGAGAGCCCGAACTGGCTTTTGGATACCAGCGATAAGGTACTGTCTGGTTATTTATGTTAAAGACTGTTTTGTTTTGTTACCGAATTGCTGCAATCCCTGATACAGGGAATAAAGAACTTTCGTTATGTAGCCCCTCTTCCCGGGGCCAATCGCAGATCGGGCCCCCTACACTGTACTAGCGTCTGGCTACGTGTCTGTGGGTGGTGCATACCTGTAGGTAACAGGAGGGCCTGAGTCTCCCGCGATGGTGTGGGGGGATGACAGGACCAGGTTTCTGGGGTGAATGCCTTCATCTCTTTCTAGGGGTGCAGCGCCTCCATCTCTGTGAAGCGCCAGGGATGTGGGGTGGAACCCTTACAGAGTACTTCCCACACAGGGATGAGAGATTCCAGTTTCAGTCAGTCGTTAGTTAAAAGTAGCAGCAGCTCTTTATTCGGCACAGGACTAGCAGCAAGATCACAGGCAATCAGGTACAGTTTCTCTCTTCTCCAGATTGCTCTCCCTCAGTATGGTATCTCTTGGTTCCCTGCCTCCACCCTAAGCCAAGGGCACTCAGGTTGGGGCTAGCTCTTCCCTCACCCCCTAGGCAGGGTGAGAGGAATTGGTCCACCTATATCTCCCTATGTCCTACTCCTCAGGAACCTAGCTAGCTCACACGCTATAACATTAACTCCTCCAATGTACTCCTCAACTCAACTGACTACTGCCTGTCACTGACAGGAACTGACACTAAATAGAGACAGCCCTGCCCATCATGACATCAGTAGGTACCGCCCCTGTGTCTCTGCCTTCCACACAGGGTCAGGTGACCTACTTCCACCACTCAGAGCAGGGCTTGATGTGGGGGAAACCCATGATAACTCCTGGCAGCCTGCCCTTACCAGGGCTTATACCAGGAGAAGGGCAGACATTTAGCCCCATTTCTTACCAGGGCTACACTTACAAGAAAGTGGTATGTGAGCTCCTTCCTGAACACATCTACAAGGCTGCTCTGTTACAAGGTGTTACATAGTTACATAGTACAGTAGATGAGGTTGAAAAAAGACATACGTCCATCAAGTTCAACCTACAGTATGCTAAATTTAAGCAACATCCTTTATCCTATATCTATACTTGCTTATTAATCCAGAGGAAGGCAAAAAAAAAAACCCAGTGTTATATCATCCAATGATATCTAATAAGGGGAAAAATAAATTCCTTCCTGAGTCCAAGAATTGGCAATCGGATTTCTCCCTGGATCAACATTCTTCCCATGTTTACTTATTTGGTATATCCCTGTATACCTTTCCTTATTTTTTTAATTACAAATCTATTGTATCTGCCATCACACTCCATGGGTAATGAACTCCACATTTTTACTGCCCTTACTGTAAAGAACCCTTTCCTTTGTTGTTAGTGAAATCTCCTTTCCTCCAGCCTAAAGGGATGCCCCCGAGTCCTTTGCACTGCCCTTGGGATGAATAGTTCTTTTGAAAGCTCCTTGTACTGTCCCCAAATATATTTGAATACAGTTATCATATCCCCTCTTACACGCCTCTTTCTAATGTAAATAAATCTAATATAGCTAGCCTCTCCTCATTAGATAGATTGTCCATCTGTCACGGTAGACCAGATCTTATCTACACATTAATACCGGGATTCTGGACTGAGCACACAAGATGAGTAAAATAAATTATAATGTATTTCTTTTCAGACAAACACACAAATCTTCACAATATACACTCAATAAAACACTTACTGGGATGGGGAAACGAAAACAAATGTCCTTGGAATGAAACAAAGTCTCTGGGCACCCCTGCATGCATGCAAGTGGGTGCGCAAAAGGACCCGTGTAGCAGTTCCTGGCTAAGGCGCAACTTGCCAGCCCTATATCTCAGCCAACAGGAAAAAGTTTGTTCAGTCCTTACAGGGTTCATTTGGGAAACCTTAGCTCTAACAACTTCCAGAAGAGGGGGATGATTCTTGGTTACGATATTATTAACCCCTCACACTCCGGAACCGCCGACGCTGGAACTTGGTCAAATCGTTGTTAAATCAGATTAATCTGACTAGAACTGGGCTGCAGGCATTTTTATAGCGTTCAGGGTCCTATACTTAACATATGCACTCAATCCCGCCCGTTGGAATATTTTTCCCCCTATCCCAGAGTTGCAAGTAGTTCATAGCAGGGGCAGAAGTGGCTTCTTGGTTTGCACAGAACATGTGTCAACTTGACACCTAAACTGCTTAGCATACTGGGTCCAACTTCTTACCTGGCGACAGTAAGTCTGGGGTTTGACTACCAAGTGTGAATGGCCCCATACTTTACACCAGTATCTGGCACTTATAATATCCCGGCCATCCTAACACCTAGGACTGCTGAGGCTTTTCAACTCCGGACTTCTCATAGACATTGAGGCACCCTCTCTGCAGGGTGTCTTTGAAGCATGGAGTTGAGAAATCCCTCAGTTCATCCCCCCTTAGCATATTTACATGTTAATACATTCCTGACAGAAAAAGCTTCCTGCCTGTACATTTAAAAACACCAGTACAATATAGTTAATTTATAAAAGTATGTTCTGCTTATGCTACTATTATAAACCTTATATGTATATATAAAAAATAAAGTGTGTTTCAGTGCTGGTGTGTGCCTGTGATCCCCGATCAAAGCACGTTCAATTAAGGGGCTAACGCGCTTGGAAAGAACTAGCACTCTAATTTTTGGAGTGCAGCTAAGTAAAATGAAACCATACGATTTATTTTTACTTAGCTGCACTCCAAAAATCGAGTGCTAGTTCTTTGCAAGCGCATTAGCCCCTTTATTGAATGTGCTTTGATCGGGGTTCACAGGCACACGCCAGCACTGAAACACACTTAATTTTTTATATGTGGTTTCTACCTGTATGAACAATATAAAACAAATATGTAAGTGTGTCGTATTTCTTCAGCTACCTGGGATCCAAAAATTAGATTGCTAGCTCACTCCTAGTGCCAAAAATACAATTAGCACATTTCACATACATCCAGTTACCTGCAGCTAGCTTTAGAGCTGCAAAACAGGGACACAAATAATAGTGTAGGGGAAAACATGATATTAGGGGAACTATACAGTTGAACCCCTTCAGTTCCAACAGGGATTAGGGTTAATAGCGGTGGTGTAGGGGAAACATGTCAGTGTGGGGAACATAAAGTTAACACCTTCCATCCAACACGAGTTAGGGTTAATAGGGTGGTGTAGGAGAAAATAGGGGATTGTGGGGATAATGCATTTTAACCCCTTCACTCCCAACAGGGTTTAGGGTTAACAAGCCAGGTATAATGCCTTTATTATTAGCCTGGTTAACCTCTCTCACCACACCATCCCCTTTATTAATTTGGTGGCTCTTCTCTGCACTCTCTCTAGTTCCATAATGTCTTTTCTAAGGAGTGTTGCCCAAAATGTTACTCCATATTCAATGTGAGGTATTGCTAATGTTTTGTAAAGGGGCATAATAATGTTTACTTCCCTTCCATCTATTGCCTGTTTAATGCAAGATAAGATCTTGTTTGCGTTTGCAGCTACTGCATGACTTTGGGCACTATTGCTAAGCCTGCTGTCTACAAGCACTCCTAAATACATCTTCATCAATGATTCCCCCAATTTATCCCAATTTAATTTGGAAGTCATTCTTGCATCCCAAATGCATAACCTTACATTTATCTGTATTAAACATCATCTGCCATTTACCTGCCCACATTTCCAGTCTCTCCAAGTCCTTCTGAAAATAAATTTCATTCTGCTCTGATTCTACTACCTTACACAATTTAGTATCATGAGCAAAGATAGAGACTTTGCTCTTGATCCCAGCCTCAAGGTCATTAATAAACAAGTTAAAAAGCAGGGGTCCCAGTACCGATCCCTGAGGTACTCCACTCACGAATTTAGCCCAACTTGAAAAAGTTCCATTTATGCCAACCTGAAAAAGTTCCAATTGAAAGCCTGTCCCGTTCTGAAAACCGTTCCATGCCTGTAGACCAGATTCTGTTTGAAAACTACTCCCTGCCTGAAACCCAGTTCCTCTTCGAGAGACTGCCCCTGTCTGAAAATCAGTTCATGTTTGAAGGCTTAACCCCTTCTCAAAGACAGTTTCATGAAGAGTTTCTAAATTGTGTTCAGTGCCATAGAGAGTTAAAACGGGCCCTGGCCTCTGTGATTCCTCCCGTTGTCTCCCCCCTAACCTTGAAGGACTGTGGTTCCGAGGCAATTGCCCAGGTGAAAAGAAAGCTTTATGATCAGGCCCTATCTTTTGACATCTGTTTAAAAGAGCGTGACCCTCTCCTCGCCAGCTACGCTGTTCCTGGATGGTTTCCCTGCGCTACTAGCCCTGTTGCTATACCTCTGGAGGTGCCCCCTTCTCCTGAGAATGACCAAACTGACTTTGTACCTCTGACGCCAAAAGTAGAGTTTGCTATAATCTCTGGTCATGATTCAACCTTTCATTTCTCTGATTCTGATGTCATGCCTGCTTTAACCCCAGCAAGTGAAACCTTTGAGCTACCCTCTGTGTATTCTTGCAATCCCAACGCCAATGTTATGTTCCCAGCACCATAAGATGAACCTTCTATGCCCCCAGTTTCAAAGTCAGATTCCCTTTTCTCTGACTCTCAGACACTGCCTGCATTAACCCTTGTTAGTTCTCAACCCCTAGGTTTAAAAACAGACTTTGCACATTATGCCTCCACTGAGGTTCAAGTTGCTGAGCCTATGGATGTACATTGTTTTCACTCCCATGTTCAAGCTAAAGTTCCCGTTGCCGATCTCCCTGAAACTTTTTCTGAAACACTGCTCCCACTTAAAAGTGATATTTATGTATCTGCTTTAGCTATATCCCAGCACACAGATTTTCCGCTCTCTGAGACTTTCCTTACATCTCCCGTTACTCAGAGTTGAAACCCCTGCCTCAGAGTCAAAACCCCTTTCCGCAGAGCCGGCCCTTGCTATTGGCTCCCTTGATACTTCTTCCCAAGTGACCACTTCAGAGATCAGCATATCTGTTATTGTTCCCTTAATACAGTCTAAGCCTTCCAGTCCTGTATTGGAGGATCAGGTTTCCAAATCTGTGCTCCCTTCTGCACCTTCCCTTGTAAGCCTTCAGTTCCCTCTCACTGTATCTAAGAGTGCTTCAGCACCCCCTGAGTTCATCTGTGTCACTGCTAAAATGTTGATGTAGAAGCAGGTTTCCCTTTCTCTGATTCTTTTGTGGCATGTGTTATGCCTATTCCCAATGCTAAGATCCCTGCTTTTAAAGGTGACATCCCTCATGTGCCAGTAATACCCAGAACTCCCGTGATTGATTCTGAGACTCCTGCCACAAAGGTCCCTAGTGGATCAGATTCTTCTACTCCAGACTCTCTTCAGTGACTAGCAAACCTTTTATCAATGTTTCCACATTGTTAAATATACCTAGTTCTGATTTTGCCATGACAAGTACCCCTGCTGCTAGGACCCATACAGTTTTGGATAAACCTCCTTCTGTCTCAAGTTTTTGCCATGCAGTCTCCCCCAGGTTCTGACTTACCGATTACTGTCCCCCTGACTCCCACTTCAGAGACAAGTACAATATCTCTGATTCCATTGAAGGGTCTAGACCAGTTCCGGTCACTTCCCAATCACCCTCATCTGAGACAAGCACCATGTCCTCCAATTTAATTGAAGTGTTTGGCCCGGTTTCTACTGCTTCCCAACCACCCATTTCAGAGACATGCATGATGTCCTTGGACTCCATGGAAACACTCAATCTGGCCCCTGCGACTCCTCAAGTGCTCTCGGCAGTGTCCAGTATACCTTCCTCGGACTTCAGAGCTGTACTTAGTGTAACCACTGTTGCTGTTCAATCCCTCGGTTCAGCAACATATTGTTTCTCCACTGATTATCCCGCAGCTTCTGTGATAACCAAGAATGACTTTAAGCTCCTCACTGCTGAGAACCGCTTTTTTCCTGATCACCCTGGCAGTGGGCACCATTGGGTTAATCCCTTCTCACTCTAGGTAGGACAGGAAGTAGACTTTTGCAGGTAGGCCATATAAGGCCCCTCCCTCTACCTGCACCTTAGTCTTTTTCCTGTCCTCACAGCTAGGAGTAGGATTTTTTATTTTCTAACAGGGCTCACCTACTGCACCTTGTGCAGATAGCCAGGGTCTCAGCCTCTCTGCCCTGAAGCTCCGCGATGCGCCTACAGGTGGCGAGACGAAGACCCCTTAGAGTCGGGGGAGCCCCTGTTGGGGGGGGGAACAGCTGCAGCCGCGCAGGACCGATCAAAGGCGCAAAGCAGCTGCAGCTGGGAGCCGTGGAGGCCCAGACTCACCGCATAAGCGTATGGTACGTTGCGGTAAAGTAACCAGCAGCCCGCTACAGGCGGAGGGGGGAGCAGCCATAGCTGCGAGCAGAGGAGGCTCAATTGACCGCACTAGCGTATGGAACGCGGCGGTGAACTACCCCAGTAATTCTGCTGCGAACTGAAGGAGGTTAATATTGACCGCATGTGTATCTGAGATACTGCGGTAAAAGGGTACAGTGCAGGCGGCCGCTCGGGAGCGTGCGCGTCACGGCACGCCGGCAAATGCGTACAGACACGCGAGCCGTGCACGAGCACTTGATGACGTCAGAGAAGCGACGACCACACGGTGTATGTGTGAGTGAAAGCTGCAGCATGGAACGCTCAGCAGGGAGAAGCCAAGTGCTGGATATGGATTCAAAAATGGAAACACCCAAACTTCAGTTCCCAAGACTAGGTGAGTCCTTAGTTTTAGTTCTGCATGGGAAAGAGAGATGGTATATGTACATTAGGGTGTATGTTTAGTATTTATTTTGTTTTTATAAATTAGTTCGGTGGTTACCCTCCCAGAAGCAGGATCTGCAAAGGGACGGGGGAATCCCTGCAACATAAATGAAAGGTTGCTAAGAAAACTAATTGGTGTTCAGCTTGTGAGAAACCAGCCCTAATAGGGAAGTAATTATGTGAAGATTGTCTTAAGACACCTGCAGGTGATACCAATGAACAAATGAGCATTTCTTTATTGATGAAGGAGGCTGTTAAACAGAGAGTTGATGCGGCAGTACAGCAAGCTGTTAACCCTGCGCGGGAAGATCTAGATCCCAGACCAGTCTGGATAAGGGGAAAAGTTTTTCATCATATGGGTCTGAAATTGATTGTTTTCATGTGTCAGAGAGTGAAATGGATTCATCAGATCAAGATATTCAGGAAGGAATCTGAATTTGATGTAGAAATGGTGGATCCACTCATCAAAGCCATGATACAGGTTTGGAACTGGAAGACATTGAGCAGTTAACCCACAAAAAAGATAAAAATTTTGGGGCAAGACAAAAAGTGTCCTGGCTGCTTCAAGGGTTTCTGTACTGGCCTGCTTTGACAGGCTAAGCAGGCTGCTGCTGCTACTGCTGCTGCTGCTGCTGCTGCTACTACTGCTACTACTGCTGCTGCTGCTGCTACTACTGCTACTACTGCTGCTTCTGCTGCTTCTGCTGCTACTGCTGCTACTGCTGCTACTGCTGCTACTACTGCTACTACTGCTATTATTGCTACTACTGCTGCTACTGTGGCTAGTACTGCGGCTGCTTTAAAAAGGTAGAGTCTTTACTATCCATCAAGTAGTTAAGGACCTCATTCAGGTGGAGTTGGCGCAACCAGACGCCAGAGTATTTACACCTAAAAGGTTTGGGAAGATGTATCCATTCCCACAAGAGGAGGTAAAATTTTGGGATGTCAGCCCAAAGCTGGATACTGCTATTTCCAGAATAGTAGAGAAGACCACAATTCCAATAAGGAACTTGCGTCATTGGAGGACGCTATGGATAGGAAGATGATACTTATGGAAGAAAACATACGTTACCGCAGGAACATCCTCATACCTGCCATAGTTGCCAACATTGAAGAAGCAATACACAAAGGTGTGTAAAGAAGTGCTATTCTTAAGCACTGTCCGAAGTAAAATGAGCAGCAAAATCTATGGTGCTGGCGGTATCAGCAAGAAGGGCTTTATGGCTCAGACAGTGGATGGCTGACACAGCATCAAAGAACAACTTGTGTGGATTACCATTGAAGGTGAGTTCCTCTTCGGTAACAAACTGGATGCAATAATAACAAAAGCATCAGGAGGTAAGAGCATTTTTTACCTCAAGAAAGCAGAAGATTCGGTTTCCAACAGGCTAATAGAAACCGATATAAGGAAGCAAAGGCATATAGACCTGGCAGGTCATCTCCAAGACAAAGAACATGGAGGGATGGCCAGGACCGTTTTTTTTGTGACAGTTGCCAGTAGGAGGGCGACTGAAGCAGTTTTTCTGCAACATGGGCCCAAACGATACAGGACAATTGGGTATTACACCATTCATCAGGGGTACAGTATAGAATTAGAGAGATGCCAAGAAGAAATATGTTCTTAAAAACATGGATACAGTCCAAGGAAAAAAGAAGGCAGAATAATTCGGCTTTAAAGAAATTATTACAAGCAGAAGTAATAAAGAAGGTACCTCAGGAAGAGGAAGTGAAATTTCCAGAATTTTTCTAGTAAGGAAACCTACAAGGGAGTACAGAGCAATTCTAAACCTAAGAAGTGTGAACCTGATTATTCAAGAGCTAATACAACCAGGAGACTGGATGGTGGCAATAAGACTTAGAAGATGCTTATCTACAGGTGCCCAAAACAAAGGGACACCAAAGATGCCTAAGGTTTACAGTAAATCAAGATCATTATCAGTATACAGCACTGCCATTTGGTCTGGCGACTTCCCCAAGGACGTTTATAAAGGTTCTAGCCCCTCTAGTGGTAGAAATGAGAAGAGGGGTAGATCTATACCCATACCTGGACGACATCCGGGTAAAATCAGGGAGTCTGGAGAAACTCCAACAAGACCAGAAGATGGTATAACCTTTCTGGAACACCACAGTTGGTTAATAAACAGAAACAAGAGCCATCTCATGCCACTCAGCTGTTAAGATTTCTGGGGGTAGAATTTGATACAGCAAAAGGGGAAGTGAGACTACCAGATGCAAAGAGGCAAGACATAGCCATGCAACAAAGAAGCTCAGGAAAGCTACCAGGACTTCAGCAGAAGAATGCATGAAGCTCCTAGGGAAATTCGCTTCAACATTAAGCGTCAGAAAATGGGCAGCAATACATATGAGACCAAGAATCTTGTTACACCCACACACAAAACAGGAATTAAAGTGGTGGGAAGATACCCGAAACCTGGGAAAAGGACAAACACTACACCCAGTGCACTGGGTAAGAATTACAAGTCAATGGCACTGTGGCTTAGTTGGTTAAAGCAGCTGTCTTGTAAACAGGAGATCCTGAGTTCAGATCTCAGCAATGCCTTGTCTTAGTCCCATGCACGTTTCTTAAACAGATGCGAGCAACACAGGTCGGGGTGCCCAAATGGGAGAAACATTGGTGCAAGGAACCTGGACAAACCAGGAAAAGCATCTTCCATCAAATCTGCTGGAATTAAAAGCAGTACAAGGGCCTTAGAAACTTTCCAAGACCATATAAGAGGTGGCTGTATAAAAATAGAATCAAACAACAGGTCAGTTGTCAAGTATATAGCCGAACAAAGAGGAACCAGGAGCAGAAAGCTGATGAACCTCACAGTAGAAATCCTCTTTTGGGCAGAGTGCCACTTGTAGGAAATTACAGCCATACATATCCCAGGACTAGAAAATGTCACAGCAGACTTTCTAAGTCGGAGCATCATACACCCAGGAGAAGGGGCATTATAGCCACAGGTGTTTCAAGAACTGGTAGAGCGATGGGATCAGCCAGACATAGATCTCATGGCGACACACCAAAACCGCAAGGTAAGGAACTACTGTGCCAGACAGTTTCATCCAAGCGCACAGGGTACAGATGCTCTCAGTTTCAAATGGCACTTCAAGTTGGTATACCTGTTCCCTCAATTCCCTTAATTCCGGAAACAATCAGGAAAATCAGGGAAGACCAAGCAGAGGTGATATTCATAGCACCCTACTGGCCAAGAAGGCTTTGGTTCACACACTTGGTAATATGGCACTAGATACACCATGGCACATAGCAGATCGCAAAGGGTTGATGCGACAGGGGTCAATATGTCATCCGAATGCCAAACAATGGGCTTTGACGGTATGGCAATTGAGCAGGAAACATTGAGACTGAAGGTTGTTCAGACAAAACAATCCAAACCCTTTTACAAGCAAGGGAAAGTTCCACATCGAAAGTATACCATAGAATCTGGCTTTGCTTTCGCGATTGGGGTGAAAAGGGAAAACAGAAGTCCTTTCACCTAGAATTGTATAAATTGTGGAGTTCCTGCAAAAAGGATTTGAGAAAGGTCTCAGTCTTAGCTCATTGAAAGTACAGGTGTCTGCACTATCAGCCTTGTTGGAAAGAAATCTGCCAATGGAAAGATTGATCATCAGATTCTTTCAGGCAGTTAAAAGGTTAAGGCCTCAAATCAAGAACAGGGTACCTACAGGGGACTGGTCCCTAGTATTGGATGTACTAACAGCAGCTCCGTTTGAACCTATACAGGAGATAGGCTTGAAATGGTTATCATGGGAAATAGCGTTTTTGATAGCAATCACCTCAGCAAGGAGAGTGGGAGAACTACAGGCTCTATCAGCCAAGGAACCATTCCTAGTCATACATCAAGACAAGGCAGTTCTCAGACCAGTATACCAATTCCTGCCAAAAGTTGTATCACAGTTCCACATGAATCAAGAAATTGTGATTCCGACATTCTGTCCAGAACCAAAGAATAAGAAAGAAGAAAGACTACACAAGTTAGAGGTGGTAAGATGTCTAAAAGTGTACCTGGAAGGATGCGAGATATCAGAAAGTCAGACAGACTATTCATCAATTCCAGAGGGACTGAAGAAAGGTCAAGAAGCTTCAAAGACAACAATTTCCCAGTGGATAGTGTCTTGTATTAAAAGGCTTATGAAAGCAAAGGACAAGATAAACCTTTGAACATTAAAGCTCATTCTACAAGGGCCATGTCTACTTCATGGGCATTTAAAGCCCAGGATACACCAGGACAGATTTGCATAGCGGCAGTCTGGTCCTCATTCAATACATTCTTGAAATACTACAGACTAGACGTACAATCATCAGCTGACGCAAGCTTTGGGCGTAGAGTGTTAGGAACTGTAGTAAAATAAAGTGTAAAGTGTATTAATAAAGGTCAAACTGATAAGGCATTAAACTGGTGTTGTCTATTCTGATGTGTCCCTCCCTAAAAATTGCACTGCTTGCGTATGTCCCAATGTTGCCCACTGCCAGGGTGATCAGGAAAGGAGAAAATTTAAACAACTTACCGTAATTTTCTTTTCCTGGAACCATGGCAGTGGGCACATAGTTACCCTCCCTATGTATGTCTAATGCCTATCAGTTATATATTTCAGCTATGGAAGAATCGTAAGACTAAGGTGCAGGTAGAGGGAGGGGCCTTATATGGCCTACCTGCAAAAGTCTACTTCCTGTCCTACCTAGAGTGAGAAGGGATTAACCCAATGGTGCCCACTGCCATGGTTCCAGGAAAAGAAAATTACGGTAAGTTGTTTAAATTTTCTCCTTTCTTCCTAACTCCCTTAACTCCACGCTTAGCCTTAGAGTCTGGGATTCCGACTCCTCAGATAATACTGTCTCTCGCTGATTTTCACACAGTATTCGAGGTATCCGCTAAAGACTACATGTCCGCTACTACGAACTCAGGCTTATCTCACTTGGAACTTTCGGTAATACCTGGTGATTCCTTAGTTTCAAAAGAACCAGTGTTCAAGATGGAGTTTTACGCCACTGATTTTTCCACAATAGTTGGGTAACATACTACAATTTTCTGTCTTACTCCTGCCACAAACCTAGGCTTACCTCTCAGGAAGGTTTCATTAGCTACCAATTCAGAGGACCCTGTGTTTAAAACAGTTGTATTCTGCACTGATTTTCCCACAGTATCATCTTATCATCTTAGACCTTGGAACCTGGGACCCCCATTCCTAAGTTAAGTCCATGCTTTCTGTTTTTTTCCTCCATTTGGGAGGTACCCAGCTCTAACCCCATAACTTCTGTCCCTAAGGCTGGTTCACTGCTCGCATTACTTCCTGCTGTACCAGGTAAGATCTGTTTTCTCACCTTTCAAACAGAGTCTTTACTCGCAGGTTTCTGTTCGGTGTCTAAAGTGTCCTCTCTGGGCTTCATATGGTCATCGTCTAAGACTAAAACACCCATACTGGACTTCCTTGCTTTACCTGAGGTGTCTGCCCCTGATTTCTGTAGTTCCACTATGGACATGGGCATGCTTTCCTTTACTGGCTCTTTATGGCCTACTATTTCCTTCTCTGAGTTCTTGACTTCAGATCTAATGCTCACTAAACATCAGATGCCCTGGGATGCTGTCCCTTTTTCGTTTTCCAGTACCACGGCTGTAAACCACTTAAACACTATAACCTTCACATTCTACTTGTTTGGGATAAGTGGCCTGGACTGTACCAAAGGAGTTGTATCAATATCTTGCAGTGAACCCTCCTGCCCTATACCCTCGCTAACCACTGTCCGGAATTCCTTGGGAGCAAAAAAATTCTCTCAAGCTTCTACATGCCGATTCCAGCAAAAACTTTGCCTGACCAGAAGGTCTCTCTGCTATACCCGACCAACAATCAGTGTTTTTTGTCCTATACTCTCGGACTATTACTAGGGACCGGTCACCTGGCTGGTATCCTTCCGACATCCCTGTTCCGGAATCATCTGCTTTTCCACAGCTCTGGATTTCCAAGTCATTTTGTGTTGCTTCCCATATACCAAAAATTGCAGTGCCACTGCTCTCAGATCTAAAGATGTTACTTGCCAATGAACTGCTGGATTACAGATCTACTTCTCGCCTAAAACATTTCAGGAACAATTCTATGTCTCCCAGATCTATGAGTGGACCTGTTTATCCGGAGTTTTCACCTGAAGGGGGGTACTGTAAGGAATCCGTTCCTGGTTTGGTGGAACCCCTTTCCTTACAGAACTGTGCTGTTTCCAGACAACCTCCCATAGAAAGAGGTGATCTGGCACACGATCAATAAAGCACTATAATGTCATCTGCCGGTGCCCACAGACCAAGGGGAGTCGTCCTACCAGGTCCCCAAGTGGTATCAGGGTAAAGAGAATAGTACAGGCACACAGTCTTATCACAAAGTAGAAAATGTAATCCAGCATAAATCCAACGTTTTGGCTGCACACAGGCAGTCTTTGTCAAGGTGAGCTGATACTAAACAATGCTAAAAACCCTTAAATACCCCTTAAACTTACCGATCTAAGTGCTACCAGGTGAGGAATGGCACGAGGGCTGGGAAAATATGACGTCATCATCATGAAAAGCAAACAGCTTCAATGAGGGCAGCTTGGCACATCATCACAGGCTCCCAGGCAGGACGATAGGGGAGTGGCCTGGGAGCCTGTGATGATGTACCAAGCTGCCCTCATTGAAGCTGTTTGCTTTTCATGATGATGACGTCATCTTTTCCCAGCCCTCGTGCCATTCCTCACCTGGTAGCACTTAGATAGGTAAGTGTAAGGGGTATTTAAGGGTTTTTAGCATTGTTTAGTATCAGCTCTCACCTTGACAAAGGCTGCCTGTGTGCAGCCGGAACGTTGGAGTTATGCTGGATTACATTTTCTACTTTGTGATAAGACCGTGTGCCTGGACTATTCTCTTTATCCAGACAACCTCCCCTCACATCCACCTGTGCTAGCAATTACTGCAGTCCTACCTCGGTGCTCTCTCATTGGAGGAATGCCCTCACACATCTCTCCTGTGATTGGCCCGCTGGCCTTCTTATACTGTTCTCTCACATTGCCTCAGTGCCGAGCATAGTCCTTTCTCATAGGATGTACAGCACCGACAAAGTTTATTGCAGCAAATGCCGCCGGTTCACTGGGATTTACTCCGGCTGGTGCTGAGGAAAGTCAGCACATCAGCCGCATCCAGCCGCGTCCCCTCCGTTCCCCCCCCCCCTCCAATCCGCGCGCAATTTAAACATCTTCCCGACCCTCTAGCTGCGCCTGCTGTGCCCCTCTGCTTCCCCGCTCCCCCGCTTACCTCACTTCAAACCTTCAGGGGAGTCGGGGAAGCCGGGGAAGCCGGGGAAGCCGGGGAAGCCGGGCGCTCGCTTGACTGTGACGTCACCGACGTCACGCAAACGAGCCGCTTCCCAACGCTTCTCCACGCTGCCGCCACGCATCCTGCCGAGCGGCATTTGCTCGAATAAACTTTGTCGCTACTGTAACTGTGTTTGCAACAAGCTACCTGTTTGGCCATCCTGTTTCATGTAATCTTGTTCCTGGATCCTTATTCCTGTTCCTGACCTGCTGAATTTTCCCCTAGCAGAGGTTGCCTTCTGATTCCTGAGGTCTGCTGCCCACTCTCCTCGCAGAGGCCTGTTTTGGATTCCTGTGCTGAAGCGCTGGTTTGCCAGCGCTGCCCTGTAGTGTGCCTAGTCTGGTCTGCCTCTCCCTTTGCTGTGACCTGTACCATGGGCCGTTCCCGCTCTTCGTGCAGAGGCACTCCCGTGCTGCTGCTGTTCCTACGCTGAAGCGGAGCACACCTGACTTCCCGTTGCCGAACCCCTGCTTGGATATCGATTTCTCTGCTGTCTCTGACCCATATCCTGGTGTGTCAAAGGATTACACTACCGACACACTTAATCCGAGCAGGGCTAGTTCCGCAAGCCGGGGGATGCCCCGGCTTGCTAGCCCCACTCCCTCGGCGTGCCGCGCGTCACCGATGCGCGGTCACGCGTCATCGGGTGCCAGCGCCCCCTGCACGCGCATCAAGGGCTCCCCGAGGGAGCCCTGGTGTCCCGCGATGTGGGGGACGGCGGCAGGGGGTTCCGGGGGACCCGGCGGACCCGGCAGCGGGAGGGAGAGCGCCCCGATCGGAGGGCGCTCTTCCGCTGCTTTGGCGCGCGCCCGGCACCCTCCGGCGTGCGCCAGGTTACTGCTGCGGCCGAGAATGGGCAAATGCTCGAATAAACTCGCCGCAGCAGTACCCTGGCCTCTCCAAACCTGACCCTGCTATGAATGACTATGATCTGCGCAATTCAGAACCGCCTTCGTGGCCTAAGGTCGGTGTATTCACATCCCTACCTCAGCCCCGCGGTCTGGTCCAGGTTTGTGGTGAGCACAAGCATGACAGTATGCTACTCACAGACCGAGGTGAATTTCTGACTGCTTCAGCAATCCAGGACAATGTGTCACAATGCTGCCTCACTCGGGAGATCCCAGAGACCGGAACCACAGCAGCAGCAGGAGGGGAACCGGTCACCGTGTGGCCATACGTCACTCTGAGAAGAGGTGCAATCCCCATCCTGCGATCACACTCATAGTGGGGCTATCACAGGTTGCTCACTAGCAATTGGGTCCCTCAGCTGAATGAACCATCTCACTTCACCGGTGCAGGAAGGAGGCATCAAAGTGGTGTTTGTAGACCTGATCAGCATCTCCAGACTGGTGTGCATCCAGGTAGGTATACAACAAGCAAAAACAGAATTTAACCAGCTCTACCTACTAGAACAGACAGGTGCAAGAAGGGCAAGGAATGGAAGGGCTCTGACGCAAATGCGC
The DNA here is from genome assembly GCF_040206685.1 of Ascaphus truei. Taxonomy (NCBI): domain Eukaryota; kingdom Metazoa; phylum Chordata; class Amphibia; order Anura; family Ascaphidae; genus Ascaphus; species Ascaphus truei. Next base: position 292,802,774 of record NC_134484.1, read on the forward strand.
ATGACAGACTCCAAACAGCTCCCGGATGGATTCAACAAAACTTTATTAGCACAGAAACCCACTGGGGCTACACCACGATCTCCCCCTCTACGCGTTTCACCCTCTAGGATAGGGCTTCGTCTCGGAGTGGGGAGACGTTGTATAAGCCTGAGAATTTATAATAAAAAAGCCCGCGAAAAATGGGTAAAACTATTAACCCCTTCATGGAAAAATTGCTCATAGCGAAACAACATAGTCATACTGTACACATATGTATAAAGTGTATATAATTTATATATGAGTGTGACAGGGTGAAGTCAACCCCTATCAGTTATGCCTGGGAGACATATGTCTGAGTGCTTCATCCAGCACTCATAAGGGTTAACTCAGGTGGAAGCTAGGTAATCAGGATTTAAGCTGACACCTGAGATGCAGCAAGGTATAAGATGATGTTGTTACTGGCAGTAGCTGCCTGCCCTAGACCAGAGCACATGGCTATATGTGCTGCTAGCCATACGGATACATCAAGCTAACTACTGCAACCAAAGTAAGAGACTTGTTCATTTGTTTTTCCTGACTGCTTAAAAGACACTTATGGTTTGGTTATGGTTTAGCCAGCCAGCCTGCTAGATAGGCCTGGTGTGTTAGTCAGTCCTCCCAATGTGGAGCAGGATTTGTTTTGTTTAAAGGGACAGTGTACCCGCATGTTATGCTGTGGAGAAATAAAGCCACTGAATGTTTTCATTATCCTGAAACTATACGTGTGGACTGTTCCCTGACCTCGGCTACAGGCCGTCCTGCCACAGGTGGTGTCAGAAGTGGGATTTCGGACGGCCCCTGTATCTGAAGGGCCACACAGAAAAAATAAAAAAATGGAGACAATTTTTTCTCAGTTCCTTGAGCAACAGCTCCAGCTAGCAGAGAAGCAAGCTGAACATCAAGCTCAGCAAGCTGAGCGACAAGCCCAGCAAGTTGAGCAACAGGCCTGGTGAGAGGTAAAGCTACTCCAACTGCTAGCCGATGGCCCAGCCCCAGGCAGACCAGGGATTCTAAATAACCCACCGGTGATGCTGCCTAAAATGAAGCCAACCGACGACCCAGAGGCATTTCTCCTCACTTTTGAAAGGGTAGCCATGGCCCACGGCTGGACAGTTGAACGCTGGTTAACGACTCTGGCTCCCCTCCTCATAGGAGAAGCTCAGGCCGCCTACAGTAGAGGCAACGTTTATTCTAACATTTGCCGCAAACTAGCCGGGTTACATTCTGGGTATGTGCTGGGTATGTGCTGGGTATGTTCTGGGCTAGTTTGAGGCACGTTTAAGGCATTTCTGCATTGACTAACGACCCATAGGATTAACACAGCAGGGATCCCTGGCAGTCCAATTCAGTTTGAATGGGACTGCCAGGGACCCCCGCTGTTAATCTGATAGGCCATTAATCAATGCAGAAATGCTGGGGCTAGTTTAAGAAAAGTTTAAGGCTTGTATTCAGAATGTACCTGGGTGTTTCCTGGGTTTTTTGGGGAATTGCCACTGGTTTTTGTTAGAATAAGAGTTGCCTCTACTGTATCAAGCTCTTCCAGAAGACGAGGCCATGGACTATCAGCAACTAAAGGCGGCTATTCTGGATCGCCTAGGCCTTACTCCAGAGACCTACCGTCAGTGGTTCCGGACAGTCAAATATACAAACAGAGACAAACCCCGGGTCGTAGCCCACCGCTTAGTAGACTTATGTACCAGGTGGATACAACCGGAGAAGTATACCAAGGCAGAGATCCTTGAACAGTTTGTGCTCGAGCAGTTCATACAGATACTGCCCCCCTCCTCCCGCTCCTGGGTAAAAAGACACGCTGCATTTTCCCTGGATTCAGCGGTCCGCTTGGTGGAAAACTTCCTTGGCGACGACACCAAACAGGATAGCTGGGAACGGTCCGTGCAAACACCAGTTGCTTCCAGTGACACCAGAGGCAGGCGAGCAGACAATCGAGGGGTCTACAACCCGCCAGCTCGGGAGGTCCAGTCAACCTGATCGGAAGACCCTTTCCCCTCTCAGAGGGTTCCTGGTACAAATTGCCGCAGAGAAACCCGTCCTGGGTCCGAGGCCATTGGATCACTCAAGGGAGCCCGCCACCCACAGTATTCCCCGAGAACCTGGACTTCCGTCACCCAGCCGATGGAGAGGATACCTCCACCAACCAGAAGGGAGGATCCCATCCAACAGCGGAGAGGTCCAAACACCGAGCCCCGTCGAGAGCTTCCGCTGATGACCAAGTTTGCGGACTCAGGAGATGATGAGATGGACTGTTCATATGGCAGAACCACTGCCACAGCTTCTCTACGAGGGGACCACAATCCATGGTTAATCCCAGCATCTGTGGAGGGGAAACTAGTAAAAGCCATGCTGGACTCGGGATCTGGAAAAGTCCTGATCCTAGAGTTCCTAATTCCAAGCAACAGACTATCCTATGACTCTCCTTGGAATATCGAATGTATCCATGGGGATACAAAGAGATACCCGACTGCGTATGTTCTACTGCGTATCAAGGATCAAGAGGCTAGCCTACCAGTGGGAGTTGCTCCCTGGCTACCTGCTCCTGTTCTACTTGGCCAAGACTGGCCCTACTTCGAAACATTGTTGGCCCCTACTCCTACGGAGCCTACTTCTCTGGTTCCGGAGAAGCCCGGAGACTTGTTTCCTTTTTCCCCAGAGATTTTTCCCCGTAGACACCACGTCCCAAAGACAAGTAAACAGAGACGTGTGGAAAAAGAGGACTGGTTAAGAAAGGCTGGGACTCTTGGTAACATTAGTCAGCACAAAAGACTGCAGGTCATGGCCGGAGATGACCAGGGTGGGGAACAGATAGATACGGGAATTTTGCCAGACCTGGATCTTCCTGACTTCCGTCAGAGGCAGTGGGAAGACCCAGCTCTGGCTAGACAATATGAGAAGGTGGTACAGGTCAACAACAAGATAATGGACGAACAAGGTGTAAGAGTGTTTCCACATTTTGAACTGTTAAATGACATTCTATATCGTGTGAATAAGGTTACACAAACAGGGGAGGTCATTCGACAGATGCTAGTCCCTAAAGGGTTGATACCATCAGTGTTCACCCTAGCCAATACTCTCCCATGGGGTGGTCATTTGGGCAGAGATAAGACCACGGACCGCATCTCGTCCCGGTTTTACTGGCCAGGCATACATGGTGACATCATGAAACTATGTGAGACATGTCCTGATTGCCAGTTAACTAGCCAAAAAGGACAGAAGCCGGCTCCCTTGGTCCCTCTGCCCTTGGTAGCTGTCCCATTCGAGAGAATTGGGGTAGATCTGGTCGGACCTTTAGAACCCTCTGCGAAGGGACATAAATTTATACTCGTTGTGGTAGATTATGCCACCAGATATCCTTAGGCCTTCCCTCTGAGATCAGCCACTTCTAAACAGGTTGCTCACAGGCTGTTAGAACTGTTCTCTAGGGTAGGACTGCCCCAAGTAATGTTAACTGACCAGGGAACAAATTTCATGGCAAAGTTAATGCAGGATGTCCTGAAGTTATTGGAGGTAAAATCTGTCAGGACCTCAGTCTTCCATCCTCAGACTGATGGATTGGTAGAGAGGTTTAACCGTACTTTAAAAACCATGCTTAGAAAGTTTGTGGACACTGAAAAGCGAGCTTGGGATGAACTTCTCCCTTTCCTGTTGTTTGCGGTACGAGAAGTTCCCCAATCATCCACAGGCTTCTCCCCGTTTGAGCTCCTATATGGACGCCAACCTCGGGGTATTCTCGACCTACTGAAGGAATCCTGGGAGGAGTCCTCCCCCTCCAAGAATACCCTTCAGTATGTCATGGACCTTAGAAACCGCCTAGACATGATAGGTCAGTTTGCTAAGGAAAACCTCCAATCTGCTCAAGAACGTCAAGAAAGGCAGTACAACCAAAATGCTCGCTTGAGGGTCTTCCAACCTGGGGACCAAGTGATGCTACTACTACCGACATCTGAGAGTAAACTCCTTGCAAAGTGGCAGGGTCCTTTCCAAGTTCTCCGCCGCACCAGGGAGGTGAACTATGAGATCTCTCAACCAGGGTCCAGGAAGGGTAAACAAATCTACCACGTAAACCTCCTGAAACCCTGGAAAATGATGAGATCGCTGTTAATCCACCCTCGGGAAGGAGAGACGGATTTGGGTCCACAATTTCCAAAGGGTAGTACGTACAATGACCATCAGGTTCCCATGGGAGGGCAGTTAACAACGGAACAAAGGTCAGACCTACTAGAATTATGTGACCAGTTCCCAGATGTTTTTTTCTGAACTGCCAGGGCAGACTGATTTAGTGTCCCATAGGATTGAGACAGAACCTGGCGTAAAAGTACGGTCCCGTCCCTATAGATTGCCAGAGGGCCGAAAAGACCTGGTAGAGAGGGAGATAATAGCCATGTTGGAATTGGGCGTGATCGAGGAGTCCCACAGCGAATGGTGTAGCCCTATCGTGTTGGTCCCTAAACCAGATGGTAAGGTGAGGTTTTGCGTGGATCTGCGAAAGGTAAATGCTGTATCCAGATTTGATGCATATCCAATGCCTAGGGTGGATGAATTGTTTGATTCGCTTGGTAAAGCAGAGTATATCTCCACCCTAGATCTCACGAAAGGATATTGGCAGATACCTCTAGCAGAAGAATCCAAATGCAAAACTGCCTTCGCCACTCCTCTCGGTTTATACCAATTCGTCACTATGCCATTTGGGTTACATGGGGCTCCAGCCACGTTCCAAAGTTTAATGGACAAGGTACTACGACCCCATAGGGCATATGCCGCGGCCTACTTGGATGACATTGTCATCTATAGCAGACACTGGCAGTCTCATATAAAAAGGTTAAGGGCAGTCCTAACGTCCTTAAGAGAAGCAGGGCTCACTGCAAATCCAAAAAAAGTGCCCTGGGTAAATGCACTACAAAGTACTTGGGCTATGCCGTTGGGGGACGGATAGTAAGGCCACTAGCTAGCAAGGTGGCCGCCATAACGGAAGTCCCCACCCCACAGACAAAGACACAGGTCCGCTCTTTTTTGGGGTTAGCAGGGTATTACAGGCGGTTTATCCCCAATTTTTCAGAAATTTCTGCACCCCTAACAGATCTGACAAAGAAGAGTGCCTGACCCAAGTTAAATGGTCTTGGGAGTGCCAAGATGCCTTTGACATGCTAAAAAGTGCCTGTCAGAGGGCCCCGCTCTTCGGAGCCCAGATTTTAAAGAGCAATTCATCATTCAGACGGATGCTTCAGAGGTAGGACTGGGAGCAGTGCTGTCCCAGCAATTTGATGGTGTTGAACACCCCATACTGTTCATCAGCCGGAAGCTGTTCCCAAGGGAAGTGAGGTATTCCATCATTGAAAAGGAGTGCCTCGCTGTAAAATGGGCAATTGAGGCCTTGAGACATTATGTCACTGGAGTACACTTCACCCTGGTCACTGACCATGCGCCCTTGAAGTGGTTAAACAACATGAAGGACACAAACTCAAGGTTGACCAGGTGGTACATGGCCCTCCAACCCTTCTCTATTGATATTCAGCATAGACCTGGAAAGGACCATGGAAATGCTGATTTTTTGTCAAGAGAAGGAGTGGAGGGTCGGGATTCAGCCGTGTGGGACACTAGCAACACACAAACAGGGGAGGTATGTGACAGGGTGAAGTCAACCCCTATCAGTTATGCCTGGGAGACATATGTCTGAGTGCTTCATCCAGCACTCATAAGGGTTAACTCAGGTGGAAGCTAGGTAATCAGGATGTAAACTGACACCTGAGAGGTGTGTGGGGGAGAAGGGGGTCTGAGACCCATCATGGAGGCAGACTCTGATGGAGTGAGAGGATTAAGGCAGCTGAGAAGTGCTGCAAAGGGAAAGAAATGCTTGTCTGAAAAGGCAGAGATGAAAGTGAAAACAGAGTTAAGCAAAATGAAGAAACTAAGGAAAAAGAAAGCAGAAAGCAGAGCTGCAAAAATAGAAGAGAATATGAGTAGTTTGTCCTCAGATGAGGCCCCTGAGAGTTCCAATTCCCAAACACAGGGACGGAGTAACAGTTTGGAGGGAAGCCAAAAGCTATACCTGAGTGAGGGGAGGAAAGATGATGCAGCAGTTAACCCCTTTAGTGTCCGGAAGATCCAATACTACTCCCCAGTGAGCAGCTGGAGCAGCAAAGGGTGGGTCACGCAAACACAGCCCCCTGAGACCAGCAGTGCAGAGATGCAAGAAACAGCAGCTCACACCCCTGAGCATGGTGTCCCAGGCACAGACTTTGTGATTAGTGAGACCTCACTGTCAGAAAGCAATCTGGGTGATACAAACAATGCAGAAGTGGTCATATCACAGAACAGCCAGAGTGCAGAAAACACTGCAGAACTGGCACTACCAGAGGGCAGCCAGAGTGTTGCAAACACTGCACAAGTTGCATCATCAGAGGGGTGCCATGAAATCACTGAACCTGCACAAGGGCTACCAATTAGCCTCAAGAAAGCACAACCTGTGCACAGTGCGGGGGAGGGAGGAATGCAGAGAGGAGCTGCAGCTGTTACCTGTGCAGCCTCAGGAAAAAACATTACAGAGGAGCCACTAGCCACAGATGGTGCAGCACAGAGGCCACCAGCAGCCGGTGCAGCACAGAGGCCACCAACAGCCACAGACGGTGCAGCACAGAGGCCACCAGCAGCCACAGACAGTGCAGCACAGAGGCCACCAGCAGCCACAGACGGTGCAGCACAGAGGCCACCAGCAGCCACAGACGGTGCAGCACAGAGGCCACCAGCAGCCACAGATGGTGCAGCACAGAGGCCACCAGCAGCCACAGACGGTGCAGCACAGAGGCCACCAGCAGCCACAGACGGTGCAGCACAGAGGCCACCAGCAGCCACAGACTGTGCAGCACAGAGGCCACCAGCAGCCACAGACGGTGCAGCACAGAGGCCACCAGCAGCCACAGATGGTGCAGCACAGAGGCCACCAGCAGCCACAGACGGTGCAGCACAGAGGCCACCAGCAGCTACAGACGGTGCAGCACAGAGGCCACCAGCAGCCACAGACGGCGCAGCACAGAGACCACCAGCAGCCACGGGTGGTGCAGCACAGCGGAGTATCCCTGGAGAAGCTGGAGAGAGACCAGAGAGAGCAGAAGGGTCCGCATGGAGAGGTGCCGGTCCAGGGTCCGGCAGTTACCCCCAGTTTCCAAGCCCCACTGCCAAGCGGATAAATGTGGTGAGACTGCGATACAAAGGTTTTGGGGATATTCCTGATAAATGCTTCATTGGTAAAGCCCTTTTGAAGGAATCTATGGGGTTTGAGGCCTCAGACATTTTTGCTTTCATACACACCCCAGGTAACAGGGAATATGACATAAGCTTCAAAAGGGGGGATTTGCTAGAAGCTTTCTGGCACAGATTTGAGGACTTGAAATTCACACTTCTGTGGAAAGACTTTGTTGCCATCTCTGTAAGTCGTCCTACAACCAAACTGGTGACTGTAATGTTTCGCAACGAGGCTGTTGCCAAACAAGACATTCTTTATTGGTTGAAAAGACAATGTACTATGCTGTCTGATCTGGAGAAAATAGAGGAGGAGATCTGGGAAGGAGCGTGGGTGTGGACTGGGGGTTGGAGGTGTAAGGTTAAGCTGTGGGAAAGATTTGGTGTGTCTCACCACCTCCCAAATTCCCTCTTCATTGGGGGGGACAGAGGGGTCTGTTTTTACAGTGGCCAGCCCAGGCTTTGCTTCAAATGTTGGTCCAACAGGCATTTGAGTGCGAGCTGTGATAAGATCAGGTGCAGCCAGTGTGGGGTTCTGGGGCATAACCGATCTGTATGTCCTAATACTGTGCTGTGTAATTTGTGTGGGGGACAGGGTCACTCTTTTAGGGAGTGTCCTGAGGCGGTGCATAATAAGGCTCCCCAGGACACTGAGACAGCCCTAGAAGAGGAGACCCAGACAAATGAGTTTGGTGCCATGGAGCTATCCTTTGAGCAGGAGCCGGCAGGAGGGGAGCAGGGAGGAGAGGAGCAGGGGCCAGCAGCGGCAGGAGAGGAGCAGGGGCCAGCAGCGGCAGGAGAGGAGCAGGGGCCAGCAGCGGCAGGAGAGGAGCAGGGGCCAGCAGCGGCAGGCGGGGAGCAGGGGCCAGCAGCGGCAGGCGGGGAGCAGGGGCCAGCAGCGGCAGGCGGGGAGCAGGGGCCAAAAGGGGAGGGATGGGAGCATGTAACTAAAACAAAGAAAAAGGCCAAAGACAGAGGTAACAATGGGGAGTTACAGTCATCAGGGATACCCACCTCAAATACCTATGATGCATTGTCTTGGGGGGATACCATGGATGCAATGGAGGAAGGTGGAACAGAAGCCCTCAAAAGTGAGGGGGAGGAGGAGGGAATAGCAGATACAGTTAAAAAAAAAAGATGTGTCCGCCCACTGACCCCGCACAGCCTATAAGGTTTTGCACTGTGAATGTTAACAGTGTTAGAACCGCTACCACCCGAGGTATTACTTTTGGGGAATTGAAAAAATGGGATTATGATATTTATTTTTTACAGGAAACTAGATTGATTTCAGCATCTGGCATCTTTAATTCTAAAAGAGATTGGAAAGAGAAAGCTTCCTTTTGGTCTATTGGGCCTGATTCTTATGATGGTGTTGGGTTTTTATTTAAGATTGCACATTTTCAATGCATAAAATTAGTTGAAATTTCACCAGGTCGGTGTCTATTAATTGATATTGTTATTGACAAAGTGCAATATAGGTTAATTAATGTTTATGGACCCCAAAAACTAAGTTTGAGGAAACTCTTATTTGAACAAATAAAGCCGTATTTATTTACAAGTAAAACAGTGCTATTAGCTGGAGATTTCAATTGTGTAACATGTATTCAGGATAGGTTAGGGGGAAAAGGAATAATAACAAGTGATGGAGTTTTTTTAAATCAAATGTGTAGAGATGCAAACCTTAAGGATGGATATAAGGTGATGTTTCCAGACAAGCCGGGGTATACCTATAGTTGGGGGGAACACAGTAGTCGTTTGGATAGAATTTATGTAACCAGCTCTGTTGAAATTGGTTCAATTGGTTTAAAGTCAGCAGCATTTACTGACCACCTCTTGTTAGAGGCCACTATTAATCTTAATGAAGCCATACGTATTGGTAGAGGAGTTTGGAAATTAAACTCTAAACTGCTAGAGCAGGAATCCTTAAGGCAGCAATTTGAAACCTTTCTGATTAATAGGATTTCTACACAGTTTTTGTTTTCAGACTATGCAGAATGGTGGGAAAATGTTAAATCAGATATAAAAATGTTCTTCAAAAAAGAAGCTAGGGTTGGGTTATCAAATGCGCAACAGAAGTATATTCAGTTGAGAAATAAACTGACAAAACTGAATTCAGAACTACAACTGGGGAGAGAAGGCTTGGGAAAAGAGATAGCAGAAACAAGGAAGAAAATGCTGGAGTTTGAGTATAACAGGTATAAAACCCTACAGGAGGAAAGCAGTTTTGGGAACCAGTTTTCCTCTTCTCCAGACCCCTTTGAGGCATGCAGGCAGAGGAGAGAGAGGAAAATAATTCCAGGTCTACTAAATGAGGAGGGTGTAGTGATGCAGACAAATGGGGAGATATTAGATCTAGTCTCAAGATTCTACGGTGACTTATATACATCAGAAGACCCTGCACTGAGTGAGATAGGGCAGTTTCTAAATCAGTTAAGACTACCAGCCCTTGATAAGGAAGAGACAGAGGCCCTTATAAGACCCATCAGTAACTCTGAGGTAGCTGATGCCATAGCATCTTTGCAATTGAAGAAAACTCCTGGGTCAGATGGTCTAACTGCTGAGTTTTATAAATGTTTCAAGGATGTTTTAGTGCCGCTCTTAGTTCAGCTTTTCAATTCCATTTTGTTTTCCCAAGAACTAGGAAACTCCCAACAGGAATCCTTATTAGTATTATTATTTAAAAAGGGTAATAAGTATGATTTAAAAAATTGGAGGCCCATAGCATTATTAAATGTTGATTACAAGATTTTAGCTAAGATTCTGTTTATTAGGTTAAGTAGCGTGTCAGGTACGCTGATTAGTGAACGACAGGGCTGTGCTGTGAAAGGGAGAAAGATAGTGAATAACCTGTTACTGGTAAGAGAAATCTTTGAGTACAGCAGGACAGGCTCTATGAAGGGATATGTACTAAGTATAGATCAAAGCAAAGCCTTTGATAGAGTTAACCATATGTTTCTATTTTCTGTCCTAAAAAGGTATGGGATCCTCAATACATTTATAATGTGGCTTAAGACTTTGTATAATGGAGCATCAGGAATCCCAATAGTGAATGGGTGTCAAGGAGAGCGGTTTTATATCAGATCTGGTGTTAGACAAGGATGTCCTTTAAGTCCCCTGTTATATGTTTTTGCAATAGATCATTTTCTTAGACTTTTGGAGGGCAATATGAACATTCAAGGGTTTTTGTTACCAGTCCCTTCTCAGGAAAAAATAAAATGTCTTGCCTATGCAGATGATGTTACAATATTTGTAACCAGTTCTGAAGAAGTGGAGGAAGTGAGAACTTTAATTGATAAATATGGAATTGTGTCAAATTCAAGGATAAATCATGAGAAATGTGTCTCCTGTTGGGTGGGGTCTCCTGATCCTGATTTCCAGTTAGCTGGTGGATTTCCTGAGCCGCAAAATGACATTAAGATTTTGGGCATCACATTTGGGAAAGAGGACATGTGTGAGCAAAACTGGTAGCCAAAACTGGATATTTGTAACTGGAAAGTCCAAAGGTGGAAGAAGTGGAAAATGAGCTTTGAAAATAGAGTGCGAGCTTTAAAGACCTATTTATTACCACTTTTTGTTTACGTTAATGTGGTATTCCCACCAACAGATAAAATAATGAAACAGGTTAGCAGTATGTTCTTTCAGTTGTTTTGGGGTAATCGCCTTAATCCAATAAAAAGAAACATTGTTTACTTAGGAGTTGAACAAGGGGGTCAAAATATGGTGAATGCAGAATTGTTTTTTGGTCTACATTTTCTGTACCAGAATATAGTTCCAGTTGTCGGCAACACAGGCACTCTCTTGTGGCCATCAATGCTAAAAACAAGGCTTTGGGCTCTAAGAGACTGGTTTACAGAGGGCCCGGTAAGACAAATAATAACTAGAATATATAATCCTCCAGTTTACATAAAGAGAGTTGCTAGACAAATAAGAGGTTGGAATTTAACTGTGAAAGAACTAATGGGCACTCCCAGGAAAGTGTTATACAAATTGGTCTTAGGTAGGTCCTTTTTAGCGCCAGTTGGGTTTTTCCACTGTCCGTCAGTCAGAGCTCAGGAGGCAAGGGGGGTTTTCAGGGAGAAGCGAATCCCTTGGAAAATGAGAGATGTTTTGTGGTTGACAAGTCATGGGAAGACCTATGTTAGGGCAAATCTGAAGCACCAGAAGGATGTGACCAAGGATTGCCCCAGGGAGGGGTGTGTTGGCCATTTGGAGACAGTAGAGCATTTTATAAAGGATTGTAGCTTCTCACAGGCAGTTTGGGGAAAAGCCTCGCACAGACTAGGAATAAAACATTTACATACACAGACATATGCAGAGATAGTGTTTGGGTTTGCTTCTACATATCTGGGTGTTAACACCAGCACCCTGAGAGTGATCAATGCCACCATTTTGTATCACCTTTGAATATCAAGAGTTCTTGTGTTCGTAAATAATAAAGTACTTTCTGAAGAGGAAACATTGCAAGGGATGGTTGCTCAGATTAGAGGGCAGAAACAGAGGGAAGAAAGCAGAATAGAACAGAAACAGTGGGAAAAACTGTGGAGAAATGTAAATATTTGAAATAATTGTACTGAATTTGTGTTCTATTGTTTTATTTGTATTTTTATTCCCCTGCCGATGTAAATATGTAATGTTTTGACTGTTTCTGTATTGTACATGTTGCATGTTTTTCAACAAATAAAATCAGAGCACACGGCTATATGTGCGGCTAGCCAGACGGATACAGCAAGCTAACTACTGCAACCAAAGTAAGAGACTTGTTCATTTGTTTTTCCTGACTGCTTAAAAGACACTTACGGTTTGGTTATGGTTTAGCCAGCCAGCCTGCTAGATAGGCCTGGTGTGTTAGTCAGTCCTCCCAATGTGGAGCAGGATTTGTTTTGTTTAAAGGGACAGTGTACCTGCATTTTATGTATGCTGTGGAGAAATAAAGCCACTGAATGTTTTCATTATCCTGAAACTATACGTGTGGACTGTTCCCTGACCTCGGCAACAGGCCGTCCTGCCACAAGGAGCCTACATACTAAGTTATATCTATGATAACCATATTTGGCTCATCTTATTACAAGGCAATAACAAAACGGGTACCTTAAAATCTGTTTGCAACATTTCAAAGTAGTACTGTGCCCCTGATCTTTATATTTCATTACCAAAAAGCAGCCTTAAAACATTTGAACTAAGTAAAGGCATAACTAGATGCAGATCACATTAGTATTCATATATTTGTGCTAAATTAGAGCTGCTAGCTGGAATCATAATGTAATTCAGGGGAAACAGCAAGAAGAGAAATAGGGGGATGGGGGGGGGGTGGGGTGGGGGGGAAAGGAAAGAAGAAGGAAAAGAAGGGTGGGGGAGGGGAGAGAAAAGGGGGGGGGGAAGAAGAAGGAAAAGAACAGACACGGTGGATACAGAACAAATATTTGTAATCAAGTAAATTAAATAATCCTAATTTAAAACTTAAAATATGCAAAGACAAGGCAGGTTCCAATTAACCTACACTACCGACACACTTTATTGAAGTGTGGTCGGTACCGCAAGCCGGGAAATCTCCCGGCTTGCTAGTGGCCGCCCCTCGGCGTGCCGCGCGTCATAGACGCGCGGTCACGCGTCATCGGGAGCGTGCGCCCCCTGCACGCGTGTCCAGGGGCTCCCCGAGGGAGCCCTGGTGTCCCGCGATCGCGGGACAGCGGCAGGGGGTTCCGGGGGACCCGGCGGACCCGGCAGCGGTAGGGAGAGCGCCCCGATCGGAGGGCGCTCTTCCGCTGCTTCGGCGCGCGCCCGTCACACTCGGGCGCGCGCCAGGCTACTGCTGCGGCACAGAACGGGCAAATGCTCGAATAAACTGTGCCGCAGCAGTATAAACAAAGGGATACATCTTATATTACAAGAAACATCGTAGATCCCATTCTACATTAAGTCCATTGGGTTGCAGGTTGTTCAATGCAAAAATCCAATGAGCCTCTCGCTGATGCAAGATTTTGATCCGATCTCCTCCGCGAGGAGGTAAAGGAATGTGCTCAATGGCTACACATTGCAGAGAACCTACTGAACCCAATGGACAGGTGTTAAATTGTGAAGATACCGGATGCAGCATATCATGGTTACGAATAAGCCTTAAGTGCTCCAAAATGCGAATCTTAAGCACTCTGCTTGTTAGGCCAACATATTGTTTATTACATCCGCATTTTAATAAGTAAACCACAAAATTTGTCTGACAAGAGATAAATGATTTTATCTTAAATCTACGGGTTTCATCACGGTTGGTGAAATGTGTTGATTTGCTCATAATGGGACATATCTTGCAATGACCGCATTTAAACGAACCCTGTAATTTGGGAAATAAAGATAACCTATTTTTCTTATGGGAATTTGGCTGTAACATACTTGGTGACAAGAAATTACCTAATGTAGTCGCTTTGCGAAAAACTACGCGAGGGCCAGTACAAACCATTTTTTGAAAGTGTGGCCCAGTGCTTCTGAATTATTGATTTAATGGCATTAGCTTGTTCGCTGTAGTTAGTAATAAAGTAGGGCGCATCAGTGCTCTCGAGTGGTGTACCCTGGCCAGATTGACCTTTGTCCATATTGATTAGCACATCTCTTTCAGTGCCAAGGGCTATGTCATAGGCTATATCCAGGTCCTTATTGGCATACCCTCTTGTCAGAAATCTGTCCCTCATCTCACCCACCCTGTGTATAAAGGCCTCCAAAGAGGAACAGTTCCGACGTAAGTGAAGGAACTGTCCTCTTGGGATGCCTCTAACCAGAGGGCGGGAATGACAACTTCTGGCATGAAGTAATGAATTCCTGGCATTTTCTTTTCTGAAAATATCAAATTGGATTTTATTTTCAATATCAATATATAAATTAAGATCTAGAAATTGTATTTTATACATGTCAAACATGTGTGTAAATCAGAGATTTAGTGTGCTATCTGCCAGATCTTTCTCTTCTTGCTAAGGGAGTAGGAGACAAGGGATCACATTGTGATAATCTAACAATAGATCAAAGGGCGGCCATTAGATCACTTTCTGACAATGATCTTATTCTTATTAGAAAAGCCGATAAGGGGGGCGCAACTGTTGTTCTCGACAGGGATTACTATGTTTCAGAGGCTCAGCGGCAACTTGGAGATCCTGAGGCTTATGAGGCCCTTGGCAGCGATCCGACCCCTCAATTTTGCAGAGAGTTTGCAGACCTAATGGATGAAGGTGAGATTTTACAGATTCTCACACCCACTGAGCGAGACTTCCTCACCACCCCAGATCCCATCATACCCATTTTTCATCACCTCCCTAAAATTCACAAAACACTCCAATCACCCCCAGGTAGACCCATCATTTCTAGCATCTGATCCCTGGGAGAGCACCTTTCTCAATACATAGATCACTTTTTACAACCACTTGTGCACTCTTTACCTTCACATATTATGGACACTAAGCATGTTTTAGCACTTTTAGCACCTTTCACATGGCACTCTAGCTACATCTGGGTCACACTGGATGTAGCTTCCCTTTACAACATTATTCACCACGATCATGGACTCACAGCAGTTGAATTCTTTCTCAATAGTCACTCCTTCCTTTCCCCTGCACACATTGCCTTTTTATTGGATAGCATCAGATTTTCACTCACCCACAATGATTTTCTTTTTGATCACCAGTTTTATCTCCAAACATGTGGGACTGCCATGGGGACTTCGTATGCCCCCTCCTACGCCAACCTATTCATGGGTTGGTGGGAGATGTCCCACGTGTTTGGAGATTCAAATCCTTTCAGGCATCATATAGCGTTTTACAAGCGCTATATAGATGACCTTCTTATGATCTGGAGTGGTGGGGAGGAGGACCTAAAAAAGTTTTTTGACTATCTGGCAGATAACACACTAAATCTCAGATTTACACACGGGTTTGACATGTATCAAATACAATTTCTAGATCTCAATTTATATATTGATATTGAAAATAAAATCCAATCTGATATTTTCAGAAAAGAAAATGCCAGGAATTCATTACTTCATGCCAGAAGTTGTCATTCCCGCCCTCTGGTTAGAGGCATCCCAAGAGGACAGTTCCTTCACTTACGTCGGAACTGTTCCTCTTTGGAGGCCTTTATACACTGGGCGGGTGAGATGAGGGACAGATTTCTGACAAGAGGGTATGCCAATAAGGACCTGGATATAGCCTATGACATAGCCCTTGGCACTGAAAGAGATGTGCTAATCAATATGGACAAAGGTCAATCTGGCCAGGGTACACCACTCGAGTGCACTGATGCGCCCTACTTTATTACTAACTACAGCGAACAAGCCAATGCCATTAAATCAATAATTCAGAAGCACTGGTCCACACTATCTTTGGACCCATTGTTACAAAAAATGGTTTGTACTGGCCCTCGCGTAGTTTTTCGCAAAGCGGCTACATTAGGTAATTTCTTGTCACCAAGTATGTTACAGCCCAATTCCCAGAAGAAAAATAGGTTATCTTTATTTCCCAAATTACAGGGTTCGTTTAAATGCGGCCATTGCAAGATATGTCCCATTATGAGCAAATCAACACATTTCACCAACCATGATGAAACCCGTAGATTTAAGATAAAATCCTTTATGTCTTGTCAGACACATTTTGTGGTTTACTTATTAAAATGCGGATGTAATAAACAATACGTTGGCCTAACAAGCAGAGTGCTTAAGATTCGCATTTTGGAGCACTTAAGGCTTATTCGTAACCATGATATGCTGCATCCGGTATCTTCACATTTTAACACCTGTCCATTGGGTTCAGTAGGTTCTCTGCAATGTGTAGCCATTGAGCACATTCCTTTACCTCCTCGCGGAGGAGATCGGATCAAAATCTTGCATCAGCGAGAGGCTCATTGGATTTTTGCATTGAACACCCTGCAACCCAATGGACTTAATGTAGAATGGGATCTACGATGTTTCTTGTAATATAAGATGTATCCCTTTGTTTATAGGTTAATTGGAACCTGCCTTGTCTTTGCATATTTTAAGTTTTAAATTAGGATTATTTAATTTACTTGATTACAAATATTTGTTATGTATCCACCGTGTCTGTTCTTTTCCTTCTTCTTCCCCCCCCCCTTTTCTCTCCCCTCTCCCACCCTTCTTTTCCTTCTTCTTTCCTTTCCCCCCTATAGGGGCTCCTATATAAATTATATACACTTTATACATACTGTATGTGTATGACTATGTTGTTTCGCTATGGGCAATTTTTCCATGAAGGGGTTAATAGTTTTACCCATTTTTCGCGGGCTTTTTTATTATAAATTCTCAGGCTTATACCACGTCTCCCCACTCCGAGACGAAGCCCTATACTAGAGGGTGAAACACGTAGAGGGGGAGATCGTGGTGTAGCCCCAGTGTGTTTTTGTGCTAATAAAGTTTTGTTGAATCCATCCGGGAGCTGTTTGGAGTCTGTCATGCGCAGTTGCGTCGGAGCCCTTCCATTCCTTGTACTTTCATAGAAGGCTGCACGTGGGAGCTGAAGAGCAGAGGAGAGCAGGACCCAGACCGGAGTTGCGACATAGGTAAGGGTCATTACCTTCCCCACATACTCCAGTCATTCTAGTGGCCATACTTAGCTCCCTCTTTTCCATCCCCCCATGACCACATTGACACCATATGGTGCTATTGCTGATTAAAGAAGCGCAGGACAGTTTTTTCTTTAGGTGCAAAAAGGGCAAATGACTAAACAATGAAAGAAAAAACACCAGATGTATCAAAGACACTGCTATCTGTATAAGTCCCTAAAAATGCACTCTATGGGCATCATGCAGTAAGCAGCGAAAAAATGCATTAGCCAGTTTAGCAATTAGCAATGTTTTTGGCGTGTTAAACTCGCTGTATGCTGTAAGGGGCAAATCCCTGGCGAATTAATGCGCCACCACCATTTGATAAAATGGCTAGTAACCGGTGGCGAGACGGCTGCCTGGCGAGAAGCTGCCGAGAAGCCGTCCCCTGCCGAGATGTGTTTGCAGCAGAGAGAGATCCGCTGCTCTCTCGGCGCAAACATCGGCACATTAAAAATTATTTTTAAAACAATTTTTATTCATAGTGTAGATGTGCAGGGGGTCTCCGGAGCTGAACCGCATTGGTTTCAGGTCCGGGGACCCGCTGCTTCCCGAGATACAGGCCCCTTTATGAGGTGCCGGTATCCCTCTGCATTTAAAGGTCCCGATCACGTGACCGCGGAATGTAAACAAAGCAGAGGGATACCGGCACCCCCTAAAGGGGCCTGTATCTCGGGAAGCAGGGGGTCCCCGGACCTAAAACCAAAGCGGTTCAACTCCGGGGAGACCCTCTGCACATCTACACTATGAGTAAAACACCCATATCAATAAAGACTCGTTCCTTACCTTTGCGGCTATCTGCTATGGTAGTGAAGCAGCATGAATATTTTTTTAATAATAATGTACAGTGAGCAGGGGGTCCCCCGAGCTGAACCGCATAGCTTTGTGGACCATGGACCCCCTGCTTCCCGAGTTACAGGCCCCGGTACGTGTGATCGTTTGGGCAGTGTCGCCGCCATGTTTATAGCGTCCCATACGCTACGTGCCCGCAATAAACATAGCGTCGACACTGTAACCGATGCCCCAAACCAGGGCCTCTAACTCGGGAAGCAGGGGGTCTCTGAGCCACAAATCAATGCGGTTCAGCTCAGGGGACCCCCTGCTCCCGCACAATATTAATAAAATACATGAATGCTGCTTCATTACCATAGCGGATAGCCACTAAGGCAATAAAGGGGTTAACGCATAATAGTATGTTTATTGGGGAAAATTGCCCCCAATAAACATAGCAATACACAACATACAATGCAGTAATGGGCAACATTACTATTATCCACAAATGGATAATAGTGCAGTTGTCCATTTAAAATACATACAGAACAATAAATACATTAAATACAAATAGCACTCACCCATGTCCGGCTGCCACGATGAAGGCCATCCTCATTTTCATCCTGCTAATGCCCCATCCGCTTCTGCAAAACAGACACAAGAATAAAAACATCCAATGTAATGTCCCCTAACCCCTTAATCACCATAGCGGTTATTAACCGCTACAGTCATTAGTGTAAAACGGGTGAACACAAGGTTAACCCACCAGGCGCTCAGAAAATATGACTACAGCTGTTAAACTGGTGGGTGAGAAATAAACGGGGATTCCTAATCGCCACTATCCCCCAGTGGAGCCTTCACAAATGTAATACTCAGCAACTGGCTTACCATAAACACGATGAAGTTTGAGATAAATAGAAGGAAAAACTCACAGCTGGGGGATATAGTGAAGTGGCTGATGTCCTCTTGGTTGTAGATGCTGCCGACCCCACTGCCTGTAACTCCTCCAGATAACGCAAAGGACACGATGTGATGGTCACGAGCCGTCAGCACTGTCTTTGGCCGCCAACCCTGCCTCCGCTCGATCGCGGTGGTTGGTCACCTGACCGGCGGCAGTGCCGGTACTTCCGGGTTCAGCAGGGGGACGCAGGTACACCAGTAACAGCCCAGCGTGCAGGCTGCAAATGCCGGAACAATGGAGAATCCTCCCAGGGGAGGTCTATACGCCGCACAGCCGTGGAATAAGACCTCAGAAAAGGCTGATGTAGTGACTCATAAAAAAACTTTTAATGAAACAAAGTGCAAGCGGATCCTTTTGATCTAGTAGACCATGTGACAGAGGCTTGGGGAAGAACGGATATGACGTAATTGAAAGCCTGTCACATGGTACTAGAACCAATCAGAGTAGGGATAGACTTCCCATGCTCTGATTGGCTACCGTACCATGTGAGGGCGGCCATGTTTCTTTTAATGACGTCATCTTAAAGGCAATTGAAGCAAAGCCATTCTGATTGGCTGTGCTTTCATTGCCTTTAAGTGACGTCATCATTTTTTTTTGCATCGGCCAAAACACATGGTTTTCACGGCCCAATCAGGGCCGTGGGAACCGTGACGAAAATGTGACGTCATAGGCCTTTAAAAACCTATGTCGACTCATTTTGAAGCCAGATTCCGAGGAGGAAGGACCTCCGGAGAAGAAAGAAGACCAGGGCGTGGCAGCAGACAGGAAGAATACCCCGGAAGAAGATAGACGTATACAGATGAAGATGGATTACAAGTAGAAGACCCCTGGATTGTTGTGTTTTATTATTTTAATGTTTATTATTTTCTGGTTTATTATTTTATGGGTTCCTGTTCGTGGATTGGTTCGTGAGTAAGCTGTTCAACGGGAGTCGGTGAGTGGGTCAAGTAATGGTAAGTGAACTAATGAAATGTATTTAATGTAACTGTGTTTTTTTTGCTTTTTACATGTGTTTTCTTTTTTTATTGTACATCATTTCTTGCCACTGTATGTATGTATGTATGTCTAGAGAGATATATACATACAGGGTAAGAAATTATATTGTTTGAAAGCTTGATTTGCACTATTTTAAATGATTGTGGCTATGCATAGATGTGTGTTCAATGTATTTTATAATTAGATCGATGTAATTTTTGGGCTTCTATGCTGTACTTTAGGTAATTGAGGCTTGCTTTAGTATATTGTAATTGTTGGTGTCCTATTTTGTATGATGGTAACTTGTTCTCTGTAACGGTTGCTATAGTTAATTGTGTAATTGGTATGGATGGTATTTTAATTGTTTTGGGATGTAATTCATGTATGTTAATTGATTGATGGTGACTTTATTGGATTACATAGTATACTTCTTTTGATGTAATGCTATTTTATCTGAAATATTGTATTGTTAACATTGATTTGCTGTGTCTACATGTAGCTTACATTTTATGCAGCATGTATACAATGTAAATGCAATGTTTTAAGTGGCATTTGAGACTTTGGATTGACATTTGATGCTTTAGATTGGATAATTACATTAAATTTGTTTTGGAAATGGCATTGTATTTCATTGAGGATGTTATGGATAAGTGGTATTTTTATTGAAGCATGTTTTTGTTAACCCTGACACATTTTGTTGTATATTGGTTCATCGTGTGTGTGTGTGTGTGTGTGTGTGTGTGTATGTATGTATATATATATATATATATATATATATATATATATAAGCTTTTTTTTTTGTTTTTGTTTCTTTTATTTTTTCATGATGAAGCCACTGTACAAAGGAGTGTGTGAAGGGTGGGTATGTGGCCTGGATGGCTTAACCCCTTAATTACCTTTGCGGTTAGTACCCGATAAGGTGATGAAGGGGTTCATTGATATGTGAATGTCATTGCAATGTATTGGCTATGTATTATTTTGGCAACGGACCACAAGGATGATGCTGGCGATGGGGCCTTCTTATTGAAGAGGTTAGTAGAATTTTCTTTATTTTACTATGCTAGTTAATGTGTTTAATAATGGCCAAATAATGTATTATCCCTATCTGAATAATAGTTATTTGGCACATTATTGTACTGTATGTGGTGGGGTGAGGGGAAGGGGTATTGCCCCAAGGGTATGTGGTAGGACTCCGTTGTGGTTAGTGGGTGAGGGTGGTTAGGCCTCAGGGGGTGGGGGGTAGTTGGGGAGGGTATGTGGGTGATGGTGGGTTAACCCCTTAATGACTGTAGCGGTTAATAACCGCTATGGTGATTAAGGGGTTAGGGGACATTACATTGGATGTTTTTATTCTTGTGTCTGTTTTGCAGAAGCGGATGGGGCATTAGCAGGATGAAGATGAGGATGGCCTTCATCGTGGCAGCCGGACATGGGTGAGTGCTACATGTATTTAATGTATTTATTGTTCTGTATGTATTTTAAATGGACACATGCACTATTATCCATTTGTGGATAATAGTCATTGTGCCCATTACTATACTGTATGTTATGGGGGTATAGGTGTTGTTGGTGTAATATATATATATATTTAGATATATGCAAATGTAAATACAACTGTATGCTCATCTGCATGTCTTAGGCAGGTCTGCAACCCCGCCTTTCCCCATTATCACCCAGCACACAGCACTTCCACTGCAGCAAGGGATTCTGGGAAATGACATGCAAATTTATATATATGGGGTAGCGGGAGGGTTTAACCCCTTCATGACCGTAGCGGTATTAACTGCTACGGTTGTGAAGGGGTTAAGCGCACCTGCAACCCCCCCGCAAGCCCTAAACAAACAAAGTCCAAATACCCCCTTCACCCACCACCGCTACCCACAATAAACCTGGCACGGCTGTTTAACCCCTTCATTGCCTTAGCGGTTAGCCGCTAAGGTAATGAAGTGGTCTTTAAATGCAGTTTCCTGCCTCGGATGCATGCCGGGGGGGTCCGGTGCTGGTATTAATGGTATCAGCTCCGGAGACCACCGGCATCCATCCCACCCAGGAAAAAGGCCAGAAATTTTTCTAAGTGCTGATCCGCCACTCATCAGCAGCTTCTCACCATCAACTTGCCAACTTTTTCTTGCGTGGCTGATTCGCCTTAAAAACGCCATTCTAGAGTGGCGAATAGCTCCGCTAAGCTACTCGCCACTACTAGAATACAGCGTGGCGGAAAATGTTTCTATTTTTGGCGGAAAGTGCCTTCTCGCCTCGCCACCGGCGGAAAAAAAGAACCGCCAACCAAACTGGCGTTTTTTTTTTATTCTCGCCACTTTCTCGCCCCTTACTGAATAGGGGTAGCCATTTTTGGCGGGAAAGTGGCGAGAATTGCCTTTCCGCTGCTTACTGCATGAACCCCTATGTCTGGAAGGGGAGTAGTACCTGAATCAGCCGTGGATGTGCAGTAAGAAGCAAAGTACTGGTCCAATGTGTATTGCAATATGGTTGTCTTAAAATCCTCTAAAAATAATAATTAATAAAATAAATTAGAACCAGACAGTAGTAACAGTGAAAATAGATGAAGTAATTATAGTGCGTCATGCGTATGTCCACTTGATGGCTGGGGTATACGGCGTGGTAAGCACCACAGCCCAAATCTAAGAGTATACCCCTGTCCTGGTGTGGACCAGTCAAACAGTTACCTGTAAGTAACTAGTAATGCAGCACGACTGACTGGGAATAAAGAACCAGAATCACGAGTAAAACACACCAAATAGATCATTGGCTGACAAGTGATTCTGCTATGGTCACAACGTCAATGCATATAAAACCCAACAGCATATATTCTGGCACCAACATATGGATATAGTAGCCAGAGCAGCCCAATGCCCTGTTACAAAGGAGATAACATGGACAGTGTGGGATAAATGAAATAACGCAACATGTCCCACTGTCTTGTAACACAGAGGGAAAGAGTGATCCACACTCGTGAGCCTGGGTCTTCAGATGGTGTTTAAATGCAAAATAGATAAGGAGCACATATAGCTCCACGCACATGATACACACAGAGAAAAAATGGGATTAATGCTAAAACCTGCCAATTGGTATGGTAACCTAACTGCTGAGGTTCTTAGCAGAAAAAATGCACTGGCAAATGATATTGCTATGTGGTGAATAGTACTAAACCCCACATAAGTTAGCCCTGAATACTACTAACTACACACAGGGATGGGAAAGAGAAATGGAAGTCCTTACAAACCGATATATACTGTCTCTGCGGGGAATGGCAGCAATGGTAATGCTGAGTAAACAGATCACTGATCCGAAAATGCTCTCCCTCAAAAACATACCCCTACGTCACAAGGGCGGGAAAGGGCGGGGAGAGAGGAAAGAACAGAGGGAGAGAAGTCCCTCAGTACCTTGTCTGTGCTATCCCTGCAGGGAGCGTGATCCGTGGTGTCTGTGTGCCTACACTCATGCAGCTGATGCTGCTCCACCGGCATCCCAGTACAGCCTGATTTGGAAGAACATGGACAGATTTTGTCGTATGGATACCTCTGTGTCGGGGCAGTTCAGCATAGAATCATTTAACTTCCACTTATATTGGTTGTTTTTCACAATGGGTAGGGTTAGTATGAGGTCGATCGGGGCGTGATCGGACCAAGTGATCGGACCTATGTTGGACTGGGAAGATGCCTGGAAGATGTTACTTGTACCCAGGAAATAATCAATCCTCGAGTAGGACTGATGAGGGGTGGAGAAGAAGGTATAATCCTTCTGACCCTGGTGCTGAGCCCTCCATATGTCCACTAGTGAGTAGTTCTGGATAAGCTCTCGAAATTTCTTGGCTTGTTTTTGACCTTGGGTGGTGTGGGGGGAGGTGGTGTGGGGGGAGGGGGTGGGAGAAGGGCGAGCAGAGGTGGGGTTTGATTTGTCCTGTACGTGAGAGGCCACCATATTGAAGTCCCCTCCTAATATCAGGGAGGAGAGGGACTGCTGTTCTAGTGATTCGAGAAGGTTTTTTAAGAAAGGGATTTGTTTGTCATTGGGTGCGTAAACATTGACTATTGTGATTGGCGAACCTGCTAGGGTGCCCTGGATTATCAGGGATCGCCCCTCAGGATCTGCATGAGACTTAGTCAACACAAAAGGGACCCCAGTTCTAATGAGGATGGCTACTCCTCTTTTTTTGCTTGCGGAGGATGCGTAAAATGCCTGGGGGAATACGCTTTTGAATGTGTTAGGGGGTGTCAGGGAGTTAAAGTGGGTCTCTTGGATAAGAACAATATCGCCCTTAGATTTTTTAAGTTCCATAAAGACTAGTTTCCTCTTTTTTACTGAGTTAAGGCCTTTGACATTAATCGAGATTAGTTTGATAGAAGCCATTATGTTTTTGGGGGTGTTTTCAGAGCTCTAGGCTCTGGAGCTCTTGTTCTTCCCACTACAGGAGCTCTGTGCTGAGGGATCGGGCCTAGGTCCGGGCACCTGGTAGGGGGGACTGCCATTGTATGGCCCAAGGAAAATAACCTTTGTCACTCGGGTGAGAAAGGTAGCAGGGTGGAATACCCCTGGTGGTACTTCAAGTAAAGTGAGCTTGTCGCGGAGAAGGGTGTAGGGCCCGTGCATTTTGAGACATTTTCTTCTTAACATTTGCAAGACAGGTCTCCATTGACAATTGCTTATTAACGACTTTGTGGCCCCTTGGTTCTACGCTTCATATATGGGTGGGGGAGGACTGGGGTAAGGGTATGAAGGGTTGGTGGAGGGGGGGGGGAGATATGGTAGTCAGATTTTTTAACCTTGGGCTTTGGTGCTCCCGAGCCTTCTGGTGTGTGGAAGGAGCTAATCTTAGACCCTAAGAGTAGGGGGAAGAGGGGGGGGTAGGAGGGGGCGGGGGAAGGGGGGGGTAAAGCTCTAAAGGTAAACATTGTGAATTCCCCTAAGTCTAGGATGGGGGATGGGGGGGGACACCTATGCACAAGTTATCTGAAGCCTGTTAGCTTCTGTCCCTTTCCTTGCATAATGAGCCAGGTATGGCTTGTGCAACAGTGCCCTCCTATGGGCGAATCTGGAACACATTGTTCTTTCTGTTTTTTACATTACCAGGTTGTTCAAGCGACGGTGGCTGGGTTCTGCCCGGTCCCCCCGCGGCTCCGCTCTCCCGAACCCCCCCTCACCTCCTTCAGGTAAGTTGGGGAATCGGGGAGTCTCTCGCCTGTGTTTGCACTCGCGGGGGGGGGGCGTGAAGGCGGACGGGCACCAGGGGGGTTAGGTGGTTTTCTTTGTAGGTGCTCGTGTAGGTGGGGGGAAGTGGGGTGTATGTAGGGGGGGTTCTTCTGAGGCCCTATGTAGACTGGATCGTCTCGTATGGTGTTTCATAACTATGTGAAGCGGAGCAGGGGGGCTCTTTGTTGGGTCTTTAAGGCTCTGGTGCTTTGGAGGATCTCTGCTGGGCTAGGCGTTCCAAAGATCTGGATCCGCGCTGGCATCTTTGCAGGTTGGTGTCTTCTTCTTCTTCCTCTTGTCTCTGTCCTTTCAGAGTCCCAGGAGTCGCAGGAATCTGGCAGCTTCCTCGATGTGGGAGATGGTGTGAAACTTGCCTTTAGCTAGAACGCTGAGCTTAAATGGAAAGCCCCATCTATAGCGCACATTGTGATCTTGTAGGTGTTGTGTGAGTGGCTTTAATTCTTTGCAACGGAGGATAGTTGTTCTTGAGAGATCGCTAGAGATCTGGATCTGTTCCCCTTGGAATGAGATTTGATTCATCTCTCTGCTTTTGTTCAGGATTTTTTCTTTGGTGTTGTACGAATGGAAACGTGCAATCACGTCTCTGCGCCTCTTGGGGTCCTCTCGCCTCGGGCCCAGCGCTCTATGGGCTCGATCCAGCTCCATTTCCTCTTTTTTCAGTCCTGGGTCCAATTGCTGGAAGAGGTCCTGCAGGTAGGTTGTGAGGGCTTCCGTCGGGATTGTTTCGGGTATGTTTCGGAACCGAAGGTTCTGGCGCCGGTCCCAATTTTCTTGGTCTTCAAGACCATCTTTCAGCAGTGCAATTTCATGATTGAGCCTGTTAATTTCATCCTCAGCTGAGGATTGCACCACCTCAACTTCCTCCACTCTGCCCTCCAGGGACCCTGTTCGCTGAGAGACTTCATTTAAGTCCTGCTTTAATTTGTTGATCGCGCTGTTAAAGTCCTCGTTGACACCCTTCCTCAGTTTGGTGAACATCTGGGTCATATATTCTTCGAGGAAGTCCTTCGTGATTAGGTGGCTTGCGTTAATATGCTCCGGTATCGGTTGCTCGCGGGCGGGAGCGCTTGCCATGCTGGTGTCGGAGCCATCGTGGCTCTCCTCCTCCTGGTCTCCCTGGCGCTTCGTCTGAGCAAAATATGTGGAAACACTTTGCACAGGGTTTTTTTTTTTGCTGCTTCGACATCTTTGCTCCTGGCTGGTACTGCCCTCATGTTTTTCTGGCACCCCTGTGCTATGTAGTGGCCTCCACGTGGGGCCCTCTCAAAATGGCCACTTCCTCCTCCCTCACCCCTCTGCTGTGGCCTATGCCTCTTTTTACTGCTCTCTTTCCCCCTCGGCAGGTCTCTGTGTTAGGGTATTACCTTGTGTTTATTGCCCCTCTGTCCTGGTGGGGGGCACTTATTATAAGTCATATACTCCCCTCGTGGATCCCACGCGACCTCCCGTGATCTCTGCGGTATTCCCCGCACTCTGCAGGTGGGGGGGCGCTCCTGGGCACCGCCAACTCCTCGGGGCTCTCCAATGCAAGGCGCCTCTTCTCCGTAGCCTCTCTCAGGCTTGTGCGGGTTGCGGAGGGTTGCGGAGGGGGGGGGACACATGTCTGCGGCTGGAAGCAGGGACTCACACGGTCTCCTATACTGCGCTCTGGAGCGCCGGAACGGGCCTCTTCGGATCGCCGCGTGGCTTTGTACTTTGCTGCCGGAGGTACTCTGCAGGATGTTTAGCCCGGTATGGAGGTTTTATATGCGGTTTTTATTATTTTATTAAGGGTTATACTGGTGGAGGGCTCGGGCGCCTTTCCCCTAAGCTGCCATTAGCAGCGACGTCACCGGAAGTCCTCGACTTTTACTTTTTTAATGGGGGAGAGAGAGTGTTCCCAATGAGACTCCCCTGGGTCTCATTGGGAGCTTGCATTTCTCAACTTGAGGGGACCGCGAAGGGCCTGCTGACCGGGGTTGCCGCAGTAGAAGCAGAGTCCGGTGGAGCGACGGCGCTGTTTCTTGGAAGGAGATAGCTTGTTACCTCCTAGTTGCATGGGTTCCAGTGCATCCGCGGCAAGAGGTTCTGGAGAGGAGAGATGTAAGGCGTGAGGTCTGGTAGAAGGCTGTCGGTGACGTGAATGTTCTGCTCTTCGCTCCTGAGGCACTGATCCATGCGAATGCAAAGCGTTATTAGCTCCTCCAACTCGGACGGTCGTTCTTGAGCTGCAAGTTCATCCTTGAGCGATTCCGAAAGGCCTTGCCAAAAGGCGGTGGACAGAGCCTCGTTATTCCAGCCCGTCTCTGAGGCAATGGTGCAAAATTCCTGCTGTAGGGAATCCATGCGGCGGCTGGACTGGTCCAGGAATTTCTCCAGCTTGGAAAAAATGGTGGCATGTGACGCCAAGATGTTTCCCACCTCAGAGGGGTCTATGTTTGTGGGGCTGAGCATACTGTCACGCTGTGCCCACCACAAACTAGACGAGACCCTCGGTACTGAGATGGGAGTAGGGATAACTGCCCCTACAGGCACGGGGGTCCCGTCTGGAGTGCGGATAGTTGATCTCGCCGAGTCAGGAGTGGAGAGGGTCGTAATACTTGCCAGAGGTGTAGGTAGGAGAAGTCCTGAACATAGGAGGTACTAGTTGCTGGGGTCATGCAGGAGATGGTAGAATGGTCGAGGTCTGAGAGCCGGCTTCAGGGTAGGAGAGTTGCGGAGAGTCGAGGATAGCCAAGGTCGGAGTTCCAGAGAGGCGGTGGTCCAAAGGTAAGCCAAGGTTGGTACACGGGAGATCAAACAAGACAAGAGAAGATACTAGGAGACAGGAGAGGTAAGCACAGGAAGAGGAAGCTTATGTCCAGTCGATGTGCCAATGGCACGGCTGAGCCTAAATAGGTGAAGCAGCCCAATCCAAGGAGATGGTGGAACCGGGGAGTGCCAGTGCGGAGCCTGCCATAGGCTAAGGTAAGGAAGCCAGGTGGGGGTGATTGGGCAATCAGGTTCTGTTGCCACAGAGCTCGGGTGCGTTGCGCATGCGTCAGGCATTTGTGCTGCGCACAGAAGATGCACGCCGCAATCCAGGGGTTGTGGCCTTTGCCTGCATGCGCCCGCGTGAGGGCGCTGTCCGGCGTGAGGGCACTGTCCGGCGTGAGGGCGCTGTCCGGCGTGAGGACGGGATGTGCGCAAGTGTGGAGGGGCGGGAGCGCGCATGAGGGCGCGTGAGTGCGGGTACTCGGCGGCGGCTGCCGGAGCAGGTAGGAGAGCCGTGCGCCTGCATGTGGCGGCGAGCAGCACCTGGCTCCTGACAACTATATACTAACTATATGATTAAAAGTACACGCCTAACACAGGAGGACAGACCTAAAGATATGGTTGTTCAATGATACATGTAATTAAGAACATGCTTAGGTCATATGTGAGGGAATAATATACCAAATAACCCTTATTTTTCCAAGCATAACAATCTAAGCATTTCCTATCAACACATAGATAGTGGAAGAGGACCCACCCAGGAGATCCAATATACTGCTGCGGCAGCTTTTATTTTAAAACCTCTTGGGGGCGTAGTGGTTACATTTTCTGAATTCCACGCGCTTCGCCGCATTCATGTCGAGTCACGCCACCCAGCACCTGCGGCTGATCTGTTTAATTATAATGGTTCGGATTTCATTGGGGGCAATTCTTCGTGTATCCACCAGGTGGCAGATATTCATGAATTGTAATGAATTGTAATGTGCTACAGTAATGTATCTACTTGCAGGTGTTTAAAAAAACCCACAGTGGTCCATTGTGAATTTACCTTGGTACTGAATAAGTTACAAAACTGTATCAATTTAGACGTTTCATAATACAAACTCAATGCACAGTGTCTTTTTTTACATAACTGTACTGGATTTCTCCTATCCTGCAATGAGTACACCGCCGCAGTCCATGTGCAAAAAGCCCGACATAACGTACGCTTATTTAATATGGTGCGCAATTAATGCAGCAGATGATAATATGGCCACAGTTGGTCAAATTTATCAATATTTTATTGAAAATTATGACTTTTACAAATTTTCACCAGATGCTCGTGTGTGGAAGCGTGCAATAAGGAAAAAGTTATGTATCGCTCCGTGTTTTTTCATATTGCTCCTGCACCCGGAGTTAGAGGAGGGTATTGGTGTGTTGCGCCAGATTTTTCCAGTATCTTTGATCATGGAGAATTCAAAAGGTGAAAAAGTCATGGGAAAACCAACTAAGATTCGTCAGTCCCAGGCCATCAAAGGAACAGCGCCAGCACTGACTTACAGTGGTGGTCAGCTTTATTTGAAGCCGGGAGCCACCGCGGGAATTTTTAAAACCGCCGACGGCGCACGGCTCTTTTCGGCTCTTTTCGGCCGGATTCCCGCGCCTCGGGCGCTTTCACTGATAAGCGCCATTAGCGCTTATCTTTTGAAATGGCCGCCGCACGGGAAACTGTGGGGAAACTCAGTTTAAATTGGAGAAAAGGCCGCTCTTTTATCACGGCATATGTTCAAATAAAGCTGGACGGGACAGTACAATAACGGTCTGACCGTATCTTTTATGCTATACAGTATGTATTTATTCTACAATACTGTATATAGTATCTGTATTCTGTACCTGTATGTATTGTTTTAATAATGTTTTGATTTAATGCACATGCCTACAGTATACAGTTTAGTATGTCTCATGGAACCTTGTTGAAACGCATATGCCTGTCATCACATTTATGCGCATGCGTGTATGTGAACAAGAGACACCACACATCCCCCCCTTCGAGCCATTCATGAAAATTCTTGTGTTTACTAACTAATCCTGCACACACTTTGACAGTAGCAGTCCCCCCCCCGCGCAGACCGCAGAAGCGGATATATTGTCTATAAAAAAGCATTGATCACATTAGGTCAAGTTTAATCACAATTGGCGTGGGAAACTTAGGTTCTAGGGCACCCAGAAATAAAATAATTTTTGCCCCTAGACCCTAGGAACCCCCACACTCTACCACCACCGGGTCCGAGAATGAAGGACCCCTGTAAAGGGGAGCACTCGCCATGAGGGTCGCGCCATTGACTCTAATGGGAGTGGAGCTCCCATTGAATCCTATGGCGGTGCTGGCCCATGCATTCCCTATGGAGGCACCGGCCATATTGATTCTAATGGAGGAAAGCCGCGTGGCTTTGAAACGGTTAAGTCCTAAAGTGTGAAGAGTGTAAGCCTATATCTCTGGTTCTGTGAGTACCAGAGGGCTGGGATTTTGGTCGCAGTTAGTCACTGTTCCGGCATGACTGCATGGCCATTTCCAGCCCTCTTGGATCAACCAGTGTAGGCAAATGTGAAAATTGTGATTTTCCCATTGACTTCAATGGCGGAGTTGCTCCATTGAAAGCCTATAGCGGCGGAGCCCATTGATTTCAATGGGAGAGTGAAATGCAGAGATTTCGTTTAGCTTATAGCGGAGAATCCTGCATTAAAGTTAATAGGGGATTTTAACTTTTTTTTTCTATCTCCGGTTCTGGGGGTCGAGGAAGGCTGATATTTGGCCACTATGGCAAAGGTCCTCCGGCATGAGGAGCTGTCGAATTTCAGCCCGTTCAGACCCACAGAACGGATTATTTTAATATATGTAGTTATTAAAGAATATGTTTACAAAATGATCAAGAGGTGATCACAAAAAGGATTCGCACTGATTTGCACACAGCCTAATTAACGTAGTCTTTAGACATAATGATAAGTGTCAAAGCTCTGCATATATAATTCGAAAACCAGGGAAGGTAAGTACAAAAAAATTATTAAATTTTATTTATAACTCTTCTATATGAAAAAATACACACTATAATAAAATATTTAAAAAAAACTGAAGTATGCATATTATTTACACAGTACACACCAAATCATGTATATAGATTTGTCCAACGTGTAGTTAGATACCACGTGTGCTATAGCCAAATCTATCACTGGTATCAAATTAAAATCTTCTACACATAATTGGGGTAAGTATACATATATACAAAAAATGAGGAGCAAAAAATGGACCCAATAAAAAGCCTTACATAGAGGGGTAAGTATGGTCAGATGGTCTGTTAAATATACACTCATGGATTCCTAGAGAATAGGATGTACATATATCAGGGTAGTATCACATATGTAACAATTCAGGGTGTGTATCAAACAAATCGTATCTTATAGTAAATCTCCAAGTAAAAGAATAGTCATACGGTCAATATGATCATAGCCCTCCATTGGTGTATTTAAATTGAGTCTGCTATGAAATTTGTGTAAGTGTAATGTCCTCGAGAAAAGGTTCAAATCTTTGATGCACTCGAATTTATCGAGTGTATTTGTGGGACAAGAAGACAATCCCCTTGCTAAAACAGCAATATGTGCTGGGGTAAGTGTTTTGTTTGATAAATTAATTATCTGCGTTGTCTCCTTGTCCTCCTTGCTCCCCTCCCCCTGCTCTGTGATCTGTAACCCCAACGTTCCCTATCTCTTAATTGATTTTGATGAGCCCCCTCTCCTAGTTCTCTTCCTCCTCGACTTGTATTTTGGGGGCCAGTTAAATCTAAAAAATCATGGGGTGCTGGGTTAGATCGTTGGTCAGTATAGATATTTGGGGTGTGATTTGCTTCAAGTTCTATATCACTATTTTCCCATTCAGTAGAGGAATCTCCAGTTTTAGAATATCATCTGGATGGAGGGGGAAAGGAGCGTACATTTTTTTCTAAATATTTTTCCCTCTTCGAAATCTTTGACATCACGTAAATATTTACGTTGTTTTCTGTCAATGATATCGGCCTTCAATTTACCAATATTGTTTTTCAGTGTTTTATCTAGATTCTCAAACTCAGTATGTTCATTCCAAGTGTGTGCTAAATTGAGTGATTCTTTTATTGTCGTGTTGATTTTCTCTAACTTCTTGGTTTCAAAATCGACCAGGAATTTCATCAGCCTTTCCGAACAATCTAAAAGGATCTTTGACCATCCCTTATGAAAGTCCTCATCAGTATTAAGTTGTGAGGGAGTTAGTGATACTCGCAAACCTCTTGGTACAAGTTTTTCAGATAAGTATTTCTCTAAGCTAGTTATTTCCCACCAAGTTTTAGTCTGTGTGGTAAAAAGTTTATCTAGTTCAGAGAAATATTTTTTAATATCTGGTTGGTCTGTAGATTTGTTTACTATCTTATTGTTAGAGAAAACATTTTGTGCTTCTGTAGTCCATTCCTCAAAATCTGGTTGGTGTGATAATACACCTGACATTGCTTCAGAGAGAGTTGTAGTGTCCACTAATTAAAGCACTTCTAGAGAATTATCCGCCTATTGATTAGTCATGTATTAGGGAGCAATGTGATTAACGAAAAGGATCAAAGAGATCCAAACAACTTAATCGAAATAGGAAAAGGTCATCACAGCTCTACCTTAATATTCATTAGTATATGAAAAGTATGGCGGTGCATGGGGAATAAGAGATATGTTTACAAAATGATCAAGAAGTGATCAGAAAAAGGATTCCCACTGATTTGCACACAGCCTAATTAACGTAGTCTTTAGACATAATGATAAGTGTCAAAGCTATGCATATATAATGCGAACACCATGGAAAGTAAGTACAAAAAAATAATAAAATTTTATTTATAACTCTTCTACTGTATATAAAAAAATACACACTATAATAAAATATTTAAAAAAAAGTGAAGTATTCGTATTATTTACACAGTACACACCAAATCATGTATATAGATGTCCCCAAAGTGTAGTAAGATACCACGTGTGCTATAGCCAAATCTATCACTGATATCAAATTAAAATCTTCTACACATAATTGGGGTAAGTATACATATATATAAAAAATGAGGAGCAAAAAATGAACCCAATAAAAAGCCTTACATAGAGGGGTAAGTATGGTCAGATGGTCTGTTAAATATACACTCACGGATTCCTAGAGATGAGGATGTACATATATCAGGGTAGTATCACATATGTAACAATTCAGGGTGTTTATCAACCAAATCGTATCTTATAGGTAACAGATCATACAAATTTCACCCAGTCAGTAACAATGTTGTGGCTATTTAAACGCAAGTGTAGCCATCACGAGTATCATATATCATAGATGTCAAACCTTGTACACATTAGTACATAGCTTATACCAGCAAGTGATTATAGCGTTCACATAAGGGGTTAATTCCCTTTTTGCATATATAGAACTTAGTTGTATAAATTAAAATGATATAATAGGTTTGCTGGATATATTGGAGGATACCCATTGCGTATAGTGGGGTTAATATGGACAAATACAACCGTATATCTGCTTCCGTGTGTCTAGCGCTTGCTTGGCATACTGTGTTCTGCATACTGCTCCGAACTGGCTGACGTCATCGGTAAGTGCATCTGGGATCTATACGAAATAATCAAGATACACCTGTCTCTAGGCATGTTAACGGTATCCATCATGGGAACTGCAAAACATTACAATTTGCAGGTATTGAACAAATACCCTTAGGGCCACGCAAAGAGGACTGGAATAAACAACTACTACAAAAAGAATGTAAATGGATTTTCAAATTAAAAACACAGAGCCCAGCCCATTGGGTCTGAACGAAGGTTTCATCTTTTCACCATTTATTTAGCCCCATGTCAAACACTAAGGACTTAATATACTGTATTTCCTCGATTCTAGGACGCACTTTTTTTCCTATTTTCACATTGCTAAAATAGGTCTGCGTTTTAGAATCGATGTATTAAAAAAAAATCAGCTAGGGGACGCTGCTGCAGATGCCGGCTGGGATATTCACAGTGTGCATGAAAAGAACATGGCTGCGATCACCCCCCCCCCCCCCACTCCCCATGAGGTGCACAGGGATCAGAAATGCCTGCCATGGCACATCAACATTGCCCAGAAGCCCACCCCCCCCACCTGAATCCCTGTGTGAAATGCAGGAAGTGCAGAGGTAGCTGTGTCTTTCTATGTGTCTCTGGATGTGTTTCTGTATGTGTTTGTCTCTGTGTGTGTATGTGTTTGTCACTCTATGTCTGTCTGTGTGTGTGTGTGGTGTGTGGTGTGTGTGTGTCTGTATGTTTGTGTTTGTGTGTGTGTCTCTCTCTCTCTGTCTGTGTGTCACTCTCTGTGTCTCTCTCTCTCTGAGTGTGTGTGTGTATGTGTCCCTGCTATTAAAAGCTAGAGAGGAGATTGTTAGAACATGTTCTATTTACTTTAAGGAAAGCAATGAGTACAGGAATAAAAAGGTACTTGGTAATATCATAAAAAGGGGCCACTAAATGTAAATAGCTAAAATTCCCCGCACACTGCCACTGCCCCTGCCATATCTGTCTCTCTCTCTCTCTCTGCAGGAAAGGGTAAGGATCGGTGGTCCATCCGCTCCGTGAAAAAAGGTAAGAACTCACCAGCAAAGAGGTTAAAAATACTTCTTTATTAAACAACATAAAAACAGAAAACAAACGGCACAAACTACTCTCCCACGAGTTTCACGCCTACTATGGTGCTTTTTCAAGGAGTGACGAGATGGGGGAGGCCCTAGGTATTTCAAACACACTCCCCGTCATGCAAGACAGCTGTTTTAAATAATTAATTAATTATGTCTTGCAGGAAGAAAAGGAGAAGAACAGAGAAGAAAAAGAAAAACAGAAATAAGAGAAACTTCCCTGCAGCAAAGACAGCAGGAACAATTAAACTCTTTAAATAAAGTAAAATAAAAACTGGGACTTAGAGTTTCCTATAAAAGTGTACCACAAGGGTTTTTTCTACCCTATTTACTTTATTCACTTTAGTTATATACAATAAGTCATTGGTAATGGCTCATTATTATTTTCCTTGTTTTTCTCAATGCATTTTGTGATATTGTGTTACAGTACATCTTCAGTTCCAAGTTTAATGTATCTGTTTCCATCTGTAGTGTTTCTGCACAGATTCCAGTTTTGTTTTTAGGATAACTTCTGCCAGGTTATGATGTATACTGTTTAATTTGATTTATTCTTTTATGATTGTATCTGACATTGAATGTTTTTCAAACTTTTTGTCCATTTTAGGACACATGTGTATTGAACCATATGTTAGAGTTTTGTGTAGTATATTTGATTCTACACACTAGTGGTATATTATTGCACATGTTCCTTATATAATGACCTCTTTTATAGTTGGTTAATCCTTTCTGGGTAAACTTGTTTGCCCCCTTAAAGTTATTAGTACCTAGTCATTGGACACAATCATTGTCAAACTCATTATATTTTTTATTTTACTTTATTTAAAGAGTTTAATTGTTCCTGCTGTCTTTGCTGCAGGGAAGTTTCTCTTATTTCTGTTTTTCTTTTTCTTCTCTGTTCTTCTCCTTTTCTTCCTGCAAGACATAATTAATTAATTATTTAAAACAGCTGTCTTGCATGACAGGGATTGTATTAAATACCTAGGGCCTCCCCCATCTCGTCACTCCATTGAAAAAGCGCCATAGTAGGCGTGAAACGTGTGGGAGGGTAGTTTGTGCTGTTTGTTTTCTGTTTTTATGTAGTTTAATAAAGAAGTATTTTTAACCTCTTTGCTGGTGAGTTCTTACCTTTTTTCACGGAGCGGATGGACCACTGATCCTTACCCTTTCCTGCTGTCACGTTAGAGGATCAGGGTTCACCACCGGATGCAGATGCAGAGGGAGACGCTTCTGAAGCAGTGTCAGGACTGTAGCTGGAAGGAGGGGGAGCAGAGCGGTGATTTATCGTGAGTAACTTGTACTCTACACCGGGCACACCCGGGGCTAGGGAGACTGAGCGAGTACCTTTTGTCCCCAATGTGATAGCTCTCTCTTGCTTCACCCGTTACCAAGTAATTGGATTATTACAGTGTTACAACCCACATGTTCCGGTGTCAACTCCAACAATCATTGATTTTGCCTACCCAGGCACTATTGACATACACTCTTGGAGCTCATACACGGTTGTTGTCTCCAAGTCTCTCTCTCTCTGGTCTGTGTGTTCTCCCCCCCCCCATTCTCTCCCCCCCATTTTCACCCCCCATTCTCTTTCCTCCCCCCCATTCTCTTTCCTCCCCCCCATTCTCTTTCCTCCCCCCATTCTCTTTCCTCCCCCCATTCTCTTTCCTCCCCACCCCATTCTCTTTCCTCCCCACCCCATTCTCTTTCCTCCCCCCCCATTCTCTTCCCCCCTTTCCCTCTCATTTTCTCTCCCCCCATTCTGCCTGTCGCTCCCCAT
This sequence comes from Ascaphus truei, assembly GCF_040206685.1. Lineage (NCBI taxonomy): Eukaryota > Metazoa > Chordata > Amphibia > Anura > Ascaphidae > Ascaphus > Ascaphus truei. Next base: position 292,838,769 of record NC_134484.1, read on the forward strand.
TCTGTCTGCCTCTCTCTCCTCATTAGTTATTGAAGTGTCATGTGACCCTGCTAGTTCAAAAAATATACAAAAAAATTCTGCACATTTAATACAGTGAGATTTTTTTCCCCCAATTTTTTTTATTAACTCAAGTGTGCGTCTTAGAATTGATGGCGTCTTACAATCGAGGAAATAGGGTATCTCTTGTTCATAGTTAGATTAAAATACTTTAATTTTTTTGAAGGGCCGTATTGACCTTAGGGGCGGTCCGGATATTTAGCTTTCATTCCTACATGTCTTCACAATTATGTATATCTAGACAATAGACTACTGTTAACCCACGTACATTTTGTCACATATATGTATTCATGCTTTTACCCTGTATGCATTTAGGTTTGCAACGTTGATTTATGAGTATTTCCTCATTTTGGATTTAACTCTGGGATTCAACAATAAGAGAACTGACGCCTATCAAATAGACATGTATTATTCAACAAACATGACATAGCATTATACTGAATGCTAACTCATTATACTGAATGCTAACTCTAAGAAGTCTGATTGCGATCAGATCGGGACTGAAAGAATGGGGACATTAACATGCATTATACAAGCCCTTAGCCTTGTTATTTTTGTCTCGTGCATGGCAACGAGATGCAGGTGTTAAAAGCGTGCGTACTTTAATGAGACTCATTAAAGTATAAATACACCATCCATTTTGTTGATTCACTGCACATTGAATACACATCGAATATACATTCTTATGCTTGTATTTTTTTCTAAACGCATCGATGCCGGTTAAAAAGATTTCTAAGGACCTCAGCATGAGAATACAGGATATGTACAAGAGAGGACACCAAATTTCAGATATTCAACGCTGGTTAAGTACTTCTGTCCTCGTTGTACCAGCAGCAACTGTAGAGGGAGAGGGGGATTGGCCCAGTATTAAAGGGGTTGCACCCCATATGGCCACCCCCTGACCTCACCAGGGAGGCAAGGGGTTAATTGGACTGCGGTCCAGGAATGTGTTTTTACCTTGCTGCAATATCCAAATGTGCACCCCCATGTAATATTGTATTGTCACCATTCCAGCATCTGCATCAACACTCACACTGGGATCCGTTCGGGAGGAGAAGGGTTAATAATTAGGAAGTGATTATAGCCCTTTGTTCCATTTTCCCGCCTTTTCAGGTTCCATTTTGCAGCTTCCCATAGGTCGCCATTGCAGCTCCATTCAATCCTATGGTGAATAAAGCGGTTTGGCCTGTTTCCATAGAAGACCAGTGGGTGGCACCCGAGAGGAGGAGCTGCGGTTCCCTATTGTAAGTCAATGGAGCCATTCATTTCAATGGGGATTCCTCAACGCCGACCTCCAGGAACGGGTTGGCAGCCATCCAAACCGCAAACCGCAGAAGCGGACACAATCTCTGCAAAAGAGCTTTGATCACACTAGGTCAAGTTCAAACACAATTGGCGTGGGAAACTTAGGTTCTAGGGCACCCAGGAATAAAATTATTTTTGCACCTAGATCCAAGGAACCCCCACACTCGACCACCACCGGGTCCAAGGATTAAGGACCCCGTAAAAGGTTGCACACGCCACGAGGGTCGCGCCATTGACTCCAATGGCGGAGGAAAGAGCAGCGCGTAAAAACGACCAAGTCCGAAACCCAAAGCCAATAACTTCGGTTCTGTCCAACCTAGAGGGCTGAGATTCGGTCACCATGTAGTCCTAGTTCCGGCAGGATTGCATGGTAAAAACTGACCCTCTCGGGGCAACAGAACGGAGTCAGTGTAATTGCAAAGTTTGGATTTCTGCCATTGACTTGCATGGCGGAAAAAAGCCTCATGTTCAAAAAGGGTTTTTAAACTGTGTTTTTGTATCTCCGGTTCGGTAGGTCGCAGCGAGCTGATACTTGGCCACCATGGAGAGTCTGGCAAGTTTCAGCCCGCTTGGCCCTGCCGAACGGATTATTTTAATATACATTGATATTGGAAAATATATTGTATTTCAAAGCGGGGATAAAAGCCCGCGAAGGTTTCTGACTCTGTTAAATGTAAATGCTCAGGGGGGCGACGTATTGTCTAAAACAGACCCCCTGATCAAAGGCTCAGCCACTCTGGCTGTATACATTAGGGCGGAGAAACGCAGGGCTTGAGTGGTCTGTAAGTGTTGTAATTCACACTTACAGACACAGGGTTTCCTGACCAGATCCAGGTCTGGTAGACATGTAGGCGCCCTGACTTTGTGTGGGGCTAAAGAAATGAGACCCCCAGGGCCAGAAGTGTGCATGTGACAACTAGCTGGGGGGCATGATCTATCAATGTTCCCACGTTAGAGATTGGGTGCAGGTATTGTTCTCCAATGATCTGCACTCAATGACAAGGTATAGGACTGGAATTACATATAAACCAGTGTCAGTCCTACTGCACCGACACACTTTATTCGAGCAAATAGCCAGTATGTACCTGGCAGATACCTGGAATGCGCCGCTCCTCACCTCTGACAAGCCCCGTTGCGTTTGCCTTCCCAGCCTGGGTTCATGCCTGGCTGACGGGCGGCTGATCTGTTAAATGATAATGATTAGGATTTAATAGGCTGCAATGCTTCGCGTGTCTACCAGATGGCATAAATTCATGAATTGTAATGCAGTATATATATATATACTGTGCAGTATTGCAGCCAGCGGGAATAAAATGCTTCAATACCTGCCTGGAACATACCTCAATGCACTCGGGCAGAAAACAGTCACAAACCTCAATACACCCGGGTATACCCGAATTCGTGGGACTAGCCGAGCTCGAATAAAGTGTGTCGCCAGTGTATGCTCAGGGTCTTCAATTTTACCAACAACTTAATGCCTGATTGCTGTGTGAATTGCTAATCCTGTTTCCTGATTACTTCATCATCCCAATCCCTAGTAAGTGCTATTTCTTGTCTGTTATTTGTACTATCTTGCGTGTTCACCTTCTTTAAGAAATAAACTCTCTTTATTATATCTAAGTCGTGTTCAATTCAACCCAGTTATTTGGTGTATATTATATCCTACCACAAGGTACCGTGACAGGCATATAATAAACTGGTGGCAGCGGCGCGATTGAATTGAACCTGTATTACAGTTTACTGCGGGACTAATACAGTTGGAACTCGGGTGAATTGCGAGTTCCTAAGGCTAAAGATATTGAACACACGGGTGTACAACATATAACACGAATTATAACACCACCTCACTGTTCAGACCGAACACCTACCAGCCTTGAACCATGAGCGAGGATGCCGGCTCATCTAATTTCCGGACCCAGGCTCAGCTACGGGACAAGTGCCGCGAATACGGACTGGCCACGGAGGACCAAGATGTCGAGAAAATGGAGGAGGCTATCAGAGACCACGAAGCCCTGCTTGCGGAGCCCCCAATTATAGCTCAGCTCGCCGTTGTGCAACCACCCGGAGAGCAGGGAATGGGCCCAGCTCCGGGACGGCGGAATCCCGGGGAGGGAGTGGGAGCACCTCCCGGGACCAGTGCAGCAGGAGGGGTATTGGTCGCTGCGGCTACCAGTCCGTTCACCCCTGAAATGCTGGCGCTGATTACTGCGTTGGGTGACAGAGGGACACCGGAGGAGTGGCTGCAGTTCATCACAATGGCAGTGAACCGGCCCGCTTATTGCCCCCCTGCCCACCAGGACCGAGATACTCCCAAGCTGAACCATCACAATCTCGCCAAGTTTGTGGAAGGTACCGACCAGATTGAAAGTTTCCTAAAGAACTTTGAAACACAGTGCCGGCAGTACAAGGTGCTTCCCCAGCACCGGGTAATGCGATTAGACCCCTTGCTGTCCGGTCTGGCTAAACAAACCATGATGGCGCTCCCAGAGGAATATGCCGATGACTATGATCATTTAAAAGAGCTATTGTTATTTCAATATGGTCTCACCCCTGAAGCCTACCGGGGCAAATTCCAGCTGGAAGAACGACAGCCTCTGGAGTCTTATGTGACTTATGTTACCCGCATGGCATTTTACGGGACCCGATGGGTGGAGGGCTATGGGGCAAAGACTTACCAGGTCCTGCTGGATCTGATTTTCCAGGAGCAGCTCATGCAGCAGTGTCCTCCGGCGGTGAGGGCTTGGGTGTACGACAAAAAGCCTAAGACTTACCAGGAGGCAGCGAGGCTCGCAGATGATTACTACTCCAGCCGGGCGCTGATGCCCGCCAAGGCAGCAGCCAAAGCGGCGGTGGCCCCGGCCAAGAAGACGGGCAGTACTCCCCAATGGACTCAGAGACGCCACTTGCGGGCAGAAATCGGGAGAGCTCCGGCACGAGCGCCGGTGCTACAACTGCAACCGCACTGGTCACATCCGACCCGATTGCCCGGAACCCATGCGTTCTGGCGGACCCCATCAGGGGCAACGCACCCCAGCTGCGAAGCCAGTAGCCCGCGTGTGCGTGGCTTTCACCAAGGATTCCGGAACAGTCATGGAAACAACTCCCACCGAGACGTCCCATGCACTGCCTGTCCTGGATTCTTCAGTGCCTACAGCCAGGAGCTGAGGACATCCCAGCACAGCACTACAGCAGATGGATGGCCGGAGCAGACACCTGACCCCGGTCACAGTCGGTGACCAGCAAGCAATTGGCTTGCTGGATTCAGGTGCTGCAGTAACCCTGGTACGACCTGATATGGTACGACTAGCGTAATTGCTCCCGGGACCCGGGATGCAGATCACAGTGGCTGACGGAGAGCCACGGTTTCTCCAGATTGCCCGAAACTTTTTGGATTGGGGAGGGACAGGGTGTGTGGGAAGTGGGGATTTTGCCCGGTTTGGATGCAGAGGTTCTCCGTGGCAACGATCTGGGACCGATGACCTGCACCTATAATCGGGTACCAAGACCCACTGCTGTAGCGGCAGTCACCCGGAGCCAGACGGCGGCGATGGTGGCGGCTCCAGTCCCCCTGCATTTGGGACCAACGATAGTGGATGGCGCTGAGGAGCACGGGGAGGTACGCCAGGCGGAGTTGCAATCACAGACTGACTTACTGTTCCCCCTCACCGTACCCCGTTCCCCCGACATAGACATGACTGGGGGGTGGCCAGAATACGGAGCCCAGTTTAGGGAGGAAGTGAAGACAGACCCCAGCCTGGCCGGCATGAGACTTCGGGCGTCCGAGTCTCAGGCAGGGGAGGGCACTGAGCACTGCCTATGGCACCGGGGACTCCTGTACAGAGAAGCCAGGATCCCGGGATAGAGGAACGATTGACCGGTAAGCGACATCTAGTAGTGCCCCAGGGCTACCGACAGCAACTGTTACGGGTAGCTCACTCTTTTCCATTAGCGGGACATCAGGGGGTCAACAGAATGCGAGCCCGGTTATTGCAGCGTTACTAGTGGCCGAGAGCGTCCCGGGATGTGGGCATTTTTTGCCGCTCCTATGACGCCTGCCAGCGGGTAGGTAAGGCGGGCGACCGTGTGAAGGCACCCCTGAACCCACTACCGGTAATAGGGGAACCCTTCCAGAAGGTAGTGATGGACCTTGTAGGACCCCTTATGATTCCTAGCAAGTCAGGGAAGCGCTACAACCTCACGGTGGTGGATTTTGCCACCCGGTACCTGAGGCGGTAGCGCTTGGCACCATAGATGCCAAGACAGTAGCAGCAGCATTACTGAACATTTTTGCTAGGGTAGGTTTCACTAGTGAGATCCTAACTGATCAAGGGTCTCAGTTCATGAGTGAACTGTTACAGTGTCCCTGGGATGCATGCGGTGTACAGCACTGGTGCACTACCCCTTACCATCCCCAGAATAATGGATTATGTGAGAGGTTTAACGGTACCCTGAAGCAGATGCTTCGTACCTTTATTGAAGTACAGTTTACTGTTATTACTTCTAAACTTCATAGTTGCTAGAATGAGCAGGATTGAAAATGCCACTCAATGCACATCTTGCCACATGTATGTGCACTTGGAGCAGCTGTTCCAAGGAGCATACCGCTGTGAGAAGTGTGAGCAGGTGGTCTCTTTAGAATCAGAGATTGCTGATCTGAAGAGGCAACTTGCAATATTGAGGGACATTGGCAATCTTGAAAGGGAATTAGAGCTCACTTTGCAGGCCCTTGCTTCGACTAGTTGTGCAGATGGTGGCGCTTTTAGTGTGTAGCAGGTAGGTAGCTTAGTTGGTGTTAGTGAGGAGCAGGTAGGTAGCTGGGTGACAGTTAGAAGGGGAAGCAGGGGCAATAGGGAGAGGCAGGTCGTTTCTGAGCTGACACATCCCAATAGATTTGCCATGTTGAGTGAAGATATTGGGAATGTTGGGGCAGAAATGGCAGGGCTGGGGGAGACTAATTCCTCTAACAGCCAGGGGAATAGTTCCTCCAGCACAGTGGGGACTCAGGATGCTCAGATGCAAAGAAAGATTGTGGTGGTAGGGGACTCCATTATTAGGAAGGTAGATAGGGCAATCTGTTGCCGGGACCGCATGTACCGAACAGTTTGTTGTCTCCCGGGTGCTCGGGTTCGGCACATTGCGGATCGGGTAGACAGATTGTTGGGGAGGGGGCTGGGATTGACCCGGCGGTCTTGGTACATGTTGGCACCAATGACAAAGTTAGAGAAAGATAGAGGGTCCTAAAAAATGATTACAGGGATCTAGGCCAAAAGCTTAAGGCAAGGACCTCCAAGGTAGTATTTTCTGAAATACTACCAGTGCCATGCGATATCGCAGGGAGATAGTCAGAGATCAGGGAGGTTAATGCATGGCTAAGAAAGTGGTGCAGGAAGGAGGGTTTTGGGTTTTTAGAGTACTGGGACTCCTTTTCTGAGCGGTGCCATCTATATTCTAGGGACGGATTGCACCTCAATGAAGAGGGATCTTCTGTGCTAGGGGGGAGAATGCTAAAAAGGTTGGAGGAGATTTTAAACTAGGATGGAGGGGGTAGGGGAATGAAACAGATAATGAACTAAATGGAATAGATGAGGTTACAAGGTGGTATGGAGGTAGAATGGGGGCAAGTGCAAGTTTGACAAGCAGTGAGACACCAATAGTAAATAGAGATAATACTAGAAAACTTCTAAAGACTAAATCAAGTGGGAGCAGAAAGGAAGGAGCAAAAAAGATAATAGTACAGGCTGAAAAAATTAAATGCATGCTTGCTAATACAAGAAGCCTGACAGATAAAATGGGGGAGCTTGAATTAATAGCTACAAGGGAGCAGTATGATATCATAGGCATTACTGAAACATGGTGGGATGAAACTCATGACTGGACAGTTAATTTAAAGGGGTATTCTCTTTTTCGGAAGGATCGAACAAATAGAAGGGAAGGTGGAGTATGTCTATATGTTAAACCAGATCTAAAACCTATTATAAGGGATGATGTCTATGAAGGGAATGATAAAAATGTAGAGACCTTGTGGATAGAAATTAGCAGTGGAGGTTAAAGTATAAAGAAAATGTTTGTGGGAATATGCTATAAACCACCAAATATCTGTGAGATTGAGGAAGCTAAAATACATTTGCAAATGGAGAAGGCATCAAAATTGGGTCATGTTTGCATAATGGGGGATTTTAATTATCCAGACATAGACTAGGGCAATGAGATTAGCGTTACAACAAAAGGAAACAGGTTTTTGGGGGTGCTTAAAGATAATTATATGACCCAAATTATTGAGGAACCAACCAGGAGAGGGGCAGTTCTGGATTTGGTCATATCAAACAATGTAGAAGTAATAACAAATATTCAAGTCCTGGAACATTTGGGTAACAGTGATCATAACATGGTCTCATTTGAAATAAATGATCAAAAAACAGATTATTTGGGTTCAACAAAGACTTTAAACTTTAGAAAGGCAGATTTTAATAAACTGAGGTCTAATCGAGTAGTAATACAATGGGTTGATGTTTTTGCAGGGAAAAATGTAGAAGATAAATGGGCAGTCTTTAAAACATTGTTAGAAAAGCACACTTATCAGTGTACACTGGCGACACACTTTATTCGAGCTCGGCTAGTCCCACGAATTCGGGTATACCCGGGTGTATTGAGGTTTGTGACTGTTTTCTGCCCGAGTGCATTGAGGTATTTTCCAGGCAGGGATTGAAGCATTTTATTCCCGCTGGCTGCAATACTGCACAGTATATATATATATACTGCATTACAATTCATGAATTTATGCCATCTGGTAGACACGCGAAGCATTGCAGCCTATTAAATCCTAATCATTATCATTTAACAGATCAGCCGCCCGTCAGCCAGGCATGAACCCAGGCTGGGAAGGCAAATGCAACGGGGCTTGTCAGAGATGAGGAGCGGCGCATTCCAGGTATCTGCCAGGTACATACTGGGTATTTGCTCGAATTAAGTGTGTCGGTGCAGTATAACCCTGGGTAATAAGTATCAAAGAAATAAGTCAAAACCAATATGGCTAAATAACCAGGTAGGGGAGGAAATGGACAAGAAGAGGAAGGCGTTTAGATTTTTAAGTCAGAAGGGACAGAGACATCGTATCAGAATTATAAGGAATGTAACAAAAATTGCAAAAGGGCAATTAAATTAGCAAAAATGGATAATGAAAAAAGGATTGCAATAGAAAGTAAGGTCAACCCTAAAAAGTTCTTTAAGTACCTTAATAACAAAAAAATGAGAAAAGAAAATATAGGACCCTTTCAGTGTGAGATGGGTAGGCAGATTATTGGAGATAAGGAAAAAGCAGAGGTATTAAACAAATTCTTTGCCTCTGTGTTTACCAGTGAAGAATCAAGTTCAATAGTAGCGCCACAGGAGGAAGCCACAACCTCCATATTAATGACCAATTGGTTAACTGAGGAAGAAGTTCATAAGCGACTTGAAAAAATTAAAGTAAATAAGGCACCTGGCCCCGATGGCATACATCCAAGAGTTCTCAAGGAGTTAAGCTCAGTAATAGAAAAACCATTATATTTAATATTCAAGGACTCCATTTCCACAGGCTCAGTGCCACAAGATTGGCGTAAAGCAGATTTGGTGCCTATATTTAAAAAGGGAGCAGATTTGGTGCCTATATTTAAAAAGGGAGCTAGATCACACCCGGGGAATTACAGACCTGTAAGCCTGACTTCAATAGTAGGGAAACTACTTGAAGGTTTAATACAGGATAATATTCAGGAATACCTAATGGAAAACAAAATTATTAGTAATGGTCAGCATGGATTTATGAAGGATAGATCTTGCCAAACTAACCTTATTTGTTTCTTTGAGGAGGTAAGTAGGAATTTAGACCAGGGTAATGCAGTTGATGTGGTCTACTTAGATTTTGCAAAGGCTTTTGATACGGTTTCACACAAGAGGTTGGTGTACAAAATAAAGAAAATTGGACTCAGTAATAATATATGCACCTGGATTGAAAACTGGTTAAAGGACAGACAACAGAGGGTTGTCATAAATGGAACTTTTTCAGGTTGGGCTACAGTCGTGAGTGGAGTACCTCAAGGATCGGTACTGGGACCCCTGCTTTTTAACTTGTTTATTAATGAACTTGAGGTTGGGATCGAGAGCAAAGTCTCCATCTTTGCTGATGATACTAAATTGTGGAAGGTAATAGAATTAGAGCAGGATGTAATTTCTCTTCAGAAGGACTTGGAGAGATTGGAAATGTGGGCAGGTAAATGGCAAATGAGGTTAATACAGATAAATGTAAGGTTATGCATTTGGATGCAAGAATAAAAAGTCGACTTACAAATTAAATGGAGATATATTGGGGGAATCCTTGATGGAGAAGGATTTAGGAGTGCTTGTAGACAGCAGGCTTAGCAATAGTGCCCAATGTCATGCAGTAGCTGCAAAGGCAAACAAGATCTTATCTTGCATCAAACGGGCAATGGATGGAAGGGAAGTAAACATAATTATGCCCCTTTACAAAGCATTAGTAAGACCACATCTGGAATATGCAGTACAATTTTGGGCACCAATCCTGAGAAAAGACATTATGGAACTAGAGAGAGTGCAGAGTAGAGCCACCAAATTAATAAAGGGGATGGACAATTTAACTTATGAGGAGAGGCTAGCTAAATTAGATTTATTTACATTAGAATAGAGGCATCTAAGAGGGGATATGATAACTATATACAAATATATTCAGGGACAATACAAGGAGCTTTCAAAAGAACTATTCATCCCACGGGCAGTACAAAGGACTCGGGCCATCCCTTAAGGTTGGAGGAAAGGAAATTTCACCAGCAACAAAGGAAAGGGTTCTTTACAGAAAGGGCAGTTAAAATGTGGAATTCATTACCCATGGAGACTGTGATGGCAGATACAATAGATTTGTTCAAAAATAGGTTGGACATCTTTTTAGATGGGAAAGGTATACAGGGATATACCAAATAAGTATACATGGGAAGGATGTTGATCCAGGGATTAATCCGATTGCCAATTCTTGGAGTCAGGAAGGAATTAATTTTTCCCCTTAATGGGGTTTTTTGTTTGCCTTCCTCTGGATCAATAAGTAAGTATAGATATAGAATAAAGTATCTGTTGTCTAAATTTAGCATAGGTTGAATTTGATGGACGTACGTCTTTTTTCAACCTCATCTACTATGTAACTATGTGACTATGTTTATAGAGGTGGAGGGGAAAGACTGGGAGATTCATTTACAGCACTTGCTGTTTGCAAATCGAGAGGTACCGCAGGAATCTAAAGGCTTTTCCCCTTTCGAGCTACTATATGGCCGCAGGGTACATGGACCTCTGGACCTATTCCGTGAGGGATGGGAAGGGGAGGCTACTGCTACTGATGCTTCAGTGGTCCAGTATGTAGTAGACCTCTGAGACCGGTTAGAGATGCTAATGGGGGTGGTCCAGGACCACCTCAGGGCCGCTCAGACCAAGCAGAAGCAATGGTATGACCGGAATGCCCGTAGCAGGGAATTCATCCCAGGACAGCAGGTGCTTGTTCTCAAACCCACTCGGGAGAACAAACTGATGGCTGCCTGGTCGGGACCGTACCCGGTTATCCGAAAGATGAATGAGTACAACTATGTTGTACAGGTAGAACCAGATAGGCATAAGACATACCACATTAAAATGTTAAAGGAATACAGAGCACCGAGTATGGGAGCAGTGATGGCCAATTGTAGCCCACTGCTGGAGGATCCGGCGAGCAATGCTCTGCCTGATCTTCTAGGGGAGGCAAGGCAGGGAAACACTGTGGAATAGGTGGAGATAGGGGGGCAGTTAAGTGCTAGGCAGAAGAGAGAAGCCAGAGACAAGCTAGCAAAGTATAGGGCTCTCTTCACTGACATGCCAGGGAAAACACACCTCACAGAACACCCAGTGGACAAAGGGGACCTGCGACCTCTGCATAAGCACGCTAATAGTGAGTCAGCAGAGGTCAAGACCAGCAAGAATTCGAGTTCACTATCCAATATAAGAAGGGTGGTGAAAACAACAATGCTGATGGAGTTTCTCATCAAGACTATCCCTCTAAGACTGAGTTCATTAATGGTGCCAACGGTGACCCACTCCCAGTGAGGGGCAGTGGGCCACAGGGCACCCATTAAGAAGGGTAGGTGTTCAGGCAGAGGGGGATTGGCCCAGTATTAAAGGGGTTACACCCCATATGGCCACCCCCTGACCTCACCAGGGAGGCAAGGGGTTAACTGTACTGCGGTCCAGGAATGTGTTTTTACCTTGCTGCAATATCCAAATGTGCATCCCCTTGTAATATTGTATTGTCACCATTCCAGTGTCTGCACCAACACTCACACTGGGATCCGTTCGGGAGGAGAAGGGTGAATAATTAGGAAGTGATTATAGCCCTTTGTTCCATTTTCCCGCCTTTTCAGGCTCCATTTTGCAGCTTCCCATAGGTCGCCATTGCAGCTCCATTCAATCATATGGCGAATACGGCAGTTTGGGCCCGTTTCCATAGAAGACCAGTGGGTGGCGCTCGAGAGGAGGAGCGGCGGTTCCCCATTGTAAGTCAATGGAGCCATTCATTTCAATGGGGATTCCTCGACGCCGATCTCCAGGAACGGGTTGGCAGCCATCCAAACCGCAAACCGCAGAAGCGGACACAATCTCTGCAAAAGAGCTTTGATCACACTAGGTCAAGTTCAAACACAATTGGCGTGAGAAACTTAGGTTCTAGAGCACCCAGGAATAAAATTATTTTTGCTCCTAGATCCTAGGAACCCCCACACTCGATCATCACCGGGTCCAAGGATTAAGGACCCCCGTAAAGGGTCGCGCATGCCACGAGGGTTGCGCCATTGACTCCAATGGTGGAGGAAAGAGCAGCGCATAAAAACGACTACGGGCTCTATGCAGTAAGCGCCGAAAAAGTGCAATGGCCAAGCTTACCGATTTGGCATGATGTTGGCGATTTTTCCTCTCCGTATGCAGTAAGTGCCGAATCCCTTCAGAATCAAGTTGAAAACATTTCCGCCCACTCTCACGATGATTTGCCGATCACACACAGGTGTATCGGCGTGCATGGAGGGGTGCTGTTAGGTTCGCCAATCAAACTTCTTGCTGAATCAGGCGAAGCAAGCATGTACACTGGCGACACACTTTATTCGAGCTCGGCTAGTCCCACGAATTCGAGTATACTCGGGTGTATTGAGGTTTGTGACTGTTTTCTGCCCGAGTGCATTGCGTTATTTTCCAGGCAGGGATTGAAGCATTTTATTCCCGCTGGCTGCAATACTGCACAGTATATATATATATATATATATACTGCATTACAATTCATGAATTTATGCCATCTGGTAGACACGCGAAGCATTGCAGCCTATTAAATCCTAATCATTATCATTTAACAGATCAGCCGCCCATCAGCCAGGCATGAACCATGGCTGGGAAGGCAAACGCAACGGGGCTTGTCTGAGGTGAGGAGCGGCGCATTCCAGGTATCTGCCAGGTACATACTGGGTATTTGCCCGAATAAAGTGTGTCGCAGCAGTATTGGATAGCGCGCCTATTTAAAGGCAACGTGTACTGTTAATCATTCTCTGTGTTGTTGGGAGTGAGAGAGAGAGAGACGCACAGAGCTAGGCGATTTAATATTTGCATATTGACTGAGAGAGTTGTTGTGTATTGTGAGAGCTTTGTCCTTTGTTGTTTTGTTTACATATTTGTCTTGTTTTGTATGTGTAAGTGTTTAGTGTGCTTGGCTTTACATTTGTTTTCTGTTCTTTGTGAGTGCTACAGGTATGGAAGCAAAACATGAGAAGAGTGATGCTGGTGTGAGTGGTACTGCTAGACGTGTGAGTACGCGTAAGAGTGAACGTAGGGTTCAGCCGAGTGCTGTTGCTGGGAGTGTGAGTGCTGTTGCTGGGAGTGTGAGTGCTGTTGCTGGGAGTGTGAGTGCTGTTGCTGGGAGTGCGAGTGCTGTTTCTGGGAGTGAGAGTGCTGTTGATGTGAGTGTGAGTGCTGCTGGTGGCTCAGTTGCTAATGGGGTGTCTGGTGGTGGCGTGCTTGCTGGTGGGCCGCTTTTGGAGTCTCTTCCATTGGAAGAAGGAGAGTCCAGTCAGCACCAGCCAAGCTCTGAGCCTAAAGCTGCTCGGAAGAAACGTTTGGAGCAGCCACGTAATCCTCGCTTCAATGACAACGAAAACACAGCTCTTGTCACTGGGATTCTGGAGAACTATGACAGTCTGTTTGGCCATTTAGTATGTAAGTCTACCTTTGCATTCATTCTTCATATACATGTTATCGTAGGTCATGTGAGGTGTCATAATATGCAAATATGGGTCCATAATATCTATCAATGTAACTTTTTTGTAAACACATATTTTAATCATGGTTTACAACGACAAGAACACTCAGTTGTTCAATTTGTGCAAACTTCATACAATATTAATGCAAGCTTCATTACATGTCTATGTTTACAAGTGAATGCTCATGTGCTACACATATTACACCTAAACAAGCATGTTTGGTATCTCTTGGAACAGCTAGCATTGTAGGAAATGGTTCGTTTTATTAGTAAGAATTAACGTCATATATTTTGTATGTATTTCAAGCACGGACAAGTTCAGCATCCAAAACAGAAATGTGTAAACAAATACTACTTGGTGTGAATGCGTGTTGGAATTGTGTCAGGGACCGGAATAATTGTCGCAAGAGATTTGACGATATTAGGGCAAAATTAAAAAAAAAAAATACAACAACAACGCTTGCATGCTTCAGGCACTGGAGGTGGGCCGCTAGCACAACGTCTCATCTTAACTCCATTGGAGGAGCAGCTTCGGGAAAAATTACTTCCCGTCGTTGAGGGTTTGGCCGGTGACAGAGACATCGGAATTTATTCGTCAGAATTTCCACCAGGTGAGAAATGTTACTGTACTAGGCGTGTCGTAGGTTACAGTTATTTTCTATATTTCCGCTGCTATTTATACTTTCGTCCCAATAGAAGCATACCTACATCTATATATGTATATATGTCTCTCTCTCTCTCTATATATATATATCTATCAATATATATAATTATATTTTGTTGTCCTACTACAATCACTAAATAATATATAACGTGGCACTGCGTGCTCATTTGCATGTCATCTCCCACAATCCTTTGCTGCAGTGGAAGCAATTTATGCTGGCCGAATATGGGGAACAACAGGGTTGCACACATGTCTAAGACATGCAAATGAGCAAACATTAATATGTACTGTTGCAGTACATACATATATAATAGTAATTTATATTTAATTTATTTAACACCTACAAACACGACATTACTGCCTCTTCAAATCATGCATCGAAGATATTGCATGCAACGGCCAACAAACATCACTTGCACTGACACATTTGCTTTTGTTTATAAAAAGGTCCTTTTTTGCTTCATGTCATATACAGAGAGCATAATGAGGCACACATTGCATATGTTATGTAATTGTGTTCATAGGTAGCACACTTCAGACTACTATTTAGCTCATCTACCATTGTGTTCAAGCAGCTGCAATTAATATGTCATCACAGCATACACGTGAACTCAGGGGGTAGGGTTGTGCACACAGCCAAATAACAGGGTCATGTTACGGTCAACTTTGTTGACACCATTTTCTGCTGCTTGAATTAATTGAAAGGTCAGGGTGATTTTAGTTTTTGGGGGAGGGACTACAGTTCTTAAAACCTGACAACCTAAACAGAAGTTAATCACAGTCATTTGAAATGGTAACTCTATGTACAAATTCACCCACCAAACCATTATGTATCAAACCGTACGTTACACATTCGTTCACTCAGATCTATTGTTCAACTTATATCAACACCACATTATGACACCAGTAGCATCTGTGAGCAACACACTGCATGTGTTGTGTTGTTGAGTGGCAGCCACATTCAGCCCTGCAACAGCTTCTATTAATGTAGCACACATATCCTGTAACAAAAACAATAACTTTTCCAATATTACCTACTTAATGATAAGCATTGTCGACGTTGATCTCATGATAGTGATGTACATTATTATTGTGATATTACTGCACAACATATGCAAGGTATATCCAATATTAATAATATTTTGCAAACGCATTACTGCATAAACATTGTATGTTAGTGAACTAAAAAGTCCAAAGTACACTGGCATGTACATTGTTATTAAAACGAATAATGTTCAGTTTGCCACACACATATTTTCAGTTCATGAAGTGATGCTGTTAGTTAGCCATAAATACTCAAGATACACTAACTCAATGTTCACTATGTACACATGTCAATTAACAACTGATGTTATTGTTCTATATAGTTGCTCCTGGAGGACATGTGTCACCTGAGACTGAACAAGTGTCTTCACCGGGGTCATGCAGCTCATCGCACCTGGAAAATGAGTGTATGAGGTGCAGGACATATAATATGTTCATTTCTATATGATATGTTGTCATGTTAATTAATTGTTTTTGACATGTTATTTAAATTGGATCACTTAGTGTCATTGAAAATGAAGTTTTTTAAGAGAACATGTATTGTGTTTGTGATGTAAAGTATCATGTACAGTAGGAGTTGTGAGGTTTGAACAACCTTTCATTCATTCTTATTTCACACTGAGCCGAAACATAATTCTTAAGTCAAGGTACATTTTAATGTGACGTCATAAAACGTATGGAAACATGTTAGGTGTTAGTTGTTATCACAGTGTATAATTACATAGTAAAACAGCAGACATTAGCATGCCATTTCATCATGTGTTCATTTATTTTTAGAACATGATGATGCCAAAGACACAGAAATGCAATCAAGTGAGCATGAAGAGGTTCCCATTCAAAGAGTAACACAGGCAATTCCTCCAGCAAGTAACACATACGCAGCAATAGCAGCTTCTGAAGAAAAAATTGTTGAAGCAGAAAATCGTCGCCATTCAGATCTGATGTCAGTGCACGAAAGGATGATATCACTGCAGGAAGAAACGATATCACAATTGTCACATCTCCACAGAGTCTTCATTGAAGTTCCTAAACAGATACAAAAATTAAACACGACATTAGAAGCAGTAGTTGTTCAGCTAACCCAAGCTAATCACTTGAGAATGACTACAACAGCACATCATTTCAACTTTAACCCATCAGAGGATGGATCTTTAGATGCTGCTACTTTTTCACCCAATGCATCTGATCTTCATTCCCCAGGTCGGGATGTTACCGGTACAGTACAGTAGGTGAAAGTTCTGTGCATGTTCCTCTCAACATCCAACCGCTGCCATCTGTAGAAAATCTGGAGCTGACACCTACAAAGGAGGCACCAAAAAGAAAAATGCACAAGCAGTTACTACTGACCAGTTTTTGGAAACAAACTAAAAAACACAAACATGAAACGGAGCAAGCATCAGTTGTGCACTGTGTACCAACTTGTTCACAACTGCCACTGCCCACAAGCCCTGCCCGTGAAGTGTCACTGGCCACAAGCCCTGCCCGTGAAGTGTCACTGGCCACAAGCCCTGCCCGTGAAGTGTCACTGGCCACAAGCCCTGCAGTGAAGTGTCACTGGCCACAAGCCCTGCCCGTGAAGTGATACAGGCCACAAGCCCTGCCCGTGAAGTGTCACAGGCAGTCAAACTGGCTCTGTTTTGCTTAAAGTTGTTGCCAAACGGAAAAAAAAACCCAACCCACAACAAGCAGGCCTGTGACTCGGTCTCAAAAGGAAAAAAAGAATACATTTTCTAATTAACTAAATCTGTATTTGGCCTTGTGTTGTTCACTTGAGATTATCTAACGAATATTGTATGTATGATCAAGACCTGTTGTTTCCAAACATTCAAGTATGTCCTTGTACACGTGAAGGTTTGGAAATGTTCACAGTCCGAATAATTGCATAATGTAATTAATATTTATGTATTAATCATCTGTTCAGTAATGGTCCAACATTACACAGTTGCAATGTTTAGAGAAGCTGACATTCACTTAGCTGCAAAAGATTGTATTTGGGTGTGTTAGGTAGGTAATTTTGGTAATCATTGCATGTTAATATTATTCACATGCAAGTTAAAAACATATATATTTAACTGCTAACATCTTACATTTCAGTTTTTTGCAGGATGAACTGTCAAATATTACTTACCTTCACCTTCCTTGAAGCTTCTTAATGTTTGCCTTTCATCATGTATGAGTACTGGTTACAATAACATATCTTTGAATGTGTAGTAATATATATGTAGTATCTATGGATATATGTACACACACAGACACACACACACACAAACAGTGTATAACTAATATATATATATTAGTTATACACTGTTTGTGTGTGTGTGTGTGTGTCTGTGTACATATATCCATAGATACTACATATATATTACTACACATTCAAAGATATGTTATTGTAACCAGTACTCAAACATGATGAAAGGCAAACATTAAGATGCAGATGAGCACACAGCTATATATATATATATATATATATATATATATATATATATATATATATATATATATATATATATATATATATATATATATATATATATCTATATATATATATATATATAGATATATATATATATATATATATATATCTATATATATATATAGCTGTGTGCTCATCTGCATGTCTTAGGCAGGTCTGCAACCCCGCCTTTCCCCATTATCACCCAGCATACAGCACTTCCACTGCAGCAAGGGATTCTGGGAAATGACATGCAAATGAGCACACCTTTTGCCTCAATAACCATTTTTAACATGGTTCCCTATATATATAATGTTTTTAACATGTACATTTTTCTACACTTTTTAAACACAATATATATATATATATGATGCTTCCTTGTGAAAACACAGTATTGAAACAAAACAGGCCTTATGTTAATGAAATATACATGATCTGACCCTTTAACAATATGGGCCTAATATTATGAAGCACATAATTTACTCACCTTGATCACCATTTAAATAGGTTTCATACAAGGCCTACTTACTCCCATCAATATGTTCAGTGTAGAACTGGATTAAATAGATATATTATATGTTGTAACACTACAGGCCTTGTTAACTCACAAAAGGCCTTGTTTGATGTTAACTCCAAATTGGACACAGCTGACTCTAATAGGCCCTCAAACATACTTACCCTGTAATGTTTAAACCTTTAAATAAGTCTGAGCAATATAACAATCCCTGTTGACACACACACACACACACACACACACACACACACACACACACACACACACACACACACACACACACACACACACACATATATATTTCATTGTTGTTTTATAGACATATATAAATATATATTTAAAAATATACATATGTATATGTGTTTATAAGATATATATATATATATATATATATATATATATATATATATATATATATATATATATATATATATATATAGATATCTAGATATACACACATAGTCAAACTGTGTGAGACAGACAGAGAGTTAACCAGAACGAAAGATACACAGTGAAATTTTGAAAAAAAGACAGAGAAAAACATTAGCAGGTGTGTGTGTATATCTCATTATATGTCAGTGTAGCCAGTATTTTCATAATGCCAACACTGTACAATTTCTCACCCACATTGTTTTTTAATTAAAATCCTACACTTGTTTTGATAAAGTAGATTAAGTAAAAAACAATGTTACTTTCACAGTGAAAAGGTAATCTTAACCAAAAAATGTGTGCCAATTATTTCTACACATTCGAATTGGTGGTTTAAAAAAGGAGTGAAACATGGAACTTGAAGTCTGACCTTGACAAAAACCCACAAAAGATAACATTTAAATAGTTTCACATTCAGAAGAAAAAACCTACAACTCAAGTTTCACACATTGAGACGCAGCAATGGCAGAGCATACAACATTGAACAGCCATCCTCACAAATCTTATAAAATAATGATAGCAGAGGCCATCATATCAACTGAAGAACACAAAGCCAACGTGGGGCAGATCTATGACTTGATCAGAAGTAAATATGCCGCGCTGGAAATTTTAAATCATCTGTACGATTCACTTTATCAACAAATGATTGTTTTGAACGTGTCCATGATAACCTACATGAAAGGTATGGATTTTGGCAGATTGCACCACAATTTAAAATTACCATGGAACATGGCACATATCTTCTGATAAGTAGCATATTTATTCCTAAAACCAATAGCAATGGATCCGCTACTACTGTTCCGTCTGAATCGATACCTGCTGCAATATCTGCACCCTCCATTCCTGAAGCACAGATGCAAGATGAACATAACTACTATGATGTTTTTCCAAACCTTTTTGGTCAAAACACATTAGAATGGCTAAACCAATAAATGTACGTACCTCCGGACGTATTGTTTGAAGAAGGCGTTGCCGATTCCTATGAGCGCCTCATGGAGATGTGTGTCCTACAGGATTCAACGGTTGCCTCAACCATGGATGAAAATGCATTGTCTTTCTTGAGCGACCAGTTGCAGCCAAACGAAGTGTTATATCTACAAGAATGGTAAATATAATAATTGTTATGCGTTGACTCACCGTTAAAAGTTTTTCTATTCACCATTTTTATGCTAAATGCGTGGATACAGCGTAACATTGCAGACAGCATAACATGTAGTGTTCACAAACACATTGTTTCCTATTACAATATACTACAACCAGAAACATTAGTACACATTGGTAACGGAATAAATATACTTAGTTTCCTATCTCTTAAAACATATCATTGCAACATGTTACCATAACTGTAACACACACACCTTTGTTTTTCATGCAACATCTAACAAAAGAGGGTCGGCCACATATGACGTGGGACCCTTGTCATGTGCCAAGGGGTCCTTAAAAAGGATTACGGGTGTAAGCCCCGCCCCCAACCGACGTGCGCGCGTCAAAGCCTATTGGCTGTGTCAGTTTGTTATTGTTACGGTCACTGCATTGTGTCATGTGCGCGCGTCTGTGTTTGTGGGCGTTCACAGTGCGGTAGCCCAATGTTAATTCAGTGGGAGGAGTGTTTGCGTGCTCTTCACGCTGCCTTAACATCACGTCACACGTATTGTATTCGCTCATTGGGTGATCGTCTGTTTAAAAAGATTATAGAAGTACGTGTTTAGAAGGAATGTAGTTTCGCGTTCATTGGATTTGAAATAAATATTATATGCTTAATGCTAGTAACAACATGTATTGAACGCACAGCGTACACATTGTTTAGCGCATGCGCTAACACTTAGTTGACCAAATCGTGAAGTGCGTGCGCAAATTAAGATGTGCGCGCACATTATTATGTATACTGCCAACGGAAAGATCATATCCATAATTATGCCTGCTACGTAATTAACAAAATGATACATAATGATGTTTACTTGTAACCTTGCACTTCTAACATATAAGTGAATAACGCGTGGATATACACAATCATATAGAGATGTGTAACGCGTTGTCACGGCTACACATATATAAAGGTGCCATCTGTGACCATCATCTGTTTGCTGTATTTCAGAGATGTCGGGGAAGAATCAATGGGATCAATGTATGATTTCTGAAGAGTCAAACGTTATATGAGATGATTGTGAGGAGGAGCGATCGACTAATATACTACATACTGTATGCAAGAATTTGTATAATGCTTGCAGCGCATATTAACAAACAATACAAAATGTGATCCGGTTATGCCTATATTTCATAACCACTTAATTAACATAATGATGTTGCTAAACAGTGCAGTTAGTAAATTTTATGTGTGTTCCTTATTTTGTACTAACATTATATGCTCTGTTTAATATATAACAACCATTGCCACTCTGCAAACACATTTGTGTAGTATATTGTATAATGGAACGTATGACTGTAGAAAGTATGTAAAGGAGACTTAAAACCAAGTAGCCATTTCATGTAAAAATTCTCATGTTCAATGGGGATGTTGTTAACATTGTTTTGGAGTGTGGCAAATAATTTTAATGCCAAGATGTAGTGCTCAACTATAATGCATGATGTTATGAATATTAGGTACAGATCATGTAAACATGTAAGTTTCTGTGTATATTAAATTTGCCAATCTAACTATATTTTACTGTGTTTAGTAAACGTTCAACACATACATAGTAAATTGAGTATGATGATATAAGCTAACATAATAAACCTGATGTTAGCATTTGACTGTGTTATACATGCATCATACACAAATTGAAACAGACACAAACAGTTGTCTTGAAAAGTGTGCCTATGCAAATGTGCACGTGATTGACGTTCATATGTTGAGAATACTTGTAAATGATCATCATAATAATGATGAACTGACGTGAATGACATTACAACTATATTAACAACATTGTCATTGGGTGAAATGAATTATGCAAAATTACTAATAAATGTGTGAAATATTTTGCTTTGTGTTAACAGTTTGACACTTGTTACATGTAGGTCACATCACCACACATGTGTGACTTATACATACACATGTGACAATGTAAAACTAATCTTTACAATTAATTGATACCATTACTAATCACATACATTGCAACATATAAGATGTACAAAGCATTGGTGTGATTACAGGCATTCATGCATGGAGTGTTATGATCACTCATGTGCATCCGTGATTAATCACCTCCCCTAAGGAAAAAACTACAGTAGCAGCATTTATCCCCTTCTCTCCACCCACCCCTATATTAGATTAATGGAAATTGTAAGGGAACATACATTAAATGTGATGTCATGTCACTAATCATTTTCAAATACAATGCACATGAAACCTCAATAGTAGCTAAACACATGTACATGATACAGAAACGAGATGTATGTAAGATTTGAAGTTGACAACTATGTTGGGTTTATATATCCTATAATTATACGTATATAGAGGTAGACACATCTTATGACAGATGTCAGTTCATATACATACCATGATCAGTCATAGAGGAGATATACCTATAAAAAAATGGAACAATATATAAATTGCAAACATTGACATGACATCTTCATTAACGTAAGCAACATACCAAAGTGTCTATTTGGTGTTACATATGAAACACCATGTATATTTTGTCACATAAAATATTAAAAGCAGCCTGGTGTACACATCATATTGATGCGCATGTTACAGTGTAACAATAACATTGTATGTAACCATACTGCAAGAATGAATGACGATGGCCATACTATGTGTATTGTGTTTGCATAATCAACAACACAATATTACGAAATTACTCATTTGTAACACCTGTTGTATTCACATACACACAACTAATTTACATTCGAAGAAGGATTAAATAACCTGTGCAAGAATAACATACCGGTGCCACATGCCTTTGTCCACACAGCAGAGAAGAGAAAGGTGTGCGACCCATATTCATCTGTGTCCTAACAGAAGGTTATTATAAAAAATGTAGTGTTAATATAACATAATTAATATATAAAAGTAGTACTAGGAACATATATGTATTTACTTACCGTACATGAAAAAAAAGTATTTATGACATTCTGGCGTGTCTAGGCACCACTGGCTGTTTGTTCATTTTCAGCTGGTACATTGGTGGGATGCTCCTCTACCAAAGCCTCACCTATGTCTGCTTGTACATTATGTCTGAGTGCCACATTGTGCAAAATGCAACAGGCAATGATAATATCAGAGAGTTTTGTGGCTTATATTGAAGAGCCCCACCAGTTCTGTCGAGACACCTAAATCTTGTTTTGAGAAGGCCAAATGTCCTCTCTATAACGGATCACGTAGATATATGGGCAGCATTGTACCTCTCCTCTGCTTCTGTTTGAGGTTTTAGCACCGGGGTCAACAGCCACGGCCTAATTCCGTATCCTGAGTCACCTATAATCAATGGAGCACAAATAAGGTAACATTAGTGATAACATTCTAAAAAAAAATCATTCCTAAACAAAAATGAAGTTTTTGTTACAACATCCAAATATGTACTCACCCAGCAGCCAACCAGGTCCAAAATGGGCTTCTTCGAAAGCATGGAAGACTGATGAGTTCCTCAGGATAGAGGAATCGTGACTGGAACCAGGGAATTTGGCTACCACATGCATTATCTTCATCGTGGCATCGCATACCACCTGTACATTCAGGGAATGGTAGTGCTTACGGTTGCGGTAAGCATGCTCACTCTGACTAGGCAGAATCAAAGCAACATGGGTGCAATCGATTGCACCCAGCACACATGGTATCCCTGCTATGGTATAAAAGCCATTCCTGACTTCCAGCCACTCTGTCTGCTCATTAGAAAAATGAATATAATTCCTAGCGCGTCTATTGAGTGCATAGAGAAACTGGGTAAAGGCCCGCGAGAAGTTAGATTGCGAGACCCCACCCACTATGCCCACAGTTGTCTGGAATGACGCGGAAGCAAGATAATGTAATGAGCACAGAATTTTAACAAGCCCAGGGACTGCACGACCTCTGGCTGTCAAAAAATCTAAATTTCCCCTTATCTCTTCATAAAGAGATAAGATTGCTGCTGAACTCAAACGATAGCGACTTACTATCTCCTCGTCACTCATCCCATCTAACAGGGTTCTCTCCCTGTACACACGTGGACGAGCCACAACTTCTCTCCTCTGTATTCTCCTCTGATCTCCTGTCCCTCTCCCTGTCCCTCTCCCTGTCCCTGTCGTGTCCGCGTGCCAGTCCCTGTCACTGTCCCTGGCTCTGTCCCTCCCTTGCCCTATGTCATTCTCTTCATCAGCAAGCCACTCGTGCAAAAGAATGTTACGACGTCTCCTAAACATGCGCATCATTTTGAAATCTGTAGCTGTGAATGAGCAGGTAATGGCCGTCCTTTAAAT
The DNA here is from genome assembly GCF_040206685.1 of Ascaphus truei. Lineage (NCBI taxonomy): Eukaryota > Metazoa > Chordata > Amphibia > Anura > Ascaphidae > Ascaphus > Ascaphus truei. The sequence goes on from NC_134484.1 coordinate 292,862,929, forward strand.
AGCTATGTGATGATGTCAGGTGAGTTGGTAAAGTGCTACGTGTTACATTAACATATTCAAGTACTTTGCTCCCAAGCTGTATCCATTTGATCTAAGAAGTATTATTTCTGTGTATTCAGCAGCCAATCCTGATATTTCACAATGATGTAACGTGAAACTTTGTACAAGCATTCATTGTAAATTATTAGTGTAATGCATGTACCACTTCTGAACGCAACACTCAGTCATGTAATTATGCTAAAACAATGAGATTGACGTAGAAAATGTTTGCTGCAACATGTCTAATTTGCCATGTTAGTGTCACATGTTCACAACAATTAATTCTCGTGTGCATATGCATACATTTATGGCATCAGGATAGTTGCTATTGAATCAGTTTGAAACGTGTAACAATGAGTAACTATTCTAGATGTGTGTATAAGTTAGCATGAAGTGCTTGTAATGCAATGTAAACATGCAATGTGATTGACTGTCCAATAGCGGATGTCATCAAAAAAGGGAGGACACAAAGTACATGTAAACATGAGAAGAAAGATGTACCTGAACGTTTGATGATGCGTTACACATTACAAGCATTATGTAATGTAAAGCAACATGAATATACGATGGATGTGTTAGATGTGTGACATGGGTAACATCATATAATAAATTGTCGCACAGTTCAGTAACATGTTTGATATGATGTGATCTTCTCCTTTAAGAGTTGAGTATAGGGTTTTCCATTGACACATCATCACATGATGAGTAATGTGACTCGCAGCGAGCTGAAACTTGGCCACCATGGAGAGTCCCCTCCGGCATGAGGGTCTGGCAAGTTTCAGCCCACTCGGCCCAACTGAACGGATTATTTTAATATACATTGATATTGGAAAATATATTGTATTTCAAAGCGGGGATAAAAGCCCGCGAAGGTTTCTGACTCTGTTAAATGTAAATGCTCAGGGGGGCGACCCATTGTCTAAAACAGACCCCCTGTTCAAAGGCTCAGCCACTCTGGCTGTATACATTAGGGCGGAGAAACGCAGGGCTTGAGTGGTCTGTAAGTGTTGTAATTCACACTTACAGACAAAGGGTTTCCTGACCAGATCCAGGTCTGGTAGACATGTAGGCGACCTGACTTTGTGTGGGGCTAAAGAAATGAGACCTCCAGGGCCAGAAGTACGCATGTGCCAATTAGCTGGGGGGCATGATCTATCAATGTTCCCACGTTAGAGATTGGGTGCAGATTATTGTTCTCTAATGATCTGCACTCAATGACAAGGTATAGGACTGGAATTACATATAAACCAGTGTCAGTCCTATGCTCAGGGTCTTCAATTTTACCAACAACTTGATGCCTGATTGCTGTATGAATTGCTAATCCTGTTTCCTGATTACTTCATCATCCCAATCCCTAGTAAGTGCTATTTATTGTCTGTTATTTGTACTATCTTGCGTGTTCACCTTCTTTAAGGAATAAACTCTCTTTATTATATCTAAGTCGTGTTCAATTCAACCCAGTTATTTGGTGTATATTATATCCTATCACAAGTTACCTTGTCTGTTATTTGTACTATCTTGCAAAATATATATATATATATTTTGTGAGAAAAAGAGATGACCCCGCATCCATAAGACAAGTTAAGGCAACTAAAAAAACCGACAAGGTAAATCTAAATATAATAATCTGTCGGTGGTGCTATAAGGGCATATAATATTATAAGGGCATATACAATGAATCATTGTAACATCGCCGGAAGAAGAGATCAGTGTATCTCGAAAGCTCGCACAAATAAAAGCATTTCGTTAGCCACAGAACGGTATCATCTATTTATTTTTTGATTATATATATATATATATATATATACAAATACAACTGTATGCTCATCTGCATGTCTTAGGCAGGTCTGCAACCCCGCCTTACCCCATTATCACCCAGCATACAGCACTTCCACTGCAGCAAGGGATTCTGGGAAATGACATGCAAATGAGCACACAGTGTCACTTTTTGCCTCAATAACCATTTTTAACATGGTTCCCTATAGGCTTAAGGGACCGGTATATATATATATATATATATATATATATATATATATATATATAATTTTTATAGCTGTATATTTATATAACTATTATATATTATATATATTATAATTTAAATCGCTTTATATATATATATATATATATATATATATATATATATATTACAACAAGACAAACTGCCTGCAAAACAGACTAAGCAAATAATGAGTACTTAAATTAGTAATATAATAACCACTAGCGGTGCTAGGGACTAGAAATAATGTAACAATGAAAAGAAAAAGAAAAGCGTCCCAACTCGGCACTCAAGTATACTCAGAACAAATATCAAAGAAAATTATGATTTTTTTAACAGCACAAATAATCAAACATAAAATACAAAAAATATTAAAACAAACCCTGATATCCTTCTGTGATAGAATATGTATCAGACAGAGGAAATCCCCTATGAAGATACTGATGGACTCCTAATACCCAAGGCAAGGGAAAAAAGCCTATAAGCACAAAATATATGTAGAACAAGGGGTTAACAATAACCCCTTGAACCTACAAGGCCGGCCTCACCCCTAGTAAATATAAAACCACACAGCAAGCATAGATACTGCACCGACACACTTTATTCGAGCAAATACCCGGTATGTACCTGGCAGATACCTGGAATGCGCCACTCCTAACCTCTGACAAGCCCCGTTGCATTTGCCTTCCCAGCCTGGGTTCATGCCTGGCTGATGGGCGGCTGATCTGTTAAATGATAATGATTAGGATTTAATAGGCTGCAATGCTTCGCGTGTCTACCAGATGGCATAAATTCATGAATTGTAATGCAGTATATATATATATATACTGTGCAGTATTGCAGCCAGCAGGAATAAAATGCTTCAATCCCTGCTTGGAAAATAACTCAATGTACTCGGGCAGAAAACAGTCACAAACCTCAATACACCCGGGTATACCCGAATTCGTGGGACTAGCCAAGCTCGAATAAAGTGTGTCGCCAGTGTAACACATGCACCAAATTGCCTAATATATGCTGATGTCAAATACATATATTATATACATACACCGTAAATGCAGTTGGTATAATCAAGGCAAACCAGGCACCGTACCAAAAAGAGACTGTTAGTAGATCATCCAATTGAGGGGTCCATCCTGACTCCCCTGCGGATGAACCCCTCAATTGGAAGATCTTTACCCTTTGGACATTTTACTATCACAGTGGAATGGATGGTCTCATGGACTATGGTAACTGATGTGAACTGTTAACCATTGTTGATCCCATACTAACAGTCTCTCAGCTTACTCACAGGAAGGTAATGGTGTTCAAGCAGAGGTAACAAAGGGTAGACTGTGAACATCGATAATGCAGAGCAGCACCTTCACTTGGGGAATGCGACCTCAGCAAGAAGAAAGAGTACGCACATAGCACAGATAAGATAATTCAAACAATTTATAAAAAAACTCTTTAAAATGCACACTTACAGTGTTGCCAGTTAAAAACAGCATGTAAGCTACAATTAGCTTCAGTGTGACCACTGGGAGATATGTGCCACCTCTCAATGCACCGATCCCGACGGAAATTTCGGCTGAACCCCATGTGGGTACACTGGAGACGCCACTCCGTCGCCGGTCCTCAGATGTTGACGTCACTTCCGGCTCGGCTGCTGCGGTGGGAACTGGGGCTTCTATCTCCACAGTCACGTCACGTGTTTGTTGGTGTCCCTTTCACTGGTATTACATCAGTTGTCCCGTTTAAATCTTTCCCTTGTTGATTTAGCCTGTCAGCCAATGATTTTTCAGGTCTGTTTTATTTAAGATGCATGTGTATGATTAGTAACTATCCCTTGAGAAAGTCCGCTGAAGCTGACGAAACGCTGTCGGTTGACGTCATCACCCACACGTGACCACGTGACCACGCTGCCACGAGGTGCTGTGTTCTGTACTGAGGGACTCTTTGCTTGTGCTGCATTAGCTTTGATTAGCTGTTAGGGAGCTATTGATTTAACACAGAGGCTGGAGGAAAGCTGAGCACATTGGAGCTGTGTGGAAGTTGGAGCCAGTGTCATTTGACACCAACAAACACAGACTTTTCCTACAAACAGAGTGCCGATGAATGCAAGCCTCAGCAGTGGTATTGTACCTCTTAAAAGCAAAGAAACCCTTACAGTGGCGGCACACTTTATCCACACTTGGCTAGAGCCGCAAGCCGGGAGGTTTCCCAGCTTGCTCATTTCTTTCCCTCGGCGTGTCGTGCGTCATCGATGCGCGGTCACGCTTCATCGGGAGCGTGCGCGCACGGCGTGCGTGCCCAGGGCTCCCTGAAGGGAGCCCTGGTGTCCTGCGATGTGGGGGATTGTGGTGGGGTGCTCCGGGGGACCCGGCGGACCCGGAGAGGGGAGGGGGAAGCCCCGATCGGAGGATCGATCCTCCAAGGCTCCAGCGCGCGCCCGGGACACCTCGGCGCATGCCCGGTATCTGTCGCGGCCGAGACCGGGTAAAGGTTAAAATAAACTCGGCCACGACAGTATGTGATTTTTACCTCTTGTTTTCTTGTAAGTGCGCATTACCATTTTTTACCTTATAATAAATTCTTATTTTTGGTAATGCACTAAGGTTGTGCACTGTTCTCTTTATTTTCTTGCAGATTTCCTTTGGGGAGTGATTCTCCCAGATACAGCTGTCTTCCTTTTGCTTTTTGCCATCATCTGATTCCCCTGCATTTGGATTCATCATTAATTCTGTGCATTCAGGTGTGGACATTTTCTATGTACAGCCTTCAATTTCAGTTTGCGGTGCACTATTTTTCATTAGCGCTGTTTGATTTTTCTTTTATATTTATATATATATATATACACATACACATACATATACACATACACACACACACACACACACACACACACACACACACACACAGTACCCTAAAAGAGAAGAAAGACATGCACCTAAATTGTTAAGCACCATTTGTGATGTACAGTACAACTATCTGAAAGGACAATGCAAATATACTGTATGTAGTACATTGTATGTTAGAGAATAAACATTATAACATGTATTGTCTATAAGGTTAATGTACTAGGTTAGGCTGGTGAATAAACTTATGATTCCTTTTAGATTAAACATCAAAGTTCATGTCAAACCACAGAATATACAGGTTCACAAATCAAGATATTTAAGGTTCGTTATTTGAAAGTGATAATTTCAGTTACTTACATTGCCAGTTACGGAGGTGCCATCAGTGGATTTCAGTCTCTGGTGACCAACAATTGATAGCACCTTCTCTCTTGCATGAACAGTAACTTGTGTAAAAGTTACAAGGTGCTTACTGTTGTGTACTTTCTTTGTGTCTTTTGCCACTGATGTGAGGATTCCTCTTAACTAGGAAACAAAAAGTTCCAGAACATTAAACGTAATAATTTGTGAAACACTTTTAGAACATAATTTCTTAATTAATACAACAATTATTTGCTCTAACTATCTCCACAAGATGTTATACATAACACACAGTACATAACTTTTGGGAGAAGGGGTGTTTTGAGCTAAAAACATTTTTAATAGATTTTCCCTGAATTTTTTTAATTCACTTTAGCAAACTCTCAATAGCAATGTATATAATATACAGTGGCCACAGAACGGTATCGGCTATTCATTTTTGATTATTAAAGCTTGGCTAACACGGTTCCGATACCTCTACATCAAAATATAGAAGATACCACATTGTATCGCACTCAAATGAAGCTAAAGGATTTACTGAAAAACAGACACAACTAGACAGTGATATCATCTCCCTCAGCAAATGCAAAAAGGAGCATCTGATCCCAAAAGGACTTGTCCTCAAAAACCCACTTGCGAACACATACAACACACAATTCTCCCAACAACTGTGCACCAGGAACTCAGAAAGATTAAGGAACCATCTTATTAGCATCTGTTACAGCAACCGGAGAAAGACAAAGGCGACAATAGACAGCATCATGGAGACAGGAGAAATACACGCAGACATTTGGAGAGGACTCCAAACTTTCCATAAAAAATTCCTGAAGGGCCTAATTAGCAACCAGGAAAACCACAAACTGAGCATAAGAAGGAGATACTCTGCAGCAGGCAGCACAACCACAAATAATACAAACATTGACAGTCACCAACAACAGGACTGCACTGTTAACATCTTAGACTATACACCTAATCAAGCAGAGTTCTCTGTATTATCAAAGGGTCTCACATTCTGCCCTACCAAGCCTATGGAAAAGATTGAGCTGTGCAGTGACCTGTAAGAGTTCTTCAGAAGACTGCGTCTTAAGGAGATCTTCCATGACAGACACCACCAAGATCATGCCACCACTGCCGCTGCATATGAGCAGGGGGAAACCTAAATCCAACTGGATCCCACAAACTGGGCACAAGCCCAAACTGGACCTGTACATCGAAAGCTATAGACACAGAGCCAAAACCACCATCCTGGACAAAGTAAGGAAACAAACGTATAATCTGACACTGATCGAGAGGAGAGTCGTAGAATCACTTAATGCCAACCACAACATAACAATCAAACCTGCGGACAAGAGAGGAGCAGTTGTCATAATGAACACCACAGACTACCTGCAGGAAGCACACAGACAACTCTCGGATGCAAAAGTATTACGCCAAACTACAGGAGGACCCAACAAAAAAATACATGAAAACTCAACAAGATCATTAAAACACTCCTGATCCACACAAGAGAATAAATTCTGGACCTGATACCAGCTAACCCAAAACATGGCACATTCTACATGCTCTGGAGCTGGCACACTGAGTGAGAATATTTCTGGCTGGGTTGGAAAGCATTTTAAAACCACTTGTCAGGAACACACACAGCTATATCCAGGACACTTAATGCCATTGGCCCCTTCCAACAGGAACACTACAAGCAACCATGGATGTAGAGTCACTCTACACAAACATCCCCCACACAGGTGGGATTTCAGCCTGCAGATACTTTCTGGAACCGCAGGAGCCACTCACAAAGACAGTGACTAAATGCATTGGATTTATTCTGACCCATAACTACTGTACATTTAGAAATTACACTTACCTCCAGACAATCGGACCGCTATGGGCACTCGGATAGCGCCACAGTATGCCAATCTGTTCTGCGCAAAACAGTAAGAGACAAGCGACAGGGTACTTTTGGTGGTCACATGTAACCCACAACTAGAAGCCCTACGCAAGATCACTAGGGAACTACAACCCATTCTCCAGGAAGGTACAAGACTGCAACAGGTCTTCCCTTAAACACACTTATTATCATAATCTCAAGAAAATTATGGTGAGTAACATATTCAACAGTACAACTGAATGCGGGACAAGACCATGCCAGGATGCAAGATACAAAACCTGCGCAATGCTGCACACCGCGGGCACAATAAAAATACCACACAGGAATCTGGCGTACAAAATCAGTGGAAGGTTCAAATGTTCATCCAGCAATGTCGTGTACCTCATCATGAATAGAAGAATGATAAATTGCTGCACACTATTATGATCAGAACAAAGGGGATACAACTACCGGAGCTCCTGGTTCAGGATTCTCTGTATCAATCCAGGGTATAACGGAGGGAAGAAAATCAGGGCTCCACGGATTTGCTCAATAAACTAATTTATTGCCAATAGACTTGGCAATAAATTAGTTTAATGAGCAAATCCGTGGATCCCTGATTTTCTTCCCTTCGGTGTACCTCATCATTTGCATGAAATGCCCATGGGGCTTCTACTACATAGTTGAGACGGGAAAGGGGCTAAACAAGAGAATGAATCTGTATCGCCACAGCATCACATGCGGAACAAGAGACAGTCCTGTTGGCGAACATTTCTCTGACTCTGGCCACAAGATGAATGATCTCAAGGTGGCCAGATGAATGATCTGAAGGTGGCCTTACTCAAAGGTAATCTTAGAACATCAAAAGAGAGACGTTGCATGAATATAAATTTATACAACTGTTTGGAACACTTAGCGATAGCCTAAATAGAGACCGAAGTTTTATGAGTCACTACTGACATGAGAGAACTCTCTTTCCATGAGTGCGAAAGGCCATGTCCATACATACTGCGCTATATATATATATATATATATATATATATATATATATATATATATATTGAAATTGAAAGACAGCGCCCTTATCAGTGTACACCTTATACCTGCAAAACAGACCTCAAGCTGCAGGATGATGAACCCAGCACAGATGTGTACAATGTTAAAAAATGAACAGGAAACTATCCAAATTGCACTATGTAGAAAAAAGTGAATAGAAATGAATTATATAAAAAATAAATTTAGAAAAAATGGAAAAATAAAAATGAAAATATAAATGAATACAATTATAAAAAATATGATCCCCTGATGAAATCCGCGGAAGTGGAAGAAACGCGTAGAGTCACGTGTTACTGGAAACTACGGAGGGCAACTAGCTCATGCTCAAACATTCGGCACAGACGTCAGATCCTGCATCCTGCCATTCGACTAGTAGGTGATCGAACACAGCCAGAAAAACATCTACCTTCCCCCGCAGTGGAGAGAGGTCCAAACCGGCAGCAGATCCCACAGCAGGGCTGAATTTCAACAGTTACGTCAACATGCAGAGAAAAGAATTCTGATTCCCAGACGTCAGTGTGGTGCATGGGCAGGTCCCATAAATTGCTTGTTTTAAATGGAAAAAGTGTGAGTTGGCAATTGTCTACTTTTAATAATTAAATTCTTTATATTCGAATTACACTAGGATCGGGCGCTTTTTCTTTTTATATATATATATATATATATATATATATATATATATGAACACAGCTGTCTCTTATACATACAAATACTATTTGTAATTCCATCCTTATAGTAGGGACCACATAGTATCTACACAAACTTTTAGTTATGCCACAGCCTCTTACATTTCCACACCAATGATATCCACTCCCACTCCACACACACCTTTTGTAAAGTGCTTTATACACTGTGAGCTCTTTACCAATTTATATTTCCATACACACACACACACACACACACACACACACACACACACACACACACACACACACACACACACACACACACACACACACACACACACACACACACACACACACATTACTCTTAAATCACTAACATTCAGAGACCATTTAACACTTCAAGTCATAAAACGCATATTGCACAGGGGGGACGGATAGACTTCAATCACAGATCACATTCCAGTATGCACTGTTTTAAAGTAAAAACCTTTTTTTGGCTTCATTCATTGTAACATCGCTGAAGAAGAGATCAGTGTATCTCAAAAGCTGGCACAAATAAAAGCATTTTGTTAGACACAGAAAGGTATTGTCAATTCATTATTGATTATTAAAGCTTGGCTAGCATGGTACCGATACCTCTACATACATACATATACATATATAAACTGTAAATATTACTGTATGTTCATTTGCATGTCTTAGACAGGTCTGCAACCCTGTCTTTCCCCATTGTCACCCAGCATACAGCGCTTCCACTGCAGCAAGGGATTCTGGGAAATGACATGCAAATGAGCACCCAGTGCCACCTTTTGTCTCAAGCTCGTATTACACAAGCCAATCCTCAAGCCAATGCATGCTGTTTTAAACACAGCTTTTAGACAGAGGCTTGGATGAGATGCAAAGCCATTAAACCCACTCACAGACATGTTTCAACCTTGATAGGTATCATCAGTGTGAGGTTGGTCTTAATGGCTAAGCAGGTTTGAGACTAGACTAAATAATCACCACTACTATTAAGGTTATGGTGGGTAAAAAAAAAGTGACAAAAACCCTCCACAGTAAAGCATAAAGGCTCTGTAAATATATATATATATAAAGTGTGTGTATGTATATATATATATATATATATATATATATATATATATATATATATACATACACACACTTTTTGTATCCGGGGGTGTGATCCGATAATATCCTTCACTGCATTGTTGCTGCTCTAGATGGTCTCTGTACCGACATGCCTGTTTTATCTACCACTTCGTAAGTAGGATCAGTGCTTGCGTTGTGAGATATCCCAAATATATGTACTTCACCACATTGGCTTCTCTTTCTTTATTTTATTTATATATTTCTTTATATTTAAAGATGGAGCCATTACGCTGCAGGCAAATTAAAAAAAATTGTGTCATGGAAGACTCTTCTGACTTAACTCTTTCTCTCTCTCTCTATGTATATATATATATATATATATATATATATATATATATATATAATCAAAAAATAAATAGATGATACCGTTCTGTGGCTAACGAAATGCTTTTATTTGTGCGAGCTTTCGAGATACACTGATCTCTTCTTCCGGCGATGTTACAATGAATGAAGCAAAAGGTATACTTAAAAACAGTGTCTCTTAGAATTTTATCTGTGCTGTTCCTTCCCCCGGTGTGGATGTGTTTTATGACTGGAGGTGTCAAAAGAGATGTCATCCAGAGATCTGGCACACTTACCGAGAATATTTCTGGCTGGGTGGAGGGCATTCTAAAACCACTTGTCAGGAACACACCCAGCTATATCCAGGATACCACCGACCTGCTAAACAAACTGAATGCCATTGGCCCCCTCCCAACAGGAACACTACTAGCAACCATGGATGTAGAGTCACTAAATACCAACATCCCCCACGAGGATGGGATTTCAGCATGCAGATACTTTCTGGGACCGCAGGAGCCACTCACAGAGACAGTGACTAAATGCATCGAATTTATTCTGACCCATAACTACTGCTGCGGCACAGTTTATTCGAGCATTTGCCCGTTCTGTGCCGCAGCAGTAGCCTGGCGCGCGCCCGAGTGTGACGGGCGCACGCCGAAGCAGCGGAAGAGCGCCCTCCGATCGGGGCGCTCTCCCTACCGCTGCCGGGTCCGCCGGGTCCCCCGGAACCCCCTGCCGCTGTCCCGCGATCGCGGGACACCAGGGCTCCCTCGGGGAGCCCCTGGACACGCGTGCAGCGGGCGCACGCTCCCGATGACGCGTGACCGCGCGTCTATGACGCGCGGCACGCCGAGGGGCGGCCACTAGCAAGCCGGGAGATTTCCCAGCTTGCGGTACCGACCACACTTCAATAAAGTGTGTCGGTAGTGTACTTCACATTTGGAAATGACACATACCTTCAGACAACCGGGACCACTATGGGTACTCGGATGGCGCCACAGTATGCCAATCTGTTCTGCGCAAAACTGGAAAGTGACTCTCTGTCCACCTGTCACTTGAAACCCCTTACATATCTTCGCTACATCGATGACATCCTCCTGATTTGGACCTCTGGCGAACAGGACCTCCTACAGTTCTATGACAACTTCAATACTTTCCACCCGACCATTAACCTCAAACTCACCCATTCCCCGGATGAAGTACATTTCCTTGACACCACCATTACTATAAAGAACAACCAACTACAGACCTCTGTATACCGCAAACCTACAGACAGAGCCAGCTATTTGAGGGACAACAGCTTACACCCGACACACACCAAACATGCAACCATCTACAGTCAAGCCATACGATACAACCGGATATGCTCCGACACAGCAGACAGAGACCAGCTGATTAAAGCCTTGAGATCAGACTTTATAAACCGTGGATATAACCACAGAATTGTAGACCAGCAAATTCACAAAGCCACCAGAATACCAAGAAGTGATCTCCTTGAATACAAACAGAAGGAGAGAAGCGACAGGGTACCTTTGGTGGTCACATATAACCCACACCTAGGAGCCCTACGCAAGATCACCAGGAAACTACAACCCATCCTCCAGGAAGATACAAGACTGCAACAGGTCTTCCCTGAAGCACCCTTATTATCATACAGACAACCCCATAATCTCAAGAATATTATGGTGAGGAGTAAAGTATTCAGCATAATAAAGTATATCAACTGAATGCGGGACAAAACCATGCCAGGACCCAAGATGCAAAACCTGCGCAATGCTCTACACAGCGGACACAATACAAATACCACACAGGAATCGGGAATACAAAATCAGAGGAAGGTTCACCTGTTCTTCCAGCAATGTCGTGTACCTCATCATGTGCATGAAATGCCCAGGGGGCTGCTACTACATAGGTGAGACAGGGCAGGGGCTAAACAAGAGAATGAACCTGCATCGCCACAGCATCACACGCGGTACAAAAGACAGTCCTGTTGGCGAACATTTCTCTGACTCTGGCCATAAGATGAATGATCTGAGGGTTGCCATACTCAAAGGTAATCTTAAAACCCCGAAAGAGAGACGGTTGCATGAATACAAATTTATGCAACTGTTCGGGACACTTAGCAGTGGCCTAAACAGAGATCGAAATTTTATGAGTCATTACTGACAGTAGTGAACTCTCGTCCCATGAGCGCTAAAGGCCATGTCTGTACATACTGTGCTATATGTATGCACACACAGCTGTCTCCACACATACTAATACTCCTTGTTTTTCCATCCCTATACACCAATAGGGACCACTAAGTATCCACACACACTTTAAGTTGTGCTACAAACTCTCACATTTCCACACCCACCCACACCATTTATATCCACTCCCACTCCACACACACCTTGTGTAAAGCCCTGTATATACTATGGGCTCTCCATTCTTTTTTATTCACACTGATACACATACACACTCTTTCTTCACTTGCATTTAGTAACCTTTTGACACCTCCAGTCATAAAACACATCCACACCGGGGGAAGGAACAGCACAGATAACATTCTAAGAGACAATGTTTTTAAGTATACCTTTTGCTTCATTCATTGTAACATCGCCGGAAGAAGAGATCAGTGTACCTCGAAAGCTCGCACAAATAAAAGCATTTCGTTAGCCACAGAACGGTATCATCTATTTATTTTTTGATTATTGAAGCTCGGCTAACACGGTACTGATACCTCTACATGTATGTATGTATGTATGTATATATATATATATATATATATATATATATATATATATATATATATATATATATATATATATATATATATATATATATATATATAAACCATAATACTGAGTTAAGTTATGGTGAGTAAAAATAGTGACAAAAACCCTCCACAGGAAAGCAAATATGCAAATATAACTGTATGCTCATCTGCATGTCTTAGGCAGGTCTGCAACCCCGCCTTTCCCCATTATCACCCAGCATACAGCACTTCCACTGCAGCAAGGGATTCTGGGAAATTACATGCAAATGAGCACACAGTGTCACTTTTTGCCTCAATAACCATTTTTAACATGGTTATTGAGGCAAAAAGTGACACTGTGTGCTCATTTGCATGTCATTTCCCAGAATCCCTTGCTGCAGTGGAAGTGCTGTATGCTGGGTGATAATGGGGAAAGGCGGGGTTGCAGACCTGCCTAAGACATGCAGATGAGCATACAGTTATATTTGCATATTTGCTTTCCTGTGGAGGGTTTTTGTCACTTTTTTTACTCACCATAACTTAACTCAGTATTATGGTTTAGCCTATCCCATAGCCTCTCTTGCATTCCCAGTAAAATCAACCCCACACTGATGAGACCCATCAAGGTCGAAACAGCTGTCTGTGGGTGGTTTTCTGGGTATGCACCTTAACCCTGGCTGTGCTCAAAGCTGTGACCATGCAGCAAGCTTGAGCCTATAGGGAACCATGTTAAAAATGGTTATTGAGGCAAAAAGTGACACTGTGTGCTCATTTGCATGTCATTTCCCAGAATCCCTTGCTGCAGTGGAAGTGCTGTATGCTGGGTGATAATGGGGAAAGGCGGGGTTGCAGACCTGCCTAAGACATGCAGATGAGCATACAGTTGTATTTGTATATATATATATATATATATATATATATATATATATATATATATATAATCAAAAAATAAATAGATGATACCGTTCTGTGGCTAACGAAATGCTTTTATTTGTGCGAGCTTTCGAGATACACTGATCTCTTCTTCCGGCGATGTTACAATGATTCATTGTATATGCCCTTATAATATTATATGCCCTTATAGCACCACCGACAGATTATTATATTTAGATTTACCTTGTCGGTTTTTTTAGTTGCCTTAACTTGTCTTATGGATGCGGGGTCATCTCTTTTTCTCACAAAATATATATATATATATATTTTGCAAGATAGTACAAATAACAGACAAGGTAACTTGTGATAGGATATAATATACACCAAATAACTGGGTTGAATTGAACACGACTTAGATATAATAAAGAGAGTTTATTCCTTAAAGAAGGTGAACACGCAAGATAGTACAAATAACAGACAATAAATAGCACTTACTAGGGATTGGGATGATGAAGTAATCAGGAAACAGGATTAGCAATTCATACAGCAATCAGGCATCAAGTTGTTGGTAAAATTGAAGACCCTGAGCATAGGACTGACACTGGTTTATATGTAATTCCAGTCCTATACCTTGTCATTGAGTGCAGATCATTAGATCTAATGGTATCTTAGCAACCCCTCGATCCAGCTGATAACAAGTAATTGAATAAATATATATGCGCGTATAGTTTTCCATAATTATTTCAGGTTCTCTATAGTTTTTTGACTTAGCTTATTGTATGTTGTCTCATTGTATAGTATTAGACTTGTTTTTCTTCTTAGCTCCGTTAATCATTAGTACGTTATCTACTAGTTCATTTAGTATATATTTATTCAATTACTTGTTATCAGCTGGATCGAGGGATTGCTAAGATACCATTAGGGTATATATACATACCCCTACATCCACTCTTCATCACCCTTTGAAAAAGTCGCCCGTGTGTGACGAAACGCGTCAGGGAGCGTCATTACGCAATACGCACGGACACTACGTCATCACGCATGCGCAGGAACAGGCCGGTTCGAGCGCCAAACAATACAGAGGCCATCCAGCAAGGAGATATTCTCTGGGATTCCTGGGACGTTTCATTGAAGCAATATCCATGCACTCTGGACACCCTGACGGATCACTGCCCTTTCATCTCTGAGAGACTGATGGACTTCTGATTCAAGCACAGCTACCGGATGGTGGTGATATTGTCACTAAATGCTTTTAATTCGTGTACCCTTGTGAGTTCATTTCTTCCCCCTCCGTCCCTTTCTCATCATTAAATTTATGGTTTTATACTATGGGGCGTGCGCTCTCTCCTCTCTCTTTTCTATATATAATATATATATATATATATATATATATATATATATATATATATATATATATATATACATGTAGAGGTATCAGTACCGTGTTAGCCGAGCTTCAATAATCAAAAAATAAATAGATGATACCGTTCTGTGGCTAACGAATATATATATATATATATATATATATATATATATATATATATATATATATATATATACACATATATACAGAGAGAGATTATATATATATATATATATATATATAAATATATATAAATATATATATATATTATAGATATTAATATATATATATATATATAATATAGAGAAACAAAAGGCACAAACCAATATACTGTATAATGCTTGCAATCTAAACAAACAAAAGGAAAACACTATGAATGTCCAGTAATAGGAGGGTGCTGGAAATACCTAAAATAAAGAAAGAGAAGCCAATCTGGTGAAGTACGTATATTTGGGATATCTAACAACGGAAGCACTGATCCTACTTACGAAGTGAGAGATAAAACAGGCCTGTCGGTACAGAGACCATCTTGATCAGCAACAATGCAGTGAAGTATATAATCGAATCACACTCACGGATACAGAGGACGCCGTCTATCTACTGTCATCAAATGTCCTGGACTGTTTGTAATCAGATGAATCTTCTCCTTGGTGAATCGATCTTGCGATACCTGCACGTTGGTTGAAAACAGCTGCTGCTGGTGTGGTGTATACTCTGCCGACACTCCTCAACCAGTGAGGATTAATAAAAAGTTCAAAATGCCTTTAAAAAGGCATATGATGAGAGAGTCCGTTCCCTGCAAGAACTCTGCTATAATATAAATAGATAGCACAATGCCCTACGCATTTCGTCCGAGAGGACTTTGTCAAGGGATATGTTGCATACTGCTTGTCAATCCTTTATAGGTGAAACTAACTCCAGGTTGGTTGATTGGCTCCATTATGCCTAATCAAGATAGGAATGACTTGCAGATGGCAAACATATCTATAGAACAGAAATACCCGGGCGCTCCCTATAAATAGTTAAATGTTGGATAAGGGTATAATAACAACCTTGGTAGTGGGCAAAGTTTCCCTCTGTTTCTTTTCCTCCTGTGACTCTAACGACCCCAAAGGAGGATCTACCCAGGATCCTTCAAAGTAAAGGAGACAAGAGAAGGGGATGGGGGAGCACTGGTGGAATGATAGAGTAGGGTACAGTCTGATTCAGGTGTAAGAGACTCTGAAGTGTTAAAATGGATGTTTTTAAATCTAAAATAGTTTTAAACACTCACACGGCCTTGTGCAAATGCTTGCGCATCAAGGTTATCTTTGCGTCCTCGCTTCTTTTCCTTGTGGATTCGGTCTCCGCCTCTCGCCTGAGCTCTTCCTTTCTTTCTTTTTGGTGTGATGTCACCTTCTTTATCTTGTGGGTTCGGTCTCCGCCTCTCATCTGTGCTTTTCCTCTCCTTTTTCTTATGTGTGGTGTCACCACGGCCAAGTGTGAGTGCACACTTGGAATGGTATCTTTAGTTGTTCTGTCTATCATCCTTGGATGGGGAATTGTGGCAGCCTCTGATGTTGATTTCTCTCTCCCAGAATGATAAAAAATTATAAGCCCAGGGAGTCGAGGCTAAAGTCTTTATTCAAAATAAAAATAATGGTTAACAACAAACACACCGCTTACTCAACTAGTGAGCTGCGGTGTGGAATAAGATTAAAAGCCAGTCTCTAAGGGATGTTTAGCGGGGTTCGTGGTTCTGCAGCAAAACTCTCTCCGCGTCCGGATGGAGCTCTGCACTTCCCGTGTCCTGCTCCCGACGGTGGCCGCAACAGATCAAAATAGCTGGGGGATTTTGAGCAACGCGTTTCGCCCTATGGGCTTCCTCAGGCTCCGTACTTAGATGGCAAACATAACCAGTGCACAATTCAGGAACCATCCTTATGATAAGAGATAATGAAGTAAATATACTGTATCAAAAACATTTGTAAATAGGACTACAGTACATATTTTGACAGCATAAATAATGAGGAACAATTTAACATAGAGATTAAAAAGAACAGAAAATACAATGAGTTGTAATTCAAACTAGGGAAGAAAAGATCCTAGATCTATATCTACATTGAGACCAAGTGGAATAAGTGTTTTTACAGCATGTATCCACTTGGTCTCTAATCTAGAGATAGCATTCACATGGTCACCACCTCTCCAATTAGTAGGCAATGGGTCTATACCCATGAAAATAGTACCTGTGGGATCACAATTGTGAACTTCCATATAATGTTTGTGTAGATGGACGTTCACAGAGGTACACAATTTGGAGACGTTTATAATGTGAAATTATAATAAGGCTTTATTGTGCCTTTTCCTTTTCATCAGGAAATCCATCCAAACACAGGGGGGGGGGGGGAACAAAGCTCCTATTCACTTGGGAGTATTTCTAGTGAAACACTATGCAATAATTCACATCTCCCTTAGTCAAGCATTTCTCGCAGCCCAAAACATATAGCATGAAATAAGCAGATATAAGCAGTCTATTAAGAATAAAAGTCTTATCTGTTTCTTGGATGGAAAATCTTCTCACTTCCTGGTTCAGCTTCAGGTGTAGTAGTTTTCCCTGTGTCTTGAAATCAGCTGTGCTGGGCAGAGCTCAAGACTGGTCAGCTCCAGAGATCTGGGTTTCTTTTGGTCAGTCTCTCCTGGGACTCAAGAACCTCTGCTCTGTCTCTCCAAAGGTCAGCTCTCAGTCAGAGCTAAGGAGAGTCACTTCCTGTCTGAACAGACAGGTTTTTGTAAATAATCTAATCAGGCAGGTGGTATTTAGTAATTAACTACCACACTGCTAGATTAAAGGCACATTACTGAACAGGGATAAGTCCCCTGTTACAGTTTGGATAAATAATGCTGTTGAAAACCTTTCCTAATATTAGTTAGATGCTCTGCAAAGCGTAGTTTTCATTTTTAATTTTCTTGTAGTGCGCCCAATATATAGTGTTTGTTACAGGGGCACTGAACAAGATAAACAGAATTCGAGAATCGCAAGTTATGAATTGATTGATGTCAAATGCATTACCTGTAGACTGAGATGTGAAGATTTATATACTTTTAAGACTATGTAAATTAAGTTTACAGGCTCTACATTTGAGACATTTATAGAATCCTTTAACATCCAAAAAAATTGTATTAGATGTTTTATGTGTATATGATTTTAAACAACTAGGTGCCAATTTGTTTTTTAAAGTATTTGACTTGCTAAATAGAACACGTGGAGTTGGAGGCAGATGAGATTGAGGAATGGGATCTTTAAGAATCAGATGCCAATGTTTTTGTATTACTTTTTTAATATCTGGTGCTAATGGATTATATTGAGTAATAAAAAGGGTATTTACTGTGTAATCACTAACTTTTTTTTTTTATCGGAATTATAGATTAGAAGGTCTTGCCTACTAATATGATCAACTTTTAGATAAGCTTGATCCAAGATATTTTTATTATACTTTTTAGATTCAAATTTATCCAATAGTGTTTTGGCTTGTTCGTTATATACGTTGTTATCAGAGCAGTTCCTCTTTATTCTTCTCAATTCCCCTTGGGGGATATTTTTGAGCCAGGTCTTATAATGATTACTGTTTGCTTCAAAGTAATTTAAGCAGCTGACTGGTTTATGATATGTTTTCGTATATATTTGACCTTCATGGGGGTATATTAATAAATCAAGAAACTCAATGTTAGTAGTGCTATAATTATACTGTATGTGAATTTGAGATTATAATTGTTGTGATTCATGTGTTTAAAAAAAGACATAAGTGTATTGTAATCACCCTCCCAATTGAAGAAAATATTGTCCACAAATCTGGACCAGAGTTCCAGGTTTGCTCCAAACCCATGCTGGGACCAGATGTTTTCATGTTCCCATAATCCCATGAAAAGATTAGCATCGCTAGGAGCAAATCTGGTACCCATTGCAGTACTTTTGATCTGCAAAAATATCTCATCTTCGAACCAAAAAAAGTTGTGCATCAAAGTACATTTTTTAAAGTGATAATGAATTCTATATGTGCTTTCGTTAATGTGCCTTCTAACTCCAAAAAGTGACGTGCAGCATTACACCCGTGATCATGTTCTACAGTATAATAGTGTATAAAAAGGTTTCATCACGTGACCAAAATAAATTGTGGAGTCCAAACTATATCCCTTAATAAATTAATAACATGCATTGTGTCTTTCAAGTAAGATTTGAGTTTTTTTACTAACTTTTGTAAATACAAATCTATGAATGATGATAAATTTGATGTAATGGATTGGACCCCAGAAATTATAGGTCTACAAGGGGGATGTATGGGGTCTTTATGATCACAATACACTTATGTCTTTTTATACATCCATGAAGGTCAAATATATACAAAAACATATCATAAACCAGTCAGCTGCTTAAATTACATCGAAGCAAACAGTAATCATTATAAAACCTGGCTCGAAAATATCCCCCAAGGGGAATTGAGAAGAAAAAGAGGAACTGCTCTGATAACAACGTATATAAAGAACAAGCCAAAACACTATTGGATAAATTTGAATCTAAAAAGTATAATAAAAATATCTTGGATCAAGATTATCTAAAAGTTGATCATATTAGTAGGCAAGACCTTCTAATCTATAATTCCGATAAAAAAAAAAGTTAGTGATTACACTGTAAATACCCTTTTTATTACTCAATATAACCCATTAGCACCAGATATTAAAAAAGTAATAAAAAAACATTGGCATCTAATTCTTAAAGATCCCATTCCTCAATCTCATCTGCCTCCAACTCCACGTGTTCTATTTAGCAAGTCAAATACTTTAAAAAACAAATTGGCACCTAGTTGTTTAAAATCATATACACATAAAACATCTAATACAACATTTTTGGATGTTAAAGGATTCTATAAATGTCTCAAATGTAGAGCCTGTAAACTTAATTTACATAGTCTTAAAAGTATATAAAGCTTCACTTCTCAGTCTACAGGAACTGCATTTGACATCAATCAATTCATAACTTGCGATTCTTTGAATTCTGTTTATCTTGTTCAGTGCCCCTGTAACAAACACTATATATTGGGCGCACTACAAGAAAATTAAAACTACGCTTTGCAGAGCATCTAACTAATATTAGGAAAGGTTTTCAACAGCATTATTTATCCAAACATTATATGGAAGTTCACAATTACAGGTACTATTTTCATGGGTATAGACCTATTGCCTACTAAGTGGAGAGGTGGTGACCATGTGAATGCTATCACTAGATTAGAGACCAAATGGATACAAAAATAATGCTGTAAAAACGCTTATTCCACTTGGTCTCAATGTAGATATAGATCTAGGATCATTTCTTCCCTAGTTTGAATTACAGTTCAGGAATGGAAATACCTGGGCGCTACCTAGGAATAGGGTAAGTATGGTATCAAAAAACCTTGATGGTAGACAAGGTTTTCCCTCTGGTTCTTGTCCTCCTGTGACTCTAACCCCAATGGAGGATCAACCCAGGATCCTCTGAGGGTGATACAACACGCAAGAAAAAGGTGAGGTACAAAGAAGACAAGGGACACCAGATCGAGAGAAAAAGGGCCCTGACGAGAAGTGGAGACTGAATCCACAAGAAAAAGAACCAAGGACGCAAAAGATACCTTGATGCGCAAGCATTCGCACAAGGCCGTGTGAGTGTTTAAATTATTTTAGTTTCACACCATCCATTTTTCAGTGTTCTACACACCTGAATAAGATATCACTCGACTTTATTACTCCACCAGTGCTCCCCCTTCCCCTTCTTTCTTTTTGAATTACAGTTCATTGTATTTTCTGCTCTTTTTAATCTCTATGTTAAATTGTTCCCCATTATTTATGCTGTCAAAATATGTAGTCCTATTTACAAATGTTTTTGATACAGTATATTTACTTCATTGTCTCTTATCATAAGGATGGTTCCTGAATTGTGCACTGGTTATGTTTGCCATCTGCAAGTCATTCCTATCTTGATTAAGCATAATGGAGCCAATCAACCAACCAGGTGTTAGTTTCAGCTATATAGGATTGACAAGCAGTATGCAACATAACCCTTGACAATGTCCTCTCGGACGAAATGCGTAGGGCATTTTGCTATCTATTTATATTATAGCAGAGTTCTTGCAGGGAACGGACTCTCTCATCATATGCCTTTTTAAAGGCATTTTGAACTTTTTATTAATCCTCACTGGTTGAGGAGTGTCGGCAGAGTATACACCACACCAGCAGCAGCTGTTTTCAACCAACATGCAGGTACATTATCGCGAGATCGATTCACCAAGGAGAAGAGTAATCTGATTACAAACAATCCAGGACATCTGAAGACTGTAGATAGACGGCGTCCTCTGTATCCATGGGTGTGATCTGATTATATACTTCATTGTTGCTGCTCAAGATGGTCTCTGTACCGACATGCCTGTTTTATCTACCACTTCGTAAGTAGGTTCAGTGCTTGCGTTGTGAGATTTACGTACTTCACCATATTTATTTTATTTTTTATTTATAAAAATATTTTACCAGGAAGTAATACATTGATAGTTGCCTCTCGTTTTCAAGTATGTCCTGGGTTTCTCTTTCTTTATTTTAGGTATTTCCAGACCCTCCTATTACTGCACATTCATAGTGTTTTACTTTAGTTTGTTTAGATTGCAAGCATTATATATTGGTTTGCGCCTTTTGTTTCTCTATTCTATATATTTCTGGTTCTGTGTGTATCCTACACATTGTGGCAGCATCCATTATATATATTTTTACAGTTGTATACTATATTTGCACACTTTTTGTTTTCTTTTTATATATACAACTCAGCCCCGTTATAGTGCGATCCTCGGGGGCCACCCGATCCGACCGCGCTACAAACGGGGTTGCGCTAATTAAAAATAAAAAATAAATGGCCACCACACCCGGGGTTCCGTGTCTACAGAGGGGGAGAGCTGGGATCACACTGTGCTGCACTGTGCTCCTCCCTCCTCCCCTTCCTCCCTCCTCCCCTTCCTCCCTCCTCCCCTTCCTCCCATGTCTCCAGCAGTCAGAGAGCTGCAGGCAGGGCTAGGAGAGTGCGAGGCTCAGGGCTGCAGCCTCCTCTCCATGCCAATTTTACTCACATGTCCCTGGCCACTGATCACCCCACACAGCAGCTTTTCCTCCTTCAACTCTCTCTCACTGGCAAACTTTTCAGGGACGCCGGGGGAACCTGCCCTGTCTAGGGAGAGAGGTGTGTGTTCATGTGTCTGTCTGTCTATGTTTGTGTGTCTCTGTCTGTGTGTGTCTCTGTCTGTGTGTTTTCTTGTTCCTGTTTCTTGTCTCCTGCTCTACTCCACAGGCATTCTATCCTTCTGTGTACAAGAGTGATTTAGGAGATAGCAGCTGACACCAGAGATAGGGGGGGTGTTGTGTGCTGTGAGTGTGTGCAGTGAGTGTGTACTGTTAGTGTGTGAGTGTGTGCAGTGTGCAGTGAGTGTGCATAGTGTGCAGTGAGTGAATGCTGTGTGCTGTGAGTGTGAACAGTGTGCTGAGTGTGTGCAGTGTGTGCAGTGTCCTGTGAGTGTATGAAGTGTGCAGTGAGTGTGTGCAGTGTGCATTGAGTGTATGCTGTGAGTGTGGGCAGTGTGCAAGTGAGTGTATGCAGTGTGCTGTGTGTGTGCAGTGTATGCAGTGTGAAGTGTGCAAAGAAATGTAAAAAAATGTTTTTTGAAAAAATTATTTATTTATTTTTTAAATTTGGGTCCATGCTCAAACCGCGTTATAGCGGATCACGCTGTAACAGGGTTGAGCTATATATATATATATATATAGATATATATACTTGCAA
Source organism: Ascaphus truei (assembly GCF_040206685.1). Classification (NCBI taxonomy): domain Eukaryota; kingdom Metazoa; phylum Chordata; class Amphibia; order Anura; family Ascaphidae; genus Ascaphus; species Ascaphus truei. The sequence continues at coordinate 292,885,939 of NC_134484.1, forward strand.
ATGGTGTGCCGGCTGTGCATTGGATTCTATATATACAGTATATGTATATATAAGAAAGAGTTAAGTCAGAAGAGTCTTCCATGACACTTTTTTTTTCCATTTCCCTGCTGTGTAAAAAATGTTTTGAAAAACTATATGTAAAAAATATAGTATTTGGCCAATGTATTAATCTTTCAGAGAAGGTTGTTTAAACAAATACATCAAAGGAAACAGGTTGTGGTTACACATTGATCACCTACACTTGTCATGCTTGGTTGAGTATTATGAGAGTAAGATCATTACTATTCAAAAATCAGGAATAAGCAATGTTAAATAGTTTGACTCAGAAAATCAAAATTACAAGAGAGATAAAAAGCACATACTGGAACTGTACTTATTTTCACTCATGCAATATGTAAACCTCTCACAATAGATCTATGTTTAATGTATTGTTATTACAGCAGTGATGCACACCTGGGCTGTAGAGTAGATGGGTAAAGTAGGTCTATTGTTTTAGCAGGATAAACAAATTTCAGCACTCTGACATTTGATACTGCCTTTAGAAATTGGAAAATATTTTTTTCTGACCATACAAAAAGTTGTATTTCAATTAATTTTTTTAAATTTGAAATCAAAATGACAAATTACGTGATCAACAAACCCTGCAAATGGAGGATATTTAACTTACCATTCTAGTCCACAAAACTGTAACGACGACAAAGAATGTTCCATAGAAACATACTGCAGAGACTTGATTGAAGATAGTTGCACTTTGTAAAGCATTAACTGGCTTTGTCCACCCAACTCCCAGAAGATACATTACAACAGCCTGTAATGACTTTAGCACACTGATAAATGGGTATGAATTACAGAGGAAAATGATATGTCCTAGTGATGAATAGGCAGACACGAACACAACCCAAACTAGCTGCAATAGAAAACAAAATAGGAAGGGTAATAATGTTAAAAATTAATAAAATGTATCTGTTTGTGCCGATTAGAAAGAAACAGTATCATTACGTTGCTTTTGGCTCATTTCTACACCAGAAAGGTAGGATATATATATATATATATATATATTCGTATTTATGAATACTTTACAACACGATTATTGGTGTCTTAAATACTTTATAGTACAATGCATACAATTGTACATTATTTCTAACGCGATCCGCTTATAACACGATGTGATTCTTTGGACCCCAAGCACAGCGTTATAAGGGGCTTGAGCTGTATATATATATATATATATATATATATATATATATATATATATATATATAATATATATATATATATATATACAGTGGGTTACAGCGTTATAAGGGGCTTGAGCTGTATATATATATATATATATATATATACAGCTCAAGCCCCTTATAACGCTGTGCTTGGGGTCCAAAGAATCACATCGTGTTATAAGCGGATCGCGTTAGAAATAATGTACAATTGTATGCATTGTACTATAAAGTATTTAAGACACCAATAATCGTGTTGTAAAGTATTCATAAATACGAAAATTGGGAGCCATGCTTGCATCGTGTTATAAGCGGATTCGCGTTGTAACGGATCGCGTTATAACGGGTTTAAGCTATATACATATATATTGCAGAATAAATTACACAAATTGTTAGTCCAATAAAAAAGGTATCACCTAATACTGAAGAACTCATTTATTCTGCACTATCGCAACTGGACTAACAAGGCTATTTTCTGCTTTATATATATATATATATATATATATATATATATATATATATATATATATATATACACACACAAACAGTTCGGTCTGGAAATAATTGGACACTGGGGAGGGATACAGTAGGTTTCAGTCACAGATAACATTCCAAGATGCACTGTTTTTAAGTTAAATCTTTCTTGCTACATTCATTGTAACACCGCTGGAAGAAGAGATCAGTGTATCTCGAAAGCTCGCTCAAATAAAAGCATTTTCTTAGCCACAAAACGGTATCGCCTAATCTTTTTTGACAATATATATATACTGTGTACTCATTTTCATGTCATTTCCCAGAATCCCTGGCTGCAGTGGAAGTGCTGTGTTCTGGGTGATAATGGTGAAAGGCGGGGTTGCAGACATGTCTAAGACATGCAAATGAGCATACAGTTATATTTCCATTTGCTATATGCTTTGCTGTGGAGTGTTTTTGTCACTTTTTTTACTCACCATAACTTAACTAAGTATGGTAAAACCCATCCTCATTGCTTCAGCTTTGCATAGCCAGTTACCAACCCCACACTGATGAGACCCATCAAGGTCGAAACAGCGGTGTAGCTGAGACTGTGTCCCCTTGGCCTTGAGTCATCGTCTCTTCGGGGACTAAAGACTCCTGCTGCTTTTGGGGGGGCACGCCATCTCGAGCTAAGAGGAGTGATCCTGAGCGAGCGGTTCTGAGCGAGCAGATGCGGAAGTGAGGGGCCAGCACCTTTGCCCATGGGACATCGCCTTTACTGGCTAAAGTCCCTTGCTGCTTTTGGGGTGCCGCACCTGAGCTTGGGAGAGATGACGTTGCAAGCTGGAATGCGCAATTCCATTCGGTTTCTGATCGAGGAGACCGAGAGATGTCGAGTGAACCTGCTGTGGATAGTGGAGAAGGTGCTGAAGCAATTGATCGGTCTGGACGCTGAGAGGATCTTCTGCCTTCAGGATTTCCCTGCTCAGGGGATTTATGACCTGACCTGTCATCAAGAAGCGGATGTTTGGTGCACTTTTGAAACGTGCAAGGAGAAGTCTGGTTACCCGATCTTACATGGCATCAAGGTAATTCCAAGTTTTATGCTGGAGGAGAGACCACTTGTACTTCACATGTACAATCCGTATGCAAGGAAAGAGGAGATTGTGACTTTTTTGAAACGGTATTGTGAAATGATCAGAGGAGTGGAAGAACTTAAAAACCCGTATGGCATGTTCAACGGGAAGAGACATTTTTTAATACGGTTCAGATGGGATCCATCATGTCCGGGAGGAGTGACACACCCACCGGCCATGTTCAATATCAGAGGAGATAGAGGATTTTTGTTTTACCCGGGACAGCCTCTATATTGCAGGCATTGTCACACTTATGGACATACAAAGGAGGGTTGCATGAAAACGGGAATTGTGTGCCGTAATTGTGGGGAAGAGGGACATACTGCAGCCAACTGTGGAGCCCCTAAGGGATGCCATCTATGTGGTAGGAAGGACACTTGGCATGGCAGTGCACAAAAAGGACATATGCCCAGGCAGCAAAAGGGGGATTGTGCTAGAAGAAGAGGAAGAGACAGTGGAGGGTCAGGGAATTTGTGAGATGGAGAGTTCCCAAGAGGCAGGGCTTGACCTGGCTATAACAGCAATGTATGAGGAGGATTTAAGAATGGAAGAAATGGTAGAGAGTGGCCCAATAGAGGGGGAGGTGGAAGTGGAAATAATGGACACGACCGGACCCAAGAAAAGGGCGCAAAAACGTAGTTTACAAAGTGACAATGATGTTTCTACAGTTGAAGGGGAGGGGAAGAGTGAGCTACGGCAAGATAGGGTGATGAAGTCAAAGTTTTGTGCGCTGGATTTGTCCAGTATTGACGGGAGTGGGGAAGAGGAACAGACCGTGAGTAAAGGAAAAGAGGAAAATAAGAAGTTAGATAGGGAAGCGCAAGAAACAGAGGAGAAGGCAGGCCCTGGTGGTGCGAGTGAAAAAGGCAAAGAGGGAAAGAGTAAGTGTAAAGGGTTTGTTGTTAATGGAAGCGAAAACGAGTCTTCGCAAGGGATATCAGAAAAAGGGGAAGGGAAACACAAAGTAATTGTGCCCCTAAAAGAATTCACTAAACTGCACACCACTAAGTGTAAAAAATAACTTTTAATAAATTTACTTAAAACATATATTACCAAAGAATTGTGTAACGTGAATTAAAAATGAATTAAATCAACACAGTCAGGCATCCATGTCATCTAATATATGATTTTAGCTATCCCTATTAACCAGCTAATGTTGGTGGGATATAGGAGACATATGATGCTGTAAGTCAGGGTATTAACCCCTCTGGAGCAGCTGTGAGACCAGATGGTAAGTATATGCAGGTCAGCGAGCGCAAACAAATAAATTAATATCCAATGCTCCTAATATAATATGTACCATTGAACACCACAGTAGTTTATTATCAATTTTATGAGGTGCAAGTACTGTGAATGAAAAACTGACACTCACAGCAACAGTGTTGGTGAGTTCACAGCATGAACTCTGTGAAGACACATTAATCACATAGATAGGAGGGATAGCAACAGAACTCAATGACTGTAAGAACTGGACTGAATTAGCCAAGTACTACGGTCTATACACACTGAACCAGGAGACTACTAACACTACATTAAAACAGCTCCAAGTAGGAGACTGACACCATTGCACGTCCAACGCGCATTTCCCTCCAGCTAAGGAGCTTCTTCAGGGAAGGAAACGCGCGTTGGCAAACATGGAGATGCCAGCTTTTTAGAGTGCGGCTAAGGAAATGCGTCTCTGACTAGAGGAATGCCCACCCCCTGTGGTCAGGTACTATCTTGCTTCCCACATGAGTTGGCAGAAGGTAATTGGGTCCAGGTAATTGTTCTCCAATCCCTGCGACCCAATGTTAGGGTATAGAGCCCAAATCCCATATAAGTGATTGTAAGCTCTATGCCCAGGGTCTATCGTGTCTTCATTCTTATATCTGATGCCTGATGAACTGCTGTCACGCCTTCTAATATATGATTTTAGCTATCCCTATTAACCAGCTAATGTTGGTGGGATATAGGAGACATATGATGCTGTAAGTCAGGGTATTAACCCCTCTGGAGCAGCTGTGAGACCAGATGGTAAGTAGCCTGAGAGTGCTGGGAATGGCCATGCAACCATGCCAGAGGGGTGACTACCTGGTGGCCAAATCCCAGTCCTCTGGCCCTCACCGAACCGGAGATAATGGTTTCAAGTTTACACAATTTTACACCTAGCGTTTTTGAAATCTAGCAGCTTTCCTCCGCCATTAATGTCAATGGCCGCGACCCTCGTGGTGGGCGCGACCCTTTCCCGCGGTCATTACCCATTGGACCCAGTTGGAGTCGAGTGAGGGTGTCCCCATAAGCCAGGGGCAGAAAGAATTTCATTGCTTGCTGCCCTAGAACCAAAGATTCATATTTTAATAGGTTTTGAACTTGACCGCGACCGAGTTCCCACGGCAATTTAGCTATCAATGCTCTTTTCATTGAAACAGTAGCGGTACTCGGATACTGGGTTTGGCAGTCAGCCAACACGGTTATAATGTATCACCATGTTCTTGGAAAGCGGACTCGAGGTATTTCCCATTGAAATGCATTACGCCATTCATTTCAATGGGGAGCTCCGGTCATCCTCTCGGGTGCCATCTGCTGGTCTTCCTAGGTATAGGGTCAAAAATCTTGCAATCTCCATTGACGTATATGGAGCTCCAATGGTGACCTATGGGACAGTGCCGGCAAATGGTAGGTGAAAAGGTGGGAAGGGGAACAAAGGGCTATAAACATTCAACCAGTTAACCCTTTCCCTCCCGAGCTGACCCCAGTGTATGTGTTTGGTGTAACCACTGTAGGAGCAAGGAAATACATTAAAACCAAAGGGGAATACATTTTGTACTGAGGCAGGGAAATACATACACATTTAACCATTATAACAGTTAACCCCTTTCTTCCCACACGATGGTAGGGATGGCCAGCTGGGGGGTAACCACTTTATTACTGGGCTAGCCACCGCCCCCCCCCCCCTCGTGACACCTCCCCTTCTCAATGGGGGCTTGGCGGCTCATTACCCCACCTGGGATATGGGGCACCTCTGGCACCATTGAAGAACACAAGTCCAGAGGGGTTTTCTTTGAGAGAGAGTTCCTGTGCTTTACCGTGCTCACTGTCCCTGTTATGTTGAACAGTGAAGTCCAAGTCTTGAAGGGCAGGGCTCCAATGCAACAGTCTCTCCTTCTCCCCTGATACCCTCTGCAACCCACCCAATAAATGGTGCACAGGGGCCACAGTGAAGGGGCCTCCCTTCAGATAAGGCTGTACTTTGCACACTGCCTGGCATGTCTCTTCACACACAGGAGACCAGATAATAAGCACAGACCGTCACTTTTTGGTCAAGTCAGTCAGGGTGGAGGTCAAAACACTCTCTCGTAGGGATCCCATCTGCTCTTGCCCTGGGACCACCTGAAAATCCACATGCAGACCTACTCCTACATACCCCACCCTATTCTTCCCTAGGGCAGTCCCCACACCCGAGGGGCATCCCTACCATACCACAGAAGCCACTTGGGATGCTGACAACTGCCCTCTCCCTCGCCCCCTGGGGCAAGGGAATCTCCCAGTAACCCTTACTGGGATTCCTAATGCTCAGATGCTTGGTCCCTGCCCCCTCAGCAATGTGGGACATGAAACAAGCACCTGATACCCTCTCTGCCGTGGGCTGCCAGTAGCCCCCACAGAAGTGGGTAACATCCTCCTTTTCAAGCACTGGGGCTACTGAACCAACCCAAGGACCTGGAGATGAGTCACTTACCTCTAGGGCCAGCATCTCTCCTCCCTCCTTCACTATGCTGCCCTCCCCTGTGAGCCCTGAGAAATTAGTCATGGGTGTTTTCCCTGGCAAGTCAGTACAAAGTTTCCTATGATTTTCCAGCCCAGTCCTAACCTCTGACTTCTGACTGACACTCCACTGACCCCCAATCTCCACCTGCTCCACAGTGCCTGCCTGCCTAGCCTCCCATAGGACCAGCACCTCTCCTCCTTCAGCTACCTCTGGTTGCCCATCTACCTGCAGCCTTCCCTCACTCAGCTTCCCCCTAGGCACTTCTAACCTAGCTACAGGAACTACCTGTGTGGGCACATCTCCCTGAAGCAGTTTCCCCATTAACAAGGATGAGTTAAGGGGCATCTGTGCAGATGCAACCACCTTAACTCCTGGCTGGCAGGTATCCCTGGGGTGGTCCAACTTTGCCATGGCCCCTAATACCTCCAGCGCATAGCAAGGCTGCAACAGGGAGGCTCTGATCCGAGAGACCCCCTGATGCTCTGCCAGGGTAATGGGGAAGTTTAACTGCCCTACCAACTGCCTTTCCTCCCCGGCTACCACAAGCCCATCCAGCCCCCTCCTAGGCAAATCTATCCTAGCAAAGGGACCTACCTGTGCTAACACTTTTCCCTGAACCGGTTCCTCTTGGAAAATTCTTGATCTATAAAGTTGCCTCCAGACCCGGAGTCGATGAAGGCCAAGGCTGGGATGCAAGAGGTCTCGGTATTAAGGGAAACGGGAATCAAGATCCTATTAGGGAGGATTTTTTCTTTTTAATGGGGGAGAGAGAGAGTGTTCCTAATGAGACTCCCCTGGGTCTCATTGGGAGCTGGCATTTCCCGACTTGAGGGGACCATGAAGAGCCTGCTGACCGGGGTTGCCGCAGTAGAGGCAGAGTCCGGAGGGACGACGGCGCTGTTTCTCGGAAGGAGATAGCTTATTGACTCCTAGTTACATGGGTTCCAGAGCATCAGAGGTAAGGGGTTCTGGAGATAAGAGATGGAAAGTGTGAGGTCTGGCAGGAGGCTGTTGGTGACGTGAACGTTCTGCTCTTTGCTCCTGGAGGCGCTGATCCATGCAAATGCAAAGTGCAATGAGCTCCTCCAACTCAAACGGCCGTACTTGAGCAGCAACTTCATCTGAGAGTGTGTCTGAGAGAGAGTGTGTCTGAGAGAGAGTGTGTCTGAGAGAGTGTGTGTCTGAGAGTGTGGGAAAGTGCGTGTCTGAGAGGGTGAGAGAGTGTGTCTGAGAGAATGTGAGAGAGTGTCAGAGAGAGAGAGTGTGTGTCTGAGAGAGTGAGTGAGAGTGTGTCTGAGAGAGTGAGTGAGAGAGTGTGTCTGAGAGAGTGAGTGAGAGAGAGTGTCTGAGAGAGTGAGAGAGAGTGTGTGTCTGAGAGAGTGAGTGAGAGATGTGTGTCTGAGAGTGAGTGAGAGTGTCTGAGAGTGTGTCTGAGAGAGTGTGTCTGAGAGATAGTGTGTGTCTGAGAGAGAATGTGTGTCAGAGAGTGAGTGTGTGTCTTTGAGAGTGTGTGTCTGAGAGAGTGAGAGAGAGTGAGGAATGAGAGAGTGAGGTCTAAGAGAGTGTGTCTGAGAGTGAGAGAGTCTGAGAGTGTGTCTGAGAGAGTGAGAGTGAAAGTGTGTGTCTGAGAGATTGAGAGAGTGTGTCTGAGAGATTGAGAGAGTGTGTCTGAGAGAGTGAGAGAGTGTGTCTGAGAGAGTGAGAGAGTGTGTCTGAGAGAGAGTGTGTCTGAGAGAGAGTGTGTGTGTCTGAGAGAGAGTGTGTCAGAGAGTGAGAGTGTGTGTCTGAGAGAGTGAGAGTGTGTCTGAGAGAGTGAGGTCTAAGAGAGGGTGTGTCTGTGAGAGTGAGGTCTAAGAGAGTGTGTGTCTGTGTGAGAGAGTGTGTCTGAGTGAGTGTGTCTGAGAGGGAGAGTCTGAGAGAGTGTGTCTGAGAGAGTGAGAGTGAAAGAGTGTGTGTCTGAGAGAGTGAGAGAGAGTTTGTCTGAGAGATTGAGAGTGTGCCTGAGAGATTGAGAGTGTGTCTGAGAGATTGAGTCTGAGAAAGTGAGAGAGTGTGTCTAAGAGAGTGAGAGAGTGTGTCTGAGAGAATGTGAGAGTGTGTCAGAGAGAGTGAGTGTGTGTCTGAGAGTGTATGTCTGAGAGAGAGAGAGTGTGTGTCTGAGAGAGTGTGAGAGTGTGTCTGAGAGAGTGAGTGAGAGAGTGTGTCTGAGAGAGTGAGTGAGAGAGAGTGTCTGAGAGAGTGAGAGAGAGTGTGTGTCTGAGAGAGTGAGTGAGAGTGTCTGAGAGTGTGTCTGAGAGAGAGTGTGTCAGAGAGTGTGTGTCTGAGAGAGAGTGTGTGTCTGAGAGAGAGTGTGTCTGAGAGAGTGAGAGAGAGTGTGTGTCTGAGAGAGTGAGTGAGAGTGTCTGAGAGTGTGTCTGAGAGAGAGTGTGTCAGAGAGTGTGTGTCTGAGAGAGAGTGTGTGTCTGAGAGAGAGTGTGTCTGAGAGAGTGAGAGTGTGTGTCTGAGAGAGTGAGAGTGTGTCTGAGAGAGTGAGGTCTAAGAGAGGGTGTGTCTGTGAGAGTGAGGTCTAAGAGAGTGTGTGTCTGTGTGAGAGAGTGTGTCTGAGTGAGTGTGTCTGAGAGTGAGAGTCTGAGAGAGTGTGTCTGAGAGAGTGAGAGTGAAAGAGTGTGTGTCTGAGAGAGTGAGAGAGAGTGTGTCTGAGAGATTGAGAGTGTGCCTGAGAGATTGAGAGTGTGTCTGAGAGATTGAGTCTGAGAGAGTGAGAGAGTGTGTCCGAGAGAGTGAGTGTGTCTGAGAGAGTGAGTGTGTCTGAGACAGTGAGTGTGTCTGAGACAGTGAGTGTGTCTGAGAGAGTGTGAGAGTGTGTGAGAGAGTGAGTGTGTGAGTGAGAGAGAGTGTGATAGAGAGTGTGTGTCAGAGCATGAGAGTGTGTCTGAGAGAGTGAGAGTGTGGGTCTGAGAGATCGAGAGTGTGCCTGAGAGAGACACCAACTGTGCACTGCAACTGTTAGGTATGTATATACAACTTTGTTTATCTGATCGCCTTGGGGAGCCTTGTAAAAATCCTGATCGCCTTGGGGAGCCTTGAACCGAAAAAGTTTGGGAACCACTGGTATAAGCTATTAGCATCTGATTGATGTTATCATAGTTGAACACAAGAGGTCGCTAGAGTAAAGCAAATAGCTACAAAAACACATGGAATTATAAAAAGCTGTTACCATGTAATACAATATAACCAAGGTAGTACTACAAAAGTTAATAACAAAACTGCACGTTTGTTATATAAATAATGATCATCAAGTGGTTCTATCAGGTATATATAAGAGCGTCCTCCTCGAGCTACTTGTGGCAATGTAACATGGTTTGAAGACCTCAATAAAGATGATATTTTAGTGACCCAGCGACATCAGTCTCTCCTTGGCATCACAGTGTATGCAGTGCAAGGCATACTTCTCCCCGACCTAAGAAACCTCAACATGTACCTTATGTGGGGCTGCTGCTACATAGGTGAGACAGGACAGGGGCTAAACAAGAGAATGAATCTGCATCGCCACAGCATCACACGCGGAACAAGAGACAGTTCTGTCGGCGAACATTTCTCTGACGGGCCATATGATGAATGATCTGAAGGTGGTCATACTCAAAGGTAATCTTAGAACACCGAAAGAGAGACGGTTGCATTAATACAAATGTATGCACATATGCGGGACACTTAGCGGTGGCCTAAAACGAGAGCGCAGTTTCATGAGTCACTACCCTGACACAAGAGAACTCTCTTCCCATGAGTGCTAAAGGCCATGTCTATACATACTGCGCTATATAAATGCACACACAGCTGTCTCTTACACATACAAATACACAATGTAATTCCATATCTATATACCAATAGGGACCACATAGTATCCTCACACACATAGTATTGCAACACCCTCTTACATTTCTACACCTACCCCAGCATTGGTATACACTCCCACTCCACACACTCTTACATCACTAACATTCAGGGACCATTTAACACCTCAAGTCATAAATCACTTAGAGCATAGGGGGGAGGGATAGGTTTCAGTCACAGATAACATTCCAAGATGCACTGTTTTTAAGTTAAACCTTTCTTGCTACATTCATTGTAACACCGCTAGAAGAAGAGATTAGTGTATCTCGAAAGCTGGCACAAATAAAAGCATTTTGTTAGCCACAATCCGGTATCAGGTCCCCTGATGAAGTCATCATAGATGACGAAATGCGTAGGGCGTGGCTAAGACTGAGGTGTCACTTTCCCACGGACATTACCACTGCTGTTTGAGAGACATTGCAGGCTGTGTGAGGCTAAGAAGAAGTTTGGATCCTTTTTCCCCGGTGGTGCACTAATCAGAAGCAGGGACCTGAAGGTGCTGGTTCCCGGAGGGACTTCCTGTGCCGGGCACCCGACCGGAGGGACGCCACTTCTGGTTGTTCGAACCACGTGGAGAACAAACAGGTTAAGGATACCATTGCTGATATCGGACGGCAGTACTGGCTTATGAGAGCCTATCTCATACCTGCTTTTAAAACGTGTACCTTTGTGAGTGGGCATTTGACTGTTTTTATTGTTCTATAAACTAAATTGTTATACTTTAAAGAACTAGGTGTGCGCCTGTTTCTTTTCTTTTCTCTTATATACTGCTGCCCCCGTACCCGGCCGACCCCTAAAGAGCCGGCCGTTGTCGCGAGTGGGTTCCCGGGTGTCAAGTTAGATTGACCCCGCCCAATCGCTCCTACCCCCGGGCGACGCCCGCCCCGAGCCCATCTGGCAAGGACAAGCACTTACCCCCGAACTGCCACCACTCACGGCTCTATTTAAACCTCCTTAAATTAGACCGTGCCGCCAACCCCGCAAGGACCCTCTCCAGCCCCTCTCCAGCCCCTAATGCAAATCGTTATTGAACAAGTCCGCCCCTATCTCGGATAAGTGTGTGCCGTCGGGCCGGAACAGGCCGGTTGACTTGTAGTCGAACTCGGGATGGGTGATCTGCCATCCCCCACACTGCGTCACAAACTTTCCCACCATCTTGTTCAGTTTGACCCGCGCTCGGTCGATGGCACCCGGTGCCCTTGCGCCCCTCCACACTCTCCTGCACAATATGTCCGACCAAACGATCTGTACTCCTGGCCAACTGGCGAGTATGAGGGCCAGGTCGTGTTTTATTGAATTAACCAGCTCGAAGTAGCGTCGAGCGGCCAGGTCGTTGCCCCCGACGTGGAGGAGCAAGATCTGCGGCGCCCTCCTATCCCTACCCATCACCATTAGCCGCAGGAGCAACTGAGCCCACCGCAGCCACCTACCTCCCCCCCATACCACATTTGCCTCCTCCGTTCGCAACCTGAGGTTAGCCCCGCATGGGCATTTGACAGCCCGCTTCTCTGCCCAGTGTATAAGCGAGTCTCCGATTATCCAAGTGGGTGCGGCGTCAGTGAAGGCATAAAGAGGATGAGGGGGTTTATCCAAGCACGCTAAATACCAGATAATGCGGGCCTGATGTAGGACCGGTATCTGTTAGACTTCCATCGCCCTATCTTTTGAATCGCAGCTACTGACAGCCCCGCGCGTGATGCATCCGTTGCCGCCCCAATCCGGAACGAATGCGTCCCATATTGTGCCCCATCGAGGCCCTGGTGTCTTAGGCACATGCGGAAAACCCGCAGGTACTGGAATCTAGATAACGGTACCCCATTCGCGTGAAGGAGCAGGGGACCCTTACCGTCTGGCCTGCATGCCAAGCATTCCCTGAGCATGCTCACTGGGCAAAATTTGGTCCCTGGTAGCCCTAGCAAAGATATCCATGCTCCCCTCGCCTGCTGGTCTGTTTTTGACCTTTTTACGTGTAGTTTGACCCACCCTTCTCCTAAGACTATGTCCTCAAACTGCATCCCTCCCTCGCCCTTGCGCGACGCGCACACCAGCTCCCCGGCTCGCAGCGCTGCGAAGAAAGCCAATGCAAACGCCAGCCGGAAAAGTTTCGCCTCGAACCCCGATAGGCACACTCTGTCTGTGGTCTGCATTAAACCTTCTAATATCGCTGGTGTCACTGGCCTTCTGCTGTTATTTGTCGTCGTCCCCTTTGTTATCCCCGCTAGGACCCTTTTGACGATAAATGCCTTCGTTGGGTCCCCTTGCCCTCTAGCTGCAAAAAGAAGGAGACCCCTGTCACTTTTTTCCCTATGGATCCTCCCGCTAAACCCCTTGCCCTTAAGTTTAGGACAAATAATAGCAAGGTCCCGACTCCCAATACGTCGAGACCCAATTTCCCTGCCAGACTTTGATAATCGCGCCACGCTGCCGAATAGGCCCGCCACGTACCCGGAGCCAACGATGATCGTACCAACGAGATTACTGGGTCGTCGCCAGCACCCAAAGGTCTGCAGGGCATGGACTGCCGATTAGGTCCGCCTCGGGGGCCAGTCTCCGAAACAGCGCCATCTGTAACCAGGATAAGGCATCAGCAATGTTATTCGCCACCCCCCGGGACATGTCGAGCCTTGAACGCAATGTTCAATTGCAAGCATGCCAGTACGAAACAGCGTAGAAGGGACAGCACCGGCGTGGAGCGTGAGCCGAAATTGTTCACGGCTTCCACTACCCCCATGTTGTCTGTCCAAAAAATTACTTGCTTATTCGCGAATAAGTGACCCCACAGGCGCACTGCGATGAGCAAGGGAAATAGTTCCAAGAACGCCAAGTTCTTAATGAGCGGCGTCCCCCGCCAGTGGGGAGGCCACCGCTCCGTGCACCATGCCCCACCGAAGTAGGCCCCAAAACCGACTGACCCTGAGGCATCTGTAAACAACTGCAACTCTGTGTTGTTGGATGGGGGACCTCGCCACAAGGTTCTGCCGTTATAATCCTTTAAAATATGCAGCCACACCGTCAAGTCTTTTTGGATTTCGGCGGTGATGCGGATGAAGTGGTTGGGTCGTCTCACCCCGACCGTTGCTGCAGAGAGGCGCCTGGCGAAAACCCTCCAGGCCGGCATTACGCGCGCAGCAAATACTAAGTGGCCTAGCAGCGCCTGGAAGTGCCTCAATGATGTTTTCTTGAGGGCTATGAATTCGCGGAGAAGCCTGCTTAGGGCGACCAGCTTCTCCGGAGGGAGCCTGTACTCCATCGCCTCAGAGTCGATTTCTATGCCCAAAAAGGTAAGAGTGGTTGTTGGCCGCACCGTCTTCTCGTTGGCCAAAGGAACGCCGAACTCGCGCGCCAGGGCTGAAAATTCGAACAGCCACCTAGCGCATAAGTCCGAACCCCTGGGGCCAACAAAAAGGAAGTCGTCCAAGTTGTGCATGATCCCCGCTGCCTGCACCCTCTTCCGGGCCACCCATTCTAGGAAGGTGCTAAATGTCTCGAAATAAAAACAAGAAAGCGCACATCCCATTGGTAAGCATAAGTCTATGTAGTACTGACCTTCGAGCATGCAGCCTAGCAAATGAAAGCACTCGGGGTGGACTGGCAAGAGTCTGAAGGCCGATTTGATGTCAGCTTTTGACAATAGAGCCCCTGCTCCCATCCTTTCTACCAGCGCTGCGGCTTGATCGAAGTTCGCGTAAGACACCGAACACAACTCCCTGTCAATGCCGTTGTTTACCGATCACCCCTCGGGGTAGGATAGGTGTTGTATCAACCTATACTCCCCGGCCTCTTTCTTGGGGACCACTCCCAATGGGGAAATCCTGAGATTAGGCAAGGGAGGGGACTCGAAGGGGCCAGCCATCCTTCCCAATTCGACTTCCTTCCAGACCTTTTTCCTAGCTACGTCACCGTGTGTCCTGACCGATTTCAAATTCTGGCTAAACTCAGATCCCGCTTGATATTCAAACGGGATCCTAAACCCCTCCTTAAACCCAGCTAAGAGTAGCTGGGCTGCCTCCCTATTGGGATACCTTGCTAGCCACGGTGCCAAATTGGCGATGATTATTGGTGTCGCTGCCCTCGCGTCCAAATTTCCTCTCTGCGCCCCTCCCCCTGCGACCGCCCTTCTTAAAACACTTTGCCTGGGCGTGGCGGCCGCCGCAAAAGGAGCAGATGTGTTGGAAACGGCAGTTGTCGTACGTGCAGTTGGACTGGTTAAACGGCCAAAAGACGCCCGAGTTGGTGCGCAGCGACTGGCTAGTCCCTGGTACGTTATTCCGCCATGTCCCCCTACCTCCGGAGCCGCTCCCTCGAAAGGAATCTGCCCCACCCCCAGACACAAACTGCAGATACAGGTTGACGTCCTTGACGTTCCATGGTATCACCTCCTCTTGGGCCTTCATTGATTGCTTAAAGCACTGGTCATATGTACACCAACCCATTCCCCCGTAAGTGTGGTGTGCTTCCTCGATCATGTCGTGATATGTAAAGAGCGATGCGCACGCCTGGGGATCCTTCTCCCCAATTACTCCAGCCAGGATAACAAATGCTTTAGACCAGCGTTTCCCAAACTTTTTTTTTCGTGACCCGGTTATTTTTGAACTTCTCCTTCGTGACCCACTAAAAATGTTATCGCTTATAGGTAAAATAAAACAGATATGAATGTCCATACAGTTTTCATATATTCTCCCAATCCCCTCTATACTCTCTCCCCCCCCCCTTCCATTCTCTCTCTGACCTGCACAGACGCACACAGTCACTAACCTACAGACACTCACACAGACAGACCAACACAGACACTGACCACGCACAGGCACAGCTGGCCTGCACAGACACACACACACATCCACTGATACACACACACACAAAGTCACTGACACACACACAGCCACTGACACACACACACACACACACACACACACAGCCACTGACACACACACACACACAGACACTGATACACACACACACACACACTGATACACACACAGACACGGATACACACACAGACACTGATACACACACACAGCCACTGATACACACACACACACACGCAGCCACTGACACACACACACACACACACACACACACACACACACACACACACACACACACACACACACACACAGACACTGATACAAACACACACACACTGATACACACACAGACTCTGATACACACACATACACTGATACACACACACAGCCACTGATACACACACACACGCAGCCACTGACACACACGCAGCCACACAGAGACACTGCTACACACACACACACACACACACTGATACACACGCACACACACAGACACTGATACACACACACACACACTGATACACATACACACACAGAGACACTGCTACAAACAAACACACACAGACACTGGTACACACACACACACACACTGATACTGATACACACACACACACACACACACACACACACACACACACACACACACACTGATCCACACACACACAGACACTGATACACACACACACACACACACACACACACTGATACACACACACACACACACACACACACACACACACACACACACACACACACACACACACACACACACACACACACACACACACACACACACACTGATAGATACACACACACACACAGACACTGATACACACACACAGACACTGATACACACACACACACACACTGATACACACACACTGATATTGATACACACACACAGCCACTGATACACACGCACACACTCTCCCCTATACACACACAGTGAATTACAGGCAGCGACGGATGTGAGTGACTGGGGGGGGCGGGGGAGAGAGGAAAGGACGGCGATCCAAGTAGGTGGCTCTACCGCCTCCCCCTGCCCGCCAGCGACCGCGCAGCCACCATTGCCTGTCACCATGCCCATCTCCCGCACCAACTGACTGGGTGGGTGGGAGACAGTGACTGGGTGGGATGGAGACAGTGACTGGGTGGGATGGAGACAGTGACTGGGTGGGAGGGAGACAGTGACTGGGTGACAGTAACTGGGTGGGTGGGAGACAGTGACTGGGTGGGTGGGAGACAGTGACTGGGTGGGATGGAGACAGTGACTGGGTGGGATGGAGACAGTGACTGGGTGGGAGGGAGACAGTGACTGGGTGACAGTGACTGGGTGGGAGGGAGACAGTGACTGGGTGACAGTGACTGGGTGGGAGACAGTGACTGGGTGGGAGAAAGTGACTGGGTGGGAGACAGTGACTGGGATGGAGACAGTGACTGGGATGGAGACAGTGACTGGGTGGGAGACAGTGACTGGGTGGGAGACAGTGACTGGATGAGAGACAGTGACTGGGTGGGAGACAGTGACTGGGTGGGAGACAGTGACTGGGTGGGTGGGAGACAGTGACTGGGTGGGTGGGAGACAGTGACTGTGTGGGAGACAGGGACTGGGTGGGTGGGAGACAGTGACTGTGTGGGAGACAGTGACTGGGTGGGAGGGAGACAGTGACTGGGTGGGAGGAAAACAGTGAGACTGGGTGACAGTGACTGGGTGGGTGACAGTGACTGGGTGGGTGAGAGAGTGACTGGGTGACAGTGAATGGGTGGGAGACAGTTACTGGGTGGGAGACAGTGACTGGGTGGGAGACAGTGACTGGGTGGGAGACAGTGACTGGGTGGGATGGAGACAGTGACTGGGTGAGAGACAGTGACTGGGTGGGAGACAGTGACTGGGTGGGAGACAGTGACTGGGTGGGAGACAGTGACTGGGTGGGAGACAGTGACTGTGTGGGAGACAGTGACTGGGTGGGTGGGAGACAGTGACTTGGTGAGAGACAGTGACTGGGTGGGAGACAGTGACTGGGTGGGTGGGAGACAGTGACTGTGTGGGAGACAGCGACTGGGTGGGAGGGAGACAGTGTGACTGGGTGACAGTGACTGGGTGGGTGACAGTGACTGGGTGGGTGAGAGAGTGACTGGGTGAGAGACAGTGACTGGGTGGGAGACAGTGACTGGGTGGGTGACAGTGACTAGGTGACAGTGAATGGGTGGGAGACAGTGACTGGGTGGGTGACAGTGACTGGGTGACAGTGAATGGGTGGGAGACAGTGACTGGGTGGGTGAGAGAGTGACTGGGTGAGAGACAGTGACTGGGTGGGAGACAGTGACTGGGTGGGTGACAGTGACTGGGTGACAGTGAATGGGTGGGAGACAGTGACTGGGTGGGAGGGAGACAGTGTGACTGGGTGACAGTGACTGGGTGGGTGACAGTGACTGGGTGGGTGAGAGAGTGACTGGGTGAGAGACAGTGACTGGGTGGGAGACAGTGACTGGGTGGGTGACAGTGACTGGGTGACAGTGAATGGGTGGGAGACAGTGACTGGGTGGGTGCCAGTGACTGGGTGACAGTGAATGGGTGGGAGACAGTGACTGGGTGGGAGACAGTGACTTGGTGGGAGACAGTGACTGGGTGGGAGACAGTGACTGGGTGAGAGACAGTGACTTGGTGGGTGACAGTGACTGGGTGGGATGGAGACAGTGACTGGGTGAGAGACAGTGACTGGGTGGGAGACAGTGACTGGGTGGGAGACAGTTACTGGGTGGGAGACAGTGACTGGGTGGGAGACAGTGACTGGGTGGGAGACAGTGACTGGGTGGGTGACAGTGACTGGGTGGATGACAGTGACTGGGTGGGTGACAGTGACTGGGTGGGAGACATTGACTGGGTGGGTGACAGTGACTGGGTGACAGTGACTGGGTGAGTGACTGGGTGGGTGACAGTGACTGGGTGGGAGACAGTGACTGGGTGGGTGGGAGACAGTGACTGTGTGGGAGACAGTGACTGGGTGGGTGGGAGACAGTGACTTGGTGGGAGACAGTGACTGGGTGGGTGGGTGGGAGACAGTGACTGTGTGGGAGACAGTGACTGGGTGGGAGACAGTGACTGGGTGGGAGACAGTGACTGGGTGGGAGACAGTGACTGGGTGGGAGACAGTGACTGGGTGGGAGACAGTGACTGGGTGGGTGACAGTGACTGGGTGACAGTGACTGGGTGGATGACAGTGACTGGGTGGGTGACAGTGACTGGGTGGGAGACATTGACTGGGTGGGTGACAGTGACTGAGTGACAGTGACTGGGTGAGTGACTGGGTGGGTGACAGTGACTGGGTGGGTGACAGTGACTGGGAGGGAGAGAATGACTGGGTGACAGTGACTGGGTGGGTGATAGTGACTGGGTGACAGTGACTGGGTGACAGTGACTGGGTGGGAGAGAGTGACTGGGTGACAGTGACTGGGTGGGTGATAGTGACTGGGTGACAGTGACTGGGTGACAGTGACTGGGTGGGTGACAGTGACTGGGTAACAGTGATTGGGTGGGTGACAGTGACTGGGTGACAGTGACTGGATGGGAGACAGTGACTGGGTGGGAGACAGTGACTGGGTGGGAGACAGTGACTGGGTGGGAGACAGTGACTGGGTGGGAGACAGTGACTGGGTGGGAGACAGTGACTGTGTGGGAGTGACTGGGTGGGAGAGAGTGACTGGGTGACAGTGACTGTGTGGGAGACAGTGACTGGGTGGGAGACAGTGACTGTGTGACAGTGACTGGGTGGGTAACAGTGATTGGGTGGGTGACAGTGACTGGGTGACAGTGACTGGATGGGAGACAGTGACTGGGTGGAAGACAGTGACTGGGTGGGAGACAGTGACTGGGTGGGAGACAGTGCCTGTGTGGGAGTGACTGGGTGGGAGAGAGTGACTGGGTGACAGTGACTGGGTGGGGTGACTTACCTTGCCGCCGGACGCTTTCCCCTGCGGCCCCCGATATCCCCGCTGCAGCTGCCTGGGACGGGAGGTGAGCTCGGGGGAGCGCAAGAAGCTGGCCGCGGGGGGAAGCAGGCCACAGTAGGAGCTAGTACTTCCCCCTCCGTCCCACATAATGTGCGGGCCGCAGAGGAGCTGGTACTTCCTCCTTTGTCCCACGTTGGGAGCGGGGGGGAGCCCCTGCTTTCCCTGCACATGCGCGGGGCAATCGCCGCCATTTTTTTTTAACTTGATGGGGACATCGCACGGCCAGCCTCGCTGCGACCCGGCAATTTTGGTTCCGTGGCCCAGTGCCGGGTCGCGACCCACCATTTGGGAAACGCTGACTTAGACCAATTGCGAAAGGTGTGTGGGAAAAGCCTCTTTTCCACATCCACCTTCTTCGCTTCCCCCGTCTTTGAGGACGCGGCCAACACCTCCCTGTAGCCTGGTAGCAGAGATAATATATCTACGTACTCCCCGGCCCATATCTTGTCCTTCACCTCTTTTAGCAAGTGCAAGCCCACTGAGCTAGGTCTGGATGTATAGGAGACCTTATATGCCGCATCGGGCATCCTCTTATCCTTGGCTAGCTCCTCTGAGGCGGGTGCCGCCTGAGGGAGGGGGAGCGTGGAGGATGGTGAGTCCACTGGCCCGGCCTGCCCACCGGCCCCTAGAGGTGTGTTGTTAACCGCCTGCGGGGGAACCGCGGCCATTGCCGCTGCTGGAACTATAGGTGTCGCTACCGCTGGCGCCGCCCCCAATGCTGGCGCTACGACTGTCGCTATAGCTGGAGCTATCGCCGCTGCTGATGCGATTAGCGTTGCTAGAACCGACGCTGCGCTTATCGCTGGTGTCACTACTGCTGGTGACTCTGCCGGTGCGGGTGTCGTCACCCCAATGTGACCCCCTGTGCTCGTTGACACCGATATATATATATGTATACATACAGTTAGGTCCGGATATAATTGGACACTGATACAAGTTTTGTTACCAAAATAAATTCAAGTTAGTTAAATAATGAATATGGGCTTAAAGTGCAGTCTATCAGCTTTAATTTGAGGGTATTCACATCCAATTTGGAGAAAGGGTTTATGAATTTCATCTTTTTAATATGTAGCCCCCTCTTTTTCAAGGGACCAAAAGTAATTGGACAATTGACTCAAAAGCTGTTTCATGGACAGGTGTGGGCTATTCCTTTGTTATTTCATCATCAATAAAGCACGTAAAAGGTCTGGAGTTGATTCCAGGTGTGGCATTCTTATTTGGAAGCTGTTGCTGTGAACCCACAACATGCGGTCAAAGGAGCTCTCAATGCAAGTGAAAAAAAAATAAAATCCATCAGAGAGATAGCAGGAACATTGGGAGTGGCCAAATCAACAGTTTGGTACATTCTGAGAAAAAAAGAATGCACTGGTGAGCTCTGCAACACAAAAAGGCCTGAGTGTCCATGGAAGACAACAGTGGTGGACGATCATAGGATCCTTTCCATGGTAAAGAAAAACCCCTTTACAACACCCAGCCAAGTGAAGACCACTCTCCAGGAGGTAGGCATATCATTATCCAAGTCTACCATAATGAGAAGACTTCACGAGAGAAAATACAGAGGGTTCACCGCAAGGTGCAAACCATTCATAAGCCTCAGGAATAGAAAGGCCAGATTAGACTTTGCAAAACAATATCTTAAAAAGCCAACCCAGTTCTGGACCAGCATTCTTTGAACAGATGAAACTAAGATCAAACTGTACCAGAATGATGGGAAGAAAAAAGTATGGAGAAGGTTTGGAACGGCTCATGATCCAAAGCATACCACATCATCTGTAAAACACGGTGGAGGCAGTGTGATGGCATGGGCATGCATGGCTTACAATGGGACTGGGTCACTAGTGTTTATTGATGATGTGAAAAAAGACAGAAGCAGCTGGATGAATTTTTAAGTGTAAAGGGATATATTGTCTGCTCAGATTCTGCCAAATTTAGCGAAGTGGACTGCGCTTCACTTTACAGATGGACAATGACTCAAAACATACTGCGAAAGCAACCCAGGAGTTTTTTTAAGGCAACGAAGTGGAATATTCTGCAATGGCCGAATCAATCTCCTGATCTCAACCCGATCGAGCATGCATTTCACTTGCTGAAGACAAAAATTAAGCCAGAGAGTCCCACGAACAAACAACAACTAAAGACAGCTGCAGTAAAGGCCTGGCAAAGCATCACAAAGGAGAAAACCTAGCGTTTGGTGATGTCCATGCTTTCCAGACTTCAAGCAGTCATTGCCTGCAAAGGATTCTCGACAAAGTATTAAAAATTGACATTTTATTTATGATTGTTTTAATTTGTCCAATTATATTTGAGCCCATCAAATAAGGGTACTGTGTATGAACATGGTTGCAATTCCTAAATGTTTCATACAATATTTTTGTTCAACCCCTTGAATTGAAAGTCTGCACTTCTTTGCATCTCTGTTGTTTAATTTCAAATCCATTGTGGTGGCGTACAGAGCCAAAATTATGAAAATCGTGTCAGTGTTCAATTATTTTCAGACCTAACTGTATATGTTTTATATAAATGTGGATTTACTATTAACCATTGTTGCATTTTTAGGAATCAGTCTCTAGACTCAGTGACTCATTACTATTGGTTCCATATTTATATCCTTTTTTATTTTATTTTTATTTAATTACATTAATTGACATTAGATGTCTTTTCACTATGTGGATTAGGTTTCCATAGCATCCTCCACCACTACAGGCTACACTCCTTGAGAAAATGCCATAAGGGTCGTGAATTGTATGGGAGGAGAGTTGTTTTTGTTTGTTTGTGCCAATTTTATGTAGCTCAATAAACATTTTTATTTTCTCAGTCGCTGGTGAGTTTTCAATCTTTTTTCGAGATGCAGTCTCATAAATCTACCCTTCACTTTTCAACAGATCATGAAACTGCTACTTCTGATTGGATACCTGGGATATTGATCATAATAATCATGAGTACTGGCCTCTCTTTTAATCCCCCCCCCCCCAAAAAATGTTTGTAAAATATTGTTATAACTAACTATAACGAACTCCCTTGGGCTTACCTCAGGCTTTTGGACCAGCATCTTTGGAGTTAGACTTCATTGTAGGTTAAACAATCCTACTTCAAAATGTAGTCCTTGCGCTATGCTAGTTGAGCTGTCCTGTTACTTATTCAGTCATGACAGAACTGAACTCTCCATGCTGCCTGGGTCTTATAATCCTGGTTAGGTCACATGGTTGTATGATATCATAGCCATGTGAGAGTCTGGCAATTCTCAGCACACCCTTTGGAGCAGAATCAGACCGGGTGTCCTGTTCCCTTGTGGGAGCACTTCCCTCAGTAATTTAGACTGCTAACTGTGCGTCCAATGCAGTATAGCCTTTTCCTGGCTTCCCTTCACCGGCAACAACTGAAGGCATGGGCAGTTGGGTTCTCAGTGGGAGAGAGGCTGAGAACTTATGTGGCATGAACTACTACAAGGCAGTAAGGTAAACCCAAACTAGGAAAAAATTAATAATGTAAGATCTACCTTAGCTAGTTGGACTGAAAACGACAACCTAAAAGGAGGGGTGTGGATATTTATTGGCCCTCCTAGAGGTCCACATTTTTTTTCAGTCCTATCTCAGCTGGAGAGTGGGACTTAACGCATTGGTGACCACTGGCGCGGGACAAACAGGATATAATAAATAGTATAGTATCTATATAATAAACAGAAAAAAGGTCTGCAGCACTCTCTGGTAAGTATCCAATGTAAAAAAGGTTTATTGCATTAAATTAACATCAGGGGTGAAGTACAGGAAAAAATGGAGCAACGTTTCGGACCTCCCGGTCCTTTGTCAAGCCCCTACAAAAGTGTGCCTCACACTGGGTTTAAATATAGTGCATTAAAAATAGGTGCCAAAAACACAGCTGACTCTCCTATGGTGGCTCCAGAGGGACAAAAACCACAACCCCCTTGTATTTAAAACACAATTTTACGTCCTCCCAGTAGGGGCTGTATGCAGTGAAATAACTTATCAACTTTCAAAATGCTATCATGCTATTGTCCTAGCAGAAAGCGGACAGAGCCAAAAGTCATTAACCTCATAGTGCCCCCCTCAGTCTTACCTCAGACTGTGGGCTGCACTGTTAGTACAGGTTTGTTTATGTTTTACTGCACATGTGCATATTTCCCTGCACAATGTGGGCGGCTTCATGCTAAATAGTCACCCTGGAAACCAAACCCATCCAAATGGTAAACAAACACTCCTGTCTCACGCAACCCTAATTACTCCTCCAACCACAAAGCAATTGATCAGGGGGGAGAGGGGGGAAATAGAGGAAGGGAGAGGAAAAAAACAGTAGCAAAAAAAAAGTACAGAGCTCAGGGAAGTTAACCCCATGAGCAGAACATTCCTGTGAACAGTCAAAAGCCACCAATATGAGCATCACCTAGAGAACAACAAGAGGGAAACATATCTCAAAGGCAGCCCTCAGTCCCTGATAAAGATAAGTAACTTCTATTTAGAAAAAACTCTAGGGAAAAGTCAGTATTCTCAAACACCGATGCATACAACAGGCAACCTAATAACGTCCCCTAGTGGACCCTGATGGAACATACTAAAATACCAACAATAAAAAAAGAGAAAGACAATCTACCTAATAGCAGAATAAAAACTATGTACTGGAGTTCATCAATCCTATGCATCCCCAACAGTACTCCCTGTAGCCTATACACAAACTCTGTTCATCTTTCTTCCAGAGGCTAGCACTGTGTACTCATTATTTTAAATACCCTATTGTAAGCATAATTTCTATGGGGGCGAGGCACAGATACTAGAGAAAGGCAAACATAGAATAAAACTGAAAGAATAGATGGTACAGTAGGTACCCAGCATTATATACTAAAGTCTAAAGTCATCCTGTCAGGGGACCTGAAAACTACACCTCTTAAGTATAGAAGTTTGCCACCCCACTCACTCACCACCGTGTACGGCAGATAGCACAGGGATCCATAGTAGTCCCACTCTCACTGTCTGCACATTCTGGGATGTCACTGGGATGTCATGGGTAACCTGCCACAGCAGAACACGGTACCAGATCGGTAGATACAAATGGCCCAGAATCTAGACAGGGTAGCCTCTAAAAGAGAAGAGAGATTACACCCAATCCTCCGAATGTAGGGAGCCAACAGAGCAAGGTCTGAGTCAAGAAGCGACCTACGGCACTTATCACTCACCCTGGATGTCGTTCTTAAATCCCTGGTCCGAGTTGATCCTTGGCCTAGTATAGACCTACAAAAACCAAGTTATACTATATTCGTAAGATCGTATTCCTTGTTCAGGCCACCTGGCTGTAATGTGCCCAGCTCACGGATCCAGAAAGCCTCCCTTTTCTTCAATAATAGTAGCCTGTTACCACCTAATCGAGGTTTGGGAACTACCTCTATGATCTGATAACGCAGCTGAATTATGCTATGCCCGGCTTGTAAGGAATGTGCAGACACGGGTTGATCCAGCACCTTGCAACGTATTGTAGACTTGTGCTGGCTTATCCGTTCTTTAACCTTACGTATAGTTTCTCCTATGTATTCAACCCGCAAGAACACTTCAGGAGATACACAAAGTCAGAATTGCATGTGGCATAATCTTTAATCCCATACCTTCTGTCCATCCGAGGGTGAGTGAATGACGGGCCCTTCTGTACATTCCCACATTGGGCACATGAGAGACAAGCTAATAGCGGAGGAAGTGGAACTGTGGGACACATATTGTTTACCCTATCTGGTATACTGAGACACCAAAATACCCACTTGATTATCGTTTGCAGAAAAAGAGGCACTACACCATCCAAGGACGCTTCGTTTGGATCTGTGCTGCAGTGTTGGTGATTGAGTATATCTCATACATGCTTTTATTCAAGCTCTGTTTGTGAGTGTTTTATATTTGTTCCTGTCCAGAGGACTGTGTTTTGCGGACTGGTTCTTCCTTTTTATATACATATATTTTCTATATATTAATTTATTTGTATTCTATATTTTTTTGTATAATTTTAGGTTAAACATTTACAGTATGGTGTTTTTCATTGTTCTATATGTAGGCTGTGTCACTACAGATAATTATATCCATTATTAGCACTTACTCCATTTTATCCATTGGTCAGTTTAGCTTTTAATTAGTCAGCCATATTAGGAGTTACGGTTTGGTCTAAATATACAATAGGCGCGACTCCATTTCTGTTTCTTTCTGTCTATATACAGTAAGTACTAAATTCAATATATATAGACATTAAAACATATAATAGTATATGATAAAAATATCAAATGTGGTAATCATTAACCATATACATAGAATGATGCCAATAGTAAATTGCTCTATGTAGTAACACAGTCAGTGGAAACTACCATTGAAAAACTATGGAAGTTACAAGAGGGAGAGAGGGAGAGAGGGAGAAAGGGAGAGAGGGAGAGAGGGAGAGAGGGAGAGAGAGAGAGAGAGAGAGAGAGAGAGAGGGAGAGGGAGAGGGAGAGGGAGAGGGAGAGGGAGAGGGAGAGGGAGAGGGAGAGAGAGAGAGAGAGAAAGAGAGAGAGAGAGAGAGAGAGAGAGAGAGAGAGAGAGAGAGAGAGAAATGAATAAATGATACTGTATTGTCTATTCATTTTTGATAAGATATAGATATATAAATACATATACAGTATTTATGATCTGACACAGTGAACAAAAGATGATCAATTTGTTCTTACCATTGTAAAAGCTGTACTGGAACAGGAAAGGCAAAGCATTGCCACGCAGGGAGCCATCAATTTGTAAATGCAGAGGAGCCTTATGCATTTTATTATCATGAAAAATAAAATTATTCCATGCATGCAACGAGACCACTAAAATATATTAGAAAACAAATAATATTTTCGTTTTAGGCATTTCTTATAGTAATGTACAGTACTAATTTTGAGATGTTTTATGATACCAGTACGGAATAACAACTTTAAGCAAATACTGACAAAAGAGGAGGCCACAGACAATCATGTTGAGGGAGAGAAAACCTGATCAATAGCAGTGGGTTGAAAAATGAAGAATTTGTTAATGTACCTGTAGAATGGAAAGATTTTTAGTTGTAAACAGATTAATCAAATCTAAAATGAGTCATCACTAAGCTTCTTTTGGATAATTATGAGTTCCATTATAATCTGTAAATATGTATTATATTGAAATGCAGATAAAATGTAATTTGTACTAAAATATTGTAATGGTCCCACATAATATCCCATATCTCAATCTCTTCTTTTTTTTAGGTAATTTCATTAACAGTTTCTGAATCACTAAATATTCAAGACAAATATGACTACATTATCTGTCTTCCCTATACGATTTCTAGTTATATTTTGCCTACTGTGTTTATATATGTCATTAGACACACTGGTTTCCAATATTGTAACTTACTCTGTTATGACAAGTAGTGATACAGCTTTTTCATTTTTCCGAATGGTTACAGTTTTTCAATCTTGTTAGTTAGAATTGGATGTGTTCACAATGTGGGTTCGGAACATCCTTTTACTGCTGAATCATCCCTGTTCAATTCATGCCCTTTGAGATTGGTTGTGGCTTTATATATATTTCCGGCTTTGCAGACTACTTATCCATTATTATTATCACATTATATTCTTCAGATATTGACTTGTTCTGGTATTTTATTATGTTTTATCTATTTTCATGCTGCTGCTGTGGTGGTCTAGAAGAGATTTAAATCCACCTTTTAATTATCTTGTGCTTTAGAGTTTGCTTATATTTGATCAGCATATGATATATACTGATATATTTGATCAGTAACCAACTTATATAGGTTGTTCTGGAATCACAGGAAAATTAAAAAAACAGGAAAAGGATGCAGGAAAAAAGGAAATAAATCTTTATGAAATAAAAACAAAAACCAGAAGGCCACAGAAGCTATACAAAAAACAGCTGCATCCCGACTCCAAATAAACCCCAGTGATGGCCATACACCAGGGATTAAGGAAAGAGAAGGTAACAGTGCTCCAGACAGCTCCCAAGGGTCTTCTGCTATCTGTATGGGGGTAAAATCAAGTCCCAACGCGTTTCGTCTTGAAAAGACTTCTTCCAGGGGTTCCAGCTGTTTTTTGTATAGCTTCTGTGGCCTTCTGGTTTTTGTTTTTATATCATAAAGATTTATTTCCTTTTTTCCTGCGTCCTTTTCCTGTTTTTTGAATTTTCCTGTGATTCCAGAACAACCTGTATAAGTTGGTTACTTTAATAACCATAAGTCTTCCAATTTTCACTATAATGTGAGTGTTCATTTGGCTTTAAGCATTTAATGTTTTCTATATACAGGATTACACTATCTTGTGTTATATCTCTTTATTGGGAATATCCTGCTGCAAGTCCTGCCATTGGAGAAGGTCTACACCACCAGATATATCCTGCCAGCGGAAATTCCTGAAACATTAGTGTGGTTATACTTAGCAACCAAAATGCTCGCTTAACCCCGCCCAATGTGAGTGCATTACTTTTTTACCTTGACTGTTTTATACAGTATTATACTATTGTGTCTTTTTTCCCTTTCTCTATATATTTCCCATTTTGATGAGCTTGTGCGCATTTGGAACTTCCTTCCTCAAAAAGTGGGGGGCGCAAGATTTTCTCGGGGGGGGGGAGGGCGCAGCTGTTACTGAGGCCCAACGCTTCCCCGAAGGCATTTAAAATAAATGCCGGGGATCGCGCGAGGCCTCTGTAACTTTCCACTTAACTGGAGTTTAGCGACGCGTCTTCATGGCAACCAGCGTCAAATGATGCCGCAGGGTCATGTGACATCACATTGCCATGACAATGTGACATCACATGACCCTGCAGCGCCATTCGACGCCGGAGCCGTGCAGGGAGGGCGCAAGCCGGATGGAAGAGGAGACAGGGGGGCACATGTTGGTAAGTTTGCGCACCCCTGCCTTAATAGACTATCGAGAAATGGGTCATCCACCACAGAGTCTGTCATTAATATATATATTTTCCCACATTTATATTACTCCATTAGAGGGCCTTCATATTTTATTTCTTTTGGTTGTTTTAAGTCATTTATAATGTTTTCTTATTGTGGTTGTTTTATTAATCTGATTTACTTTGTGCATTTTTGTTTTTATGGGACCCTCCGGACTGATGGGCCGCCATCTTTTTGGTGTTCCTGTTCTCAGTTTGTCTTATTTTTGAGGCAGTTCTCTTACGTGGGAGGTTGGAATGGGGGCCCTTCTAGTGGAGGAGCTCCTATAGACGCCAGGGAATTACTCTTTGATAAAACGCCAGCTACAGTGGGAAACGCATCAGAGGTTCTGTTTTTTAAAACTTTGTAGGCTTGATGCTTCAATAAACTTTTTTGTCAATTTCTTATATACTTGCTTCCAGTTCTCTCTATTCCTCCAGTGCTCTCTACTTTTTCTTTGCTTGTAAAACAAAGGGGGGGGGGGGATTTCATGAACAGTTTCTGAATCACTAAAGGAAATATTCAAGACAATGCGGAGTAATTTATATTGGCACCAAGTTAAATAATACATTGATTGCATTGTGCGGATGCACAACATTTTCATTTGTATTGTAAAATTCCTGTACCTATCTGTAGCTAAATTGTTAATTTTCATGTAATTCCAATAGGTTTTATCATATGTGAAACATGTTATTGAAATAAACATTGTGACAAATATTCAGATGTCATGGCAAGAGAATAAAAATGCAAGGGAGTAACTACTATTTAGTAAAACAGAATTAGAACAATCTATCCTAAACGCTGCTGCCATAATAACTCTACTCTTTCCTAAATCTGTCTCAGTGTCTCCCCTGCTGAAATCACTCTCCTAGCTTCCTATTAAATCCCACATCTCGCACTCAATTCTCCTCCTAACTTTTAAAGCTTTACATTCTTCTGCCCCTCCTTACAACTCAGCCCTAGTTTCTTGCTATGCACCATTCCGACTCTTCCGTTCTGCTCAAGGATGTCTTCTGTCTACCCCCTTTGTATCTAAAGCCCTCTCCCGCCTTAAACCTTTCTCACTGACTGCCCCACACCTCTGGAATGCCCTTCCCCTCAATAACTGACTAGCACCCTCTCTATCCACCTTTAAGACTCACCTTAAGACACACTTGCTTAAAGAAGCATATCAGTAGCACCCTGGCTAATACTATACACATGATACATAAAGCTTGGCCCAATGCAGATGCACTTACCAGAATGCCCTCCTACTGTCTCTCTACGTTCTTCCTATCTACCAATTAGATTGTAAACTCTTCGGAGCAGGGACTCCTCTTCCAAAATGTTACTTTTATGTCTGAAACACTTATTCCCATAACCTGTTATTTGTATTATTTGTTATTTATATGATTGTCACGTGTATTACTACTTTGAAGCGTTATGAACATTAATGGCACTATATAAATAAAGAGATACATACATTGTGACAGATATGAGGGAACGGTAGTGGAAAGTGTATATTATGGCCCTCAATTATTGCAGGGTTTCTGCTCCACTCCACGTTTTGGAGATTTGCCAGGTGGAGTCCAGACCTGGACTTCTAGCTCTCCCTGGTTTCACATGGCTGCAGCTGCTGATTGAGGCAGGGAGCTGATTAAAAACCTGCTCTGAGCAGAGCAAGGCAGACCTTTTTTTTACTCTCAGAGAAGTTTGTACTGAGAAAGCATTTTTGTGCTCAGGAGAGCAAGGACTTTTGTTTTGTTTGTTTGATTTACTCATGTTATCTGCTGTAACATTTGAATTGCAAAATAAACAGGCCAAAGCTTTATTTTTCACCTCTGTGTCAGAAGATTGTATCCTTTACCTGGAAGGCTGTGTAAAAGTGGTGTTCCCTGGACAAAAGATACATACAAAAGGGTACTTTTGTCACAATATACATACAGATGCAGCGGCCGTTATCCGAACATTTCATGGAGCCATTTTCGTGAACTCTGCTGTATTCCACGCGGCATTCACTCGTTATTCTTCCGTGAATGTGCGCTAGAACTAGTAAAAACACTAGTAAACACACGTCTTAACGCAGGAAAGTTTTAAGAAATCATGCGCACGACCTGGTTATGCCCAGGAATACAAACTGTTAAATGTTAATGAATGTTGTGAATACCGTATGGAGTGTTCTCCTCAGGAAAGAGAATTTGCCATAAATTTATGGAAAAAAATACAAAACCTTGCACTCCACCTAAATTGGCTTGCAATTTATTAGTGAACTTTTACACAACTGTCTACTACTGTGTCAGATTTAAATTAAACCGTATATGCCAAATGTAGATATGTGAATATTGTCTTACTAGACCAGTACTTTTAACACTTTTTACCATTCAGGATCAATTCACTACGCAGAACAAGGTCGTGGAATCAAATGAGGTTAATTCAGGTGAAACCTGCAGACATACAAAGTATACACAAAATACAGATAAAACCCACTTAACTGGGGCACCCGCTTAGGGAAGGCTTACCCTGTCCGACTCACATCCAGGATCGCGCAGTACTCTTTTTGGGAGAGCCGCAGTGCTTTTCCCTCTTCATTCTTTGCTCAGAATTTGGCCGCGACTTTAAAACTTGGTCTCAGCTAGGCAGGCTTCTCCAGCTGAAAATGAAGCCGATTGCTCTGCTATTCGCAACAGAGCAACTTTGAAAAGCCCGCCAGCACCTCATTGACCCAAGCTCAAGATTGTCTGGTTCTCTGATCGGGCAGTCTACTTAAATAGACCTAGCTGTCCTATGTTTTACATGGAAAGGAGACTGGTCACCAATTAGAGAACGGATTCTAACTACCAGCCAATCAGAATAGCCAATCAGTATGACTGAGCAACTAATTGAGCCAGCTGTGCCTGAGTAGTGATATCCTGAAAATTTGGCCTGTTTGCGGCCCTCGAGGACTGGAGTGGTGCAGGCCTGGTCTAGACAGTAAAAACATGAACACACAAAAAAGTATATTTAAAGAATGAATTTTTTTATTTTGGCAGGATAATAAAGATAAAAATAATAATAGAACAATACAATACAACATTGCCTCTTCTTCAAAATTTACAATCTTGTCTTTTTCTTCTTCACAGGGGCTAGTGCTTCTTGGACATCTGGGTGTGTATAGAAAGAGATAATATTCTATATTATCAATCAATGGTGCATACATTATGGTTAAAAAATGCCTACATGTTCTCTCACGTTTTGAGCATGATCTACTGTATGAGAAGAGTCACTGATTAATTGTAATTGGCTACTGTACAGGACTTATTCAACCAGTGTGTTTTAGTGCTGCTACAGTATACTACAGTAAGTGTCAGACTTTGAAGTTAGTATTACCACAACAATGTTACATTCTAGTGGGGAAATTATTTCAGTGTATCCTCGGCTAAAATGCTAAAAGGAGCTACAATAAAAGGAACATGACATCAGTACAGACCATAATTATTCAGAACTGTATCTTCTGATTTTCTTGGGGTGGAGACAAAGCATGCATGGCTTCGGGTACAGCACTTTACATTAGGACTAGAGGTTTACATTTGGTTTTGGGGGCTTGGGGGGGAAGGGATTGGAGCACTGGATTGGAGCACTGTGTCTTACCTGGCAGTATTGACCGGACAGTTTCCTGCACCAAGGAGGGGGTTTTCATGCGCGTTCTCTTTGACCAGCTCCAGACATGCAAAATAGAAACAAAATAAACAATTAAATCATTTTAAACAATCAACTGTCTTTTTTTAGATTAAAAACATAGGCGGCACAAATAAATGTATAACTAGTAGTCGTCAAACAGGTCGAAGGACTTCCAGGGAAGAGCTCCTGTATGCCTCAAAAGGGCATTGATGATGTCTAAGGGTTTTCACAAGTTGACTGTTTAAATTAAAATTGCGCTTCACTTCATCCATAATTGTTCTCCTTAAAATTGCAGGAAGACACATCTTGTGTTTATTGCCTTCATAATTTGCATTTTTGGTCCACTCGCCATACATCTCAAAACTGATGGTGTTTAAAGATGTACTGGGCATATTTCTGAGGTAGATCACCACATCTGATCTTGTATTTCTCACTCTGATGCAGGTCTGATGTCTGGGACCAGTACAATTCTGCGTGCTGGAGCAGGTGTGTTTCTGGCAGTGGGCAGATGTACAGTAGGTGGTCTGGGAGGATGCTTTCCTCCTGTCGTGGCCTTACTGGGGTTGTCATCGCCTCCAATAGAAGTGTGTATCCTGGAGATGGAGGGGGTGAGCATGGGGGGTCCCGTCGTGCGTTTGGTGTTGGAAGCATAAAGGTCAAATCGATTGAGAGGGTGCACAGTGGGGGTATGCGGTTCCTCCATGGGAGAATAAGGCGCCTAGGTCACCAGGTCACCCTGCTGCTCCTGCATCAGACATAAAGTGGCAGGGACTACAAGCAAAGAATAGAGCCCCGCAATGTTCCACTCAATCTTATCCAGATAAACACCCATGCACCTATCCATATTGTCCATGCGCTCCAAAAGACGATCCATCTTGGCCTCTATTCTGTCCCTATATTGCTCTATGGAGTGGTAAGTCATTTCGATACCTCTAAAAACATCCAGCATGCAGGCGACAGACCTGGATCTTGTGCAAGGAGTGCTGGTGTCATCTAGACGGACATCAGCGTGACTGGGTGCTGAAGGGGGTGACCAGGGGATTTCGGGATGAACATCGGCATGGCTTGGTGCTGGTGGAGGTGAGCAGAGGACTTCAGGATGAACATCGGTGTTGCTGGTTGATGGCAGTGTAAAGTCCGGGATGTCAAATTCAGCTTCGGTGGATGCAGGAGCACTTCTGGGGCCCGGCCAATTAATTTGATCATGGTCGATTTTGGCCATTTTCTACTTCATGTACAAAGTGCCAGGGTGTTTGCCTTGGGAGCCTTTGAAACCTTTTCTTTAGGCACCTTGGCTTTGGCTTGGAAACAGCTCCCGACATTCGCTTTCTCGTGGTCGACACAGCAGAAGAAAGCAGGTTCCTGCTTCCGTAGAATCGGTGTAGATCCATGGATGCAGATGGAAAAATGCACAATACAGTATCTGTACAAGAGCTTGTTTAATCACTAATATCTCTGCTTCTACCGATAGCAAAGTCTTGCCCTTTGCTGAACACACTTTTCTACTGTCAAATTAAAGAATTCATCAAGTTTCATAAGCACAAACACTGTCGATATCAAATTTCAGCACTTTCTTATGACTGGGAAATCCAGCAGCTCAGTCCCAGAGTTGTAGTTCCATAGAAAAGTGTTGTTTTCCTGCTTAACATAAAAATGGGCAAAAAGTATTTTTTTCTTCACCCCTGTTATTGCCACATACTTGCCCTTTACTGTGCACACTTGTTCAGTGTTCCCTGCACAAGTCTAGCAATATTGAGCTTCAGATGTGTTCTGGATGTTGTGTAGAAAAGATGGTCACAGCGCTGCTAGAAACACATTATGAAATCACTTGTATATCTGCTTCTACCCATAGTAAAGTCTTGCATTTTTTTAAATACATATTTTTGTTTAGTTAGTTTCTTTTAATTTATTTTAGAATACTGTATATAAATACATGTATTGGTTTTGAATTATTTTTGGGCCTAACAAATTGTTCTTTTTCCTTTAAAGCATCTGGTGGATGAAATCAGCGAGGCTAATGATGAACGCTGTGCAGAAACAGTCAAGACTATACTACAGAAGAGTCACAATATCACAGTATCTGAGACCAGCATCAGGTTAATGAGACGCCAATTGGGATGGAAATATGGATGTGTAAAGTAAGTGGCTTACTGTAATACTGTACAGTATATTGCAATAGTATGCAGAGTGAATCAACAGGGTTGTACTGTACTGAAATTACTGTGCAGCAATTAGGACAGAACAGCTAAAGTGTTGTACTGTATAGTACTGTAATTTAGGTAAAGTGTGGTTTGCCTGTACAGTCCCTGTAAAATCCTTCCTTATCATTACAGAGCATATCCTATTATAAGGGAGGCCAACAAGATAAAAAGAATGGACCAAGCACAGGCATGGATCGAAAGTGGCGAGACCTTTCAGGATGTCATCTCTTCTGACGAGATAACGGTAGCTCTTGAGAGATTTGCCACTTTTGCATTCCGCAAAAAAGGACGGCTATCTTTGAAGCTGCGGCCTAAGCACCCACTGAAGATTCATGTGTGGGGTTCAATCTCTAGACATGGACCCGGATGCATAATCAGCTTTGAGGGTAAAATAATGCACAAAGTCACATGCTGTAGCCTTATGCACTGTACAACTGTAGTGTATTTTGTACTCCAATGTTCATCTTTTTCATAGTTTTTTTCTTTTCTTATTCAAGAAATCATGAATAAAGTACTTTTTCAAGAGCAGATTGTCACCCGTTTTGCTCTATACATAAGGCCAGATTTCCCACCTGGTAGTCACCGTTTTTTCCAGGACAATGACCCTAAACATACTGGCTCTACTTACCTATATTCATGCCAGTGGGATCAACTGGGTTAAGACGCCTCCAGAGTAAGTGTTCCAGTAACTGTTTCTCCTTGTTTTAACAGGTTTTATCTGATCAACTAATTCACCATTTTTTTTCCCGTCCCATTCCAGATCACCAGATTAGAATTGGACTGGCATGCGATGAAGGATCATATAAGAAAGGTTGTTAAGCCGTCCAACAAAGGAATAAAGAAAAGGAATTCTTAGTTTCTGGAACGACATACTCACTGTAAAAAAATGCAATAATTATATTGACTATATTGCCAGCATTTTGCCCGTACTTTTAGAGCGTAAAGGTCAGGCCTCCGGCAAGTAGTAAGGTACTGTTCTGTATTGTACTGTAGTAAGGTAAGTTCAGTAAGTTTAGTACAAGTAAGTAGGGTACTGACCATAACCTGTTTCAATGTTAGCCTTATACACTGGCGACACAGTTTATTACACTGCGGCCAGATCCGCAAGCCGGGAGATTTCCCGGCTTGCTAGTGGCCGCCCCTCGGCGTGCCGCGCGTCATAGACGCGCGGTCACGCGTCTTCGGGAGCGTGCGCCCCCTGCACGCGCGTCCAGGGGCTCCCCGAGGGAGCCCTGGTGTCCCGCGATCGCGGGACAGCGGCAGGGGGTTCCGGGGGACCCGGCGGACCCGGCAGCGGTAGGGAGAGCGCCCCGATCGGAGGGCGCTCTTCCGCTGCTTCGGCGCGCGCCCGTCACTCTCGGGCGCGCGCCAGGCTACTGCTGCGGCACAGAACGGGCAAATGCTCGAATAAACTGTGCCGCAGCAGTATTAAAGGTACTGTTATTGAACGTTAACCATTTTATATATCTGTGCTTACACTCCAATGCAGACTGTAGAGATACACTGGCGACACACTTTATTCGAGCTCGGCTAGTCCCACGAATTCGGGTATACCCGGGTGTATTGAGGTTTGTGACTGTTTTCTGCCCGAGTGCATTGAGGTATTTTCCAGGCAGGGATTGAAGCATTTTATTCCCGCTGGCTGCAATACTGCACAGTATATATATATATATACTGCATTACAATTCATGAATTTATGCCATCTGGTAGACACGCGAAGCATTGCAGCCTATTAAATCCTAATCATTATCATTTAACAGATCAGCCGCCCGTCAGCCAGGCATGAACCCAGGCTGGGAAGGCAAACGCAACGGGGCTTGTCAGAGGTGAGGAGCGGCGCATTCCAGGTATCTGCCAGGTACATACTGGGTATTTGCTCGAATAAAGTGTGTCGGTGCAGTAGGAGTGAATTGTTGAAACCTAGAATAAAAAGAATGAAAAACAACAAATTAGATTTAGCATTTATCACAGGTTTCAACAAAGAATCAAAAAAGATCACAAAAATCCTGAACAAGCATTGGGACATCCTAAATAATGACCCTATATTAGGGAAAGAAATTCCAGACAAACCCAATGTTCTGTTCAGGAAAGTGAGTAATTTTAAGAATAAACTGGCACCCAGTGCACTCAGACTTAGGGAACCTAGTCAAAATACATGGCTAAGCAGTAGTAAAGGGTTTTATGGATGCAAAACCTGTAGGGCATGCCAGTTCAAGTCTTTCTATCACTACGAGTTTTTGCTCAAATGTCACAGGTGAAAGCTTCAATATTACAGTAAGTCACGTGTAGTTTGGACCATGTTATATACTTACTCTAATGCCCCTGTAAACTCCAATACGTGGGAAAGACTGCAAGACCAATTAGTGTAAGGATTGTGGAACATTTAAGCAGTATCAAGCGACAATTAAACTCTCACAATGTATCCAACCATTTTGCCATGTTTTACAAGGGGGATTCACAAGGTCTTAAATACACAGTTATTGAGCAAGTCCAACAACTTTGGAGAGGAGGTGACAGAGAGCTACAATTACTGAAGAGGGAATCCTTTTGGATTCACAGATTAGGTAGCCTTATACCAAGAAGTCTGAATATGGAATTGGACGTTGTCCCATTCCTTAAGTGAATCACTCTAACTCTGGTTTTTATGTCTCCCCTCAAGGCTTCAAACCGTCTTATGTGTATATTTCTTTCAGTCTTAGGGATTATTATACTTTATGTTATAATATATATACTTCTCTACTTATTTGAGTTTGTGACTCACTCCCGTCCATGAAATAGTTTATTAGTGATATTATGGCACTGTACTAGATATGAATTTATATCTGTTTTTATCATTGTTTCTAGTAATGTATTTTATAATTAATTTGTATAATCATGTGTACTTTCTTCTTTTCTGATCTCTCTCTATTAGATTACATTGTAATAGGATTATATGAGTACTCTGTAATATTTGGACTCTTTTTCTATTATTGACATGTTGTCAAATATCTTGTACCAACTCCTCCATGATTCTATGGACTCTTATGCCATTGAGTGATTTAGTATAATCCAGCATATAAAGTTAACCCCTATTACGCAATCATGACACCTGTTCCATATAAACGAATTACAAACCAAGCTCTATATATATATAGACACAATGTACCTTTAACTTCACACTCCTGATGAAGCCGATGTCATTACATGGCAAAACGCGTAGAGTGGGAGTTTCTTACACTGAGCTGTCTGGAGAGGATCGCGGAAGAGCTATCATCACCGTAAGAGGAAACCGTATCTGACGTCAGATGCCGAGCCGTGCGGAGACGCAGTTGAGCAGAGGCAGTGACCGAGGTGTACGGAGAGTCGCGGGGTGGTAGACCGGGTGGAGCAGACCGGCAGAATCTGTTCTCATACACTTACAAAGTGTGACAAGCCCGTTTTTATTGTTAACATTGTGAG
Source organism: Ascaphus truei (assembly GCF_040206685.1). Classification (NCBI taxonomy): domain Eukaryota; kingdom Metazoa; phylum Chordata; class Amphibia; order Anura; family Ascaphidae; genus Ascaphus; species Ascaphus truei. The sequence continues at coordinate 292,923,409 of NC_134484.1, forward strand.
TGCATTTTTTACTTAGATAAAATCATTTTTATACCTTGGTTGATCTGCGCTATGCAAGTTTTTTCCTCTCTCCTTAACTGGGATTTGCCCCCTTGAGTTCCTGAGCCTGTCTGATACCTTCATCACTTATCATTGCCACGGACTGATTGTCCACACTGCTGTTTATATTCTGACATCTTGTGAGTAGCCATTCTACAGGAGTCAAGATTTCAATCATTCATTCCATATTTGCTATTCCTCATTGCACTTAGATTTGTTTTATTTGTGTTTCCTCCCCATGCTCCCCCTGGATTTCATGTTTACGCTCCACTTTCTACAGTATATATTATATACAGTACGTGCATTATTTGTATTAGACGTTTGTATTACAGTACCTATTATTTCTAATAATTAATTATAGCTTACAGGTACAGTTGTTTATAGTTTATTCGTTTTGTGTGCCTGTCAATAGAATTACACAGTCATGGCCTTCAATTCCCTAATCCTGAAGCCATTTTTTTTCTTTCACAGGCGATGAAGCACTACAGGAAGGGGGCGGCAGGGAAAGTCCAAGTTTATTGTATCGTGTTCATAATAACAGTCAATAGTTTGTCCAAATCCCCCCCTCTCTCAATGACAAAAGAAATCCAGGCTCGTTTACGCAGAGTGATGTGACTCAGCTAAATCCCTTGAGAACATGTTTCTGTGTTTGTGATATTTCCATAAACAAATAGGAAGGTTTTGAATAGTATTCCCCATCCTTAAAACAAACAAAAAAGTGTATGCCACCTCAAGAAATAAAAAGGAAGTGATTTTATTAATGTAAAAAATGAAAAAATATTGAAAAAAAATGCATCACATTAGGTTTCCTTAAAATAAATCATTTATTATGCCCTTGTCGAGATATAAAAAAAATAAAGATATGCCTTTTTTTTTGCAATTAACATTAGCAGTGAAGTCATTCTTGCGAAATCACAAAGCAGGACTTTATTTATTTAGTTATTAATAGTTATTTTTGGGGTTTCTTACCTGAATGAATTACATATGCAAAGTCTAATTACTGTGTACCTCAAAATCCAACTTCATTGATAAAAGAAAACAGCAACATAATGTACAGTAGTTTTTTCCATTAACCAGGAAGTGGAATACAGAAAAGGCAAAAAAACCATCTTGTTGTGAAATTTTAGTACATGTGTAGTAATTAAATGGATCACATACTGTACAGTACTACAGTGCATACTATTAGCGTGGCAAAGTTTTAAAAGCGTGAAGCTGGTAATACTGATGGACAATCTGTATACAAGTTAAAAAGGCAATGTTTAAAAAAAGCGAAATTAGAGTTCCATCGAACTTCATCCTTATCTTTTGCTGCTCGATTTCAAAGTTTCTTTCCTGGACAAAAAAAATATGCTATTATTTCTGGTACTGGGCATGCGTCAACTTGTGCTATATGGTGCATGGCTACAAGCATACTGTTCACTAATGTAGTGTCATTGGGAATTTACACTGGCGACACACTTTATTCGAGCACGGCTAGTCCCACGAATTCGGGTATACCCGGGTGTATTGAGGTTTGTGACTGTTTTCTGCCCGAGTGCATTGAGTTATTTTCATGCCAGGGATTGAAGCATTTTATTCCCGCTGGCTGCAATACTGCACAGTATATATATATATACTGCATTAAAATTCATGAATTTATGCCATCTGGTAGACACGCGAAGCATTGCAGCCTATTAAATCCTAATCATTATCATTTAACAGATCAGCCGCCCATCAGCCAGGCATGAACCCAGGCTGGGAAGGCAAATGCAATGGGGCTTGTCAGAGGTGAGGAGCGGCGCATTCCAGGTATCTGCCAGGTACATACTGGGTATTTGCTCGAATAAAGTGTGTCGCAGCAGTAAGCTAATAATGTATAGTGTAACACTGTATAGTATAGTACATTATATTTACCTTCATTATAAACTTTGCTAACAGGGGGGAGATGAGCCAATGTCAGAGGTGTATTGTGTGTAGAATCATGGGTCATTCATGTCGTCTGCATTATAGTTGACTGCTTAAGCCGGTAGTCAAACGGGGCCAGGTAGCAATCATTGTTGACAAGTGGGGTCAGGTAGCAAGAATTGGAATCAGGCTGGTTCAGTAGGTTTTCAGTGATGTCAGTGACGATCGGCCCGTTATTGTAAATGTATTGGTAAGCCAATGGTATATTGCGGGGTCGGGAAATAATAATCTTAAATGGATTAAACCCGATTTCTCTCCTTTTGAAGTTGCCATCAGCATAAATTCTGGCAAAACCTGGGAGCACAGACCAATAACCCCTGCTATCTCCTTCAGGAGGGGTAGTGCAAAAAAGACAATCTTCATTAGTTAAAGTTTGCCTTATCGAATGCTTCCACCCACGATGGTTAGGTGAAAATTTGAAAAAATTGTAGTTCTCAATGATATGATGATATCTTTGCTAATGTCACCCTCTTATCTGTTCCAGCATTAATTGCAGAAAATATTAGAGATGCGTATCTGACTTTCGGTTTTGAATAAAGACTTGGCATGATGTTGAGTGTACAGGTTTGGTCTATTCAGCAATTGTGCAGGGACAGCAATTGAGAATAATGTACCCAACATTATGTTTACTGTAGATACTTAAATTATGAAAATGTCTAAATTTGTTAACGTCTTCAGTGACCAAGGACATTTTACAATGGATCACTGTGATGGACTCTCTTTTTATCTGGTTTTTAAACACCTGCAAATAGACACAATACAGTAACTGTGCTACAGTATGAACTGGATAGTGCAAAGGGGAGATTGTGCCACCTGGTGGATACGCAAAGAATCCCACCTAACAAATCAGAAATCAGGTTATTCAAAGAAATCAACAACGCTAAACACAGGTGTGATTGGTGTGATTGGTTGCGTTAATGTTAGCGTTCGCCAGACTAGCGAGTGAATCACGCGTGGAATACAGCAGACTTTACGAAAACGGCTCAGAAAAATGTTCGAATAACGGCCGCTGCATCTATAGTACCCAACCCTTTCCCGCTCACCAAACTGTTTCAACACCTCTCGACTTCCCTTCTCTTCTTTGATGCCCGATCTTTATGCAGACATCCTGGCACCCACTTAGATAGCCACGACTGTCTGTATAGAGATTAATACACACTTATAAAACATATTAAACTTCTTTATAAAACCTATTAACCTTACGGGAACGGGAACATTATACTGTACATGTGAAGGAAATGAGACTGGGATACTTGGGACCAAAAAACGAAAACCATGATTCTTGGGAACACTGTGTAGGACTGGGACTCCCCCCTTTATGCTTTGAGAAAGCATGGTCACGCGCAAAACATTCACGTGCATGTGCAGGGCTCTTTCCAAGAAAGCGCATACTTACGAACCTAGCGCTTCCCTGCTACGGCTAAAGACTCGGCACTATAGCCTCCAGGCAAGCCGAGCAATAAGAAGGGGTGTTTTATAACACCATAAGCAGAGGTCTAATAACCTATATATTTGCTAGAAGTGGCTATTAGGTTACAATGATTAACATCTATTTGCACAGGTTTCTTTTAAAGTAAGCACATACATGCAAACTGACTCGCTAGCGCTTCCCTGATACAGTTAAGACTTGGCATTATAGCCTCCAAGCAAGTCGACCAACAAGAAGGGGTGTATCAATATTATTACACTAGGCAATGTGATTACAATTTTGATACTTTGGAGTTACCTACAGTATGCAACAGCTTGTATACAGGATAGTATCATTACTGCCTACAGTGATTTTCCTAAGGGATGTATATGTAGCTAGATATTATACATCTTACCTAGCTGTCTACCTATTTGTGTATTCATTATTCTTATACAACACCAAATGTCTACTGAGGTTAGGCATGTATATTCCATAGAAGGTGATATCTACCACTGACGGCTGTGCTCTGCATTATAACACAACACTTGAGGCACGATCCTAACAAATAGGGCATTGACCCAGAGTAACCTTGTGTAAGCTCTATATGCTATGGGGCGGTTAACCAGAATTACTGACAAATGCAGGATCACTTATACCAAAGACTCTCAAAACCCACTAGACTCCTCTTTGCTGCGCACATCTGGATATGTAGTAATGGTATAGTCATATGTTATGAATACTGTACAACTCACCTACAAGTGTATTTATAATAATATATTACTCTCAAATTTATATGCCAATTACCCAAGACTCAGTATCTGGACTTAGTGTCTAAATCTATTTCAATTCCAGATGAATAGAAAAATTATACGATTATATTGGCTCTGCATATCTAGATGTATATCTATGGTTTTAATACACTAACCCCGAAACCTACTAACGAGGTACCTAATTTCTCTCCACTGGTCACTGAACCTGAGGAGGTTAGATATTTATTTCAACTAACAATTCTCTAATAACTTTAAGATCCTGACACCCACATAGGTTTTGAATGATACAGTTCTGCGTTGTTAACACTATATATTTTAAATGGTTATGTTAATAAATATGTTTTTAATTATGTCACATTACATCCACTAAGAGCAGTGAGTGCCCATAACTGTGTTTACTTGCCTCTACACAGTATATTGAACACTGTGTAGCCCCGGTGTAATTCAGTTTGTTTACCCACAGAGCCTGCCTGCTCATCTGGTAGATTTATGGGATACCGGTAACTTTGTTCCCCGAACTCCTACACAGATTCTGAATGCATTTTCACACAAATATCCCCCTTTAAACTCCCACTCCTGAAATCCCAGGTTTATTACATTTCAGGAAAATGCTAACACACATCAGGACAGGTTTTAGGATATTCACACAGTGTCCCTGGCTAATGGTGCTTCTAAGCTACCAGGACCCATGGTTTTCAGGGGTAATCAGTCACTTATATTATGAAGACTGGCTACCCCTACCGTCACAAATAGAATTGAAGAAAAACGAGGCGCATGCGCGAAGCCAGGGTTAATGGCAGCTTAGGGAATTAGCTCCCTTCACACTGGCAAGAAACATATAACAAAGTGACACAAAAATCAACATAAAAACCTCCGGAAGGCTGCTAAACTTGGATGAATACCTGGGGATGCCAGCCAAAGCAAAACCAAAGCAAAAAGACCCCTCGGTCAAGCCATACTTTAACAAAGCCACGTCGTCAGCAGCAGGAGGCCCTGTCTCACCCACACCGATTATGTAGTCAGAATCCGACAACGAGACACTAACCCCACTGGCAGATGACCAGGAACTGGTCAGGAGAAAGGATCTCCGTGAATTCTGTGGGGAAATGAAGACCTTTTTCCGCAAAGAACTACTGGACCTGTGGAGAGACTTAGACGCGGTGGGTGAACGGACCGGGACAATCGAGACAAAAGTGAACACCAACACGAGGGCCATAGTACAAACTAATAAAACAGTCTCCCAACTGGCAGAGAAGGTCCGCGAGATAGCAGACAAACAGGAGGACTCTGAACAACGTCCGCATAAGGGGGATCCCAGAAACTATCACTGACCATGAGGACTTTGTACAAAAATGGCTGGAGCATTTGCTCCCAGATAAATCGGAGCAGGACTTACACTTAGACCACTGCCACCGAGCGCTTCGTTCAAGACTGCAAGCGGGAGACCCCCCTCGGGACATAATAGTGCGGTTCAACTATTTCCGCATCAAAGATGCTGTCTTCCAGATGGCGCGGGAAGTGAGATCCCTGGAATTCGAGGGATTCAGGCTTCAGGTCTTCCAAGACCTTTCACCAGCTACCCTTGCCAGACGCAGGAGTCTAGGCCCTGTAACAAAAGTGCTGCAAGAAAAAGGGACCCGCTACAGGTGGCTGTTCCCGTTTGCCTTACTAGTGGTAAAAAACGGGGTCGCAAACACGCTTAGTAAGGTGGAAGATGGCGACGCATTTCTAAAGAAGCTGGGTCTGCTGCGGGGGGCGCCTAGCCCCGATCCCTCCCAACCTCCTCACCTCAATCTGGAGCCTGATCCAGCACTGGAGACGACCTGGCAGAGAGTGGGAACTCCGGAAGCTGCAGACCAGTGAAGAGCCGAGACTCCCAACAGCAGCCGTGTCCAATTAAACATTTAAAGGCAAAGTGCACTATTTCCCCCCCCCTCACAGAGGAAATGGCCGACGGGCTCCCTTACCTGTGCCTTCTTTGCTTTTATTTTTTTCTCTCCATCTCCCCCTGGTGGTCATCATCGAACATCGCAGGCTGCATTGGCGGCAGAAGATCAGCTTCAGCAGAATTTGGCGGGAATCCAAAAAGGAGCGCGAAGACGGCTGAGGCGGCGTCGCGGGCTTGAAGAAGGCTCAGCGTCGCCATATTGCTTTATCTCATGTGACTTCCGCCCATCCCGGCGACCTCTGGGACAGCGGAACTTCCGGTCGGACGAATACGATGCCATTGGTCCTTCATGGCGACACCGGGAGAAGGGCACCCACCACAGAAGAGCGGCGTCCCTCGTGGGGTCGAAGGAGGGGGGTAATGGGAGAGGGGTAATGGGGGGGGGCGAACGAGGTACGGCGAGAGTGAGACATCTGGTCACAGAGGGGGGAGGAGGGGCCAGATCGGTGACCGGATCCCCATCACCCCTAAGGGTTTCCACAGACGGCAGCTAAGCAGGCTGTGGATGATGAGCAGAGGGGAGGGGCTCGGAGGGCTCATCAATCGGCATTATTATGTCCCGTCCAGATGGAGGCCACAGGGGAAGTGCGGGAGGAGGGGGGGGGGAGAACTCCCTGCATTAAACACTCCTCTGATGAAGGGGCTTAAAGAGTTGCCAATGAAGACACAGCTGTGCCAGATATATCCCAAGGGTTTGCTGTCTAGTTTAAGAGATAGCCTAATGTTGTTATATGTTACATTCTCTTTATCCCTGCAGCGGATGATAGGGCTGGGAGTCCAGAGATGCCCGTGATGGAACTTACCTTGTGAGCCCCTCTGCCTGATGGTTATGTGGAATCTAGTGCGGCCCTGTCCTTACCGGAGGATACGGGTGAAGCAAAGGTTGGTGTAGGCGGTGGAGGCAGGGAGGACCATCCGGTCAGCGGGGGTCTCCGGACGTCCAGCCACAGCTGCTCGACTAAAGTTAAGTCAGGTTTAGTTGAAACTACTTGGAGTAGTTAAGAGGTTTTACACTTTTACATTTACACGATGTCACTTCTTATATTTTGTTGACCTGCCGGTGTGAACTACCCTGTTAGTTCGTCGGCGCCTCGAAAGGTACCTCATGGAGCTAGTTCATGAGGACCACTCTTCCCTACAGAGGACAGAACTACAAAGGCCTGGTAGCACAACCCAGAGGTGCCAGGCAACTGTCCAGTCCGTAAGGCCAAAGAGACGGATCTGGCTCACCCCAGACAAGGCTCTTCTCATTTTGTTTTTTCTTTTTGCGCGCTCCCACGCTCCCTTCCTACCCTCCCTTTCCAGGCCACCCCGCCATACCGAAGGTCGAAACCCCCATGAACAAAGAGTGCCAAAAACTACCCAACCGAGGCCCTCCAGGTTCACCCTGAGGACACCCAGGTAATGCAGATCATGATGCATCCACATTGTAACATAATGAGAAACCAGATACACATAATACGACTTAAATGGCGTTAAATATCATATCTAACAACGTCAACGGCTTTAATAGCCCCATAAAAAGGAAGGCCGCATTCATAGATTACAAAAGGAAAAAAGTAGACGTGCTCCTCTTACAGGAAACCCACTTCAGTACCAGTAGCTCCCCTAAATATTTAGATAACCACTATAAACAATTCTACCTAGCATCTGCCACAGAGAAAAAGAGAGGGGTAGGGATCCTCTTTCATAATAGCGTACCCTTTACAATGCAGACACTCAGGAGGGATAAGGCAGGCAGATTCCTGATCATTGTGGGAGTTATCCACGAACAACCAATAACTCTGGCAACGCTCTATGCTCCTAGTGAGCAAAGTGATGATTTTTTCAGAGATTTCTTCCAAAAATTGTCCCAGGTTGCCAAAGGCCACATTATCCTAGCAGGTGACTTTAATCTCACGATGAACCCAAACCTGGATAGGTCGGGCACACCCAGAAGTGGTCAGCGCAAGGCGCTGGAGGTTCTAAAGAAGGGACTTAAGAAAAATCAGTTGACTGATATCTGGAGGGAGTTAAATCCCACGGAGAGAAATTACACTTTCTACTCCCATCCCCATGACGCATATAGTAGACTCGACTATTTCTTCATATCTAGTAGACTAGTTCCCTTGGTCTCCTCTACAAGGATCCATGATATTTCATGGGCGGACCATGCTCTGATAGAGCTGCGGTGCACTCAAATTCGTTCTGATAGGCCCGGTGCAAATTGGAAGCTTAATGAGTCACTGTTAAAAACTCCAGATATCTGCGGGGCAGTGAGCGAGGAAATCAACCAATTCTTTAAGATAAACCACGGATCAGTACAATCATACTTTACTATCTGGGAAGCCCATAAGGCAACCATAAGGGGCACATTAATTGGTATAGCAGCTCGCAGAAAACGAGAGAGAAACACCAAATTGGTAACGTTCCAAAATAAACTACATGCCCTCACGACTAGGAAATGGGCTGACCAGCCGCTTTCCTCGATGATCAACTCAATGTCGATTTGGGAGGCCTCTAAATCTAAATATGCCCTAACGTCTAAACACTCGCTGATACCCCCGCTTTGGGGTAATCCCGACTTTGCACCGGGACTCTCAGAACACACCTCAGAAATTTGGAAACAAAATAGATATAATCGGCTTAGAGATCTGGAGGGGATACCAAATAAAATTAAATCATTTGAACAAATCAGATCTGAGAAAAACATCCCACATTCCGAATTTTTCCAGTACCTCCAGCTCAGGGCGTACTTTAACAAGAACATGCCATACCCACCTCTAACTACATTTGAAAAGCTCTGTCTGACAGAAACAGACACACGGGGACTTACATCGCAGATTTATGGAGAAATAGTGGACTCTAGGAATGCACGACAAGAGCCAAAACTAGGATACAGAATTAAATGGGAGACCGATCTAGGAGAAGCCCTGGAGGAAGAGGGCTGGTCGGCCATATTTGAGGCGGCAGCCAAAAGCTCTATTTGCACAACTTTGAAGGAAAACGCGTATAAAGTATTGATGAGATGGTACCTCACCCCACTGAAATTATCAAGGTTTGTGCCAGGATACTCCCCGCTGTGTCCAAAGCAGTGTGGAGAATCGGCCGACCTGTTACACATGCTGTGGTCTTGCCCCCATATCTCACCCATATGGGAAGAAATCCGAAATTGGATCCAGAGGATTTTTGACCTCACAATTCCCCCGGACCCGTGGCTGTTCCTCCTGAATAGACCATGGCCAGGACTCTCTAAAAATGGTAATAAATTAGTTGCACATTTCGCAACAGCAACACGATGCGAGATCGCAGCTATGTGGAAACAACCCGAAATCCCAAATATCCCCAAGATTAGAAATCGAATGTGGTACATATGCCAGATGGAGAAATTAACGAGTTTGGTTAATGACACTGGTGAAAAATATCTAAAAGTCTGGTCGCCCTGGTTGGAACAGACCAATATCCCGGGGATAGAGGTCACCAGAATTTGGCAATAATAGTTAAAAATGCGTTTTCACTCGAAGGACGGGAGCATTGCAGTAGGCATCTCAGGCACACACAGGGAAGCAATAGGATATAAGAGACCTAGGAGCTATGTCGACGAGAGCTGAGGGAGGATACAAATCATGATCTGAATACTAATTTTTAACCTAAAAGCTGGTGAGGACCGCACTCACGGGGCCATAACGCCCCCCACCCCCCCATCCCCTCCGCCCCCTAGCCCCACTTTTGTTTTTTATTTCCCCCATAGCGCAGCACCTTAATTGCACCATATAATATAAACCCAGAGTTATGTTACGGGGCAGACTGTTCAGGAACTCTGGGGAGTACTTTGGTATCGCACGGGAATGTTATATGTGAAAGACTCATTTAATGTATACTGTGATACTGTATGTATTGAAAACTCTTTCAATAAAATCAAAGTTGAAAAAAAAAAAAAGAATTGAAGAAAAACATTCCTACCTGTTCCCATGATGCAATAAAACTGAAATCTATGAATACTTTGAAAAATCCTTTTTGAAGATGATCAATTATATCCATTGTGAGCATGAAATGGTAGACATGGTGTGTGTAATAACAGAAGCTGAGTCCAATTATGCAAATCTGAAAACAATAAACAATCAATACATATTCTGTTTTTGAAGAAAAGCATCACATTTCTAGTGCAGTCTATTAGGTCAGAAAAAAATTATCTGCCTGTGGTTGTGAATAATTTTTAATAGCTTCACATGTCAATTTGGTACTTCTTCATATAGATAACAGTTAATCATATAAGCTACATGAACTTTATAGCAATCATGTTGAAGTTCCGCACTCACTAAATATGAAGACCTTACCCACTCAGCTACCTTAGTCAGAGATATTAATAGTATTATTTTTTATTTATTGCTTGAATTACATTTTTAACAGAGGCACCATGGGTAACAAAACATAACATAGTGTTCCCACAAAAATTTGTTTTTTGTCATGGCTTAAAGACGCATCAATTAAATAATTACCTAAAATGTTTGCCTAAGTTACATGCTTTCTTTATCACATGGATTCTTCCTTTGCAAGAAAGAGAGTGGGTGAGATTTTCTTCACATTGGGTGAAGGCTGAATATTATCTTATGTGTACAGTATATGTTCTGATTGCTATAGAACTGAAGAAGAACCTTTAAAATTGGGCACCAGCCTACTGAAGACGCAAATGGAAGTGGAGTGTCTTCTATTTCCTTTTAAATTGTGATCTCCCCTAGAAACAAGCACGTATAATAGCATGACCTATGGAGATGTGTGGGCAGGATTAATGTGTTTCGCTGGAAGATATCGATGGGACTCTACCATAAAAGGAAAGTGCTATGATTTTTAAGTATGTAGGAATAGGCTAGAACAGCAGTGCGCAAAGTGGTGGGCGCAATATTTTTTTGGGGGGTGTGACTGTTACAGAGGCCCCATGCTTCCCCAAAGGCATTTAAAATAAATGCCGGGGATCGCGCGATGCCTCTGTAACGTTTCACTTACCTGGAGTTCCAGCGATGCATCTCAATGGCAACCAGCATCATATTGCACCATGGGGTCATGTGACATCACATTGCTATGGCAACGTGACATCACATGACCCCGCAGCGTCATTTGACCCTGAAGCCGTACAGGGGTCGCAATCTGGATGAGAATGGAGGGGGGGGGGCGCAATCTGGATGAGAATGGAGACAGGGGGGCACATGTTGGTAAGTGTGACAGGGTGAAGTCAGGTACTGATAGTTATGCCTGGGAAACATAGATTTGAGTCCTTCACTTAGCACTCAGAATGTTAACCCAGGAAGAATGGTTGGGCAATCAGGAAGTGAGCAGACACACCTGACAACAAGCATGAGATATAAGGAATCCAAAGCTTGTAAGCAGGTGGCTGTCTTAGACTACAGAGCTGTCCTATGCAGCTGATATGCAGATGGATTTTCAACCCTCTCACACAGTAAGAACTCTGATATTGTTTTATGACTATTGCAGTGAATGTTTTAAGAGTTGGTAACTGGAGATAGCCAGCCAACCTGATAGATAGGGCTTGGGTTGTGAGTAAGTACTCCCAATGTGGATTAGATGTTATTTTCCTATGTTTTGTATTGCTTTAAAGGGACGCCCAAATGTTTAGTTCTGCGGTGAAGAAATAAAACCACTAAATATTTGCTTCAACCTGAAACTACACGTGTGGACTATTGTCTGACCCCGCCTACAGGCTGTCCTGCCAAAGTTAGTTTGCACACCCCTTGGCTAAAAGATAGGGCCAGTACCCTGAAACATCCATGCCCCCTTATCTTACTCACTTCTTTGTTTTTTTTTATTTTTCCCTGATTCAGATTTTATGGTTTTTTTGCACAATGCAAGGCCACTCTTGCTCGTTGTATATTTCTTGTTCATTCTTTTGCTAGTACTGTAAATATAAAATATATTGGTCTATAAGCAATTTTGACTAGCATGCATTTTTTATGAGTGTGGGGCATACTTTAGTTCTTTTATATTTTTGCTGAGGTTCAAGAATTAGCAAAATGTACCTTTTTTGGTGAAAATGTTCACAGTTCGCAAAGAATATTCACCACATTAAAAGCAAATATGTCAAGAGACTTAGGTAACATTTTGCGCACAGCACATTTAAAGGCATTCGTACATTTTGAATTATGGACTCACAAGGGTCTGTGCCAGGTACGTTACAAAGTAACGAAAGTGTTCAAGAGCTTTAATCCAGCAGGTAAGAAATCTAGTTTGAGCTAAAGGAGGGACACATTTCTGGCGATACTAAACCTCTATGGTGTGATAACACTAAAAATGACTAGCCTAAAATAAAAGAAAGGTACTGTAGCAGACACATAACTCAATGTTTGATCATTTTCACCAGAAACCGACTCTTCTGTCCATGCATTACTGTATGTTGAAGTATATTTTGCCCTTTATTGTGGAGTATGCAAAGTACAAACATGATATTTCAAATCTCTAAGGGCTTTTCTTCAGGTGAGAAATTCAAACATAGTTACATGATAGATGAGATTGAAAAAAGACATGCGTCCATCAAGTTCAACCTATGCTAAATTGAGACAACAGATACTTTATCCTACATCTATACTTACAGTATACTGATCCAGAGGAAGGCTAACAAAAAAAACCCCAGTGACATATCATCCAATGATATCTCATAAGAGGAAAAATAAATTTCTTCCCAACTCCAAGAGTGGGCAATTAGATTACTCACTGGATCAACATCCTTCTCATGTTTACTTATTTGGTATATTCCTGTATACCATTACTGTCTAAAAGATGTCCAACCTTTTTTTTTTAACAAATCTATTGTATCTGCCATCACAATCTCCATGGGTAAGGAATTTTACATTTTAACTGCCCTTACTGTAAAGAACTCTTTCCTTTGTTGTGTAAGGAATTGGGAACATGTTCTTTACGTGTTCCCTCCTTACCTGCTTCATCACAGCCCTCTGCCCTGGTTACTGATCATGAGCGCATAACCGCTCTGTTTACAGAGCACGCGCAGCTCTTCTAGCCATGCCACCGAGCCTCCGGACGCGTCATGCTTCTCTTGCATGTGGCGTGCTCACGTGACGCTGTGCACCGCTCCCCACAGGCGTGGCAGCTATCATGAGTGCTCCTTGTCTCCTGCAGCCTATCCTGAACTCTGCTGAGGCCACGCCTTCGTTACACCCCCAGTCTCATTAGTTCCTGTGTGTTACTTAAGACTTTCACTTCCTGATTGCTGAGCATAACTCTTGTGACCTTGTGTTCCTGCGTTTGTTTTGCCTTGCCTTGCTTGTGCCTTGCTGTGTTTGTACCAACCTGGCTTGACTATAGGACCCCCTCTGGATAAAGACCCCGGCTTGACTATTGGACATCCTCTGGAAAAAGATCCTGGCTAGATTATTGGACCACCTCTGGATAAAGACCCCAGATTGACTAATGTACCACCACTGGATAAAGACCCCGGCTTGACTATTGAACCTCCTCTGGAAAAAGACCCTGGCTTGACTATTGGACCACCTCTGGATAAAGACCCCGGCTTGAACCTGACTAACCACACCTCTCCAATCCAGACCTCGGTTTACAGACAATCTACCACTTTCTTGGCTCCTACCCTAGACCACTGCACAACGGACATTGACCAACCCACTGGCTCCACCCCCGGACTCGGCACTAATCCACTCACACTAATCCACTCTCTCCAATCCAGACCCGGCTATGCTGGCTATCCACCCTCCAGGCGTGATCCCGCTGCTGTGGGTGCGCAGTATTGTACTTTCCCACCTCAGTTCCAGGATCCAGGCTTGTTCGTGGTGAGCACAAGCGTTACAGTATGCTCAGCCAAATGAACGTGGACCCCCCTGAGGTGGGCCAGGCCCTCAGCCTCTATTGCTGAGCACTTTCAATATTTTGGGAATAAGATTTATTCCCTGACGCAAGTTATTTCTTCTTTGTCTGCACGTCTGTCTCAGTCCAGAATTATCAGACCAGCAACATTCTCCTGCTCCTACCTCAGAGGTATCTTTACCCCTGGAACCCCACCTTCCCTCGCCCAATCAATATGCGGGTGACCCCCATGGCTGTAGAGGGTTCCTCAATCAATGCGATACACAATTTGAGTTAACCCCATTCACATTTTTCTTCTGATAGATGAAACGTGGCATACATTATTGCCCTGCTCACTGGAGACACCTTGGCATGGGCTTCCCCCATTTGGGAGCTAAGACCGGTGCTTACACAGAACTTTGCACATTTTAAACAAGGTTTTAAACAGGTCTTTGACACTCCAGGCTGAAAGGTTACTGCAGCATCTGCTCTGTTTCATATTTCACAGGACAATAAATCTGTCGCTAAGTACGCCCTCGAATTCAGGACCATTGCCGCAGAAACAGGGTGGAATGATGTTGCTTTATCCGCAGCTTTCTCCAAACCACTCAAGAATGAGTTGGCCACAGGAATGTCCTACAGTCCTGGAAGAACTTATTTCCGTATGTATCAGAGTTGATCAGCGCTTCCAGGAAAGGAGGGCTGAATGTAAACGTCCACGCTCCTCCTGTAACCATGTTCCTATCCTCAGTAACTCTACGAATCTTTCTCCTCCTCTTGACGTTCCAGAACCTATGCAACTAGGAAGTCATTAGCTCTCTTCTTCTGAGAAACAATGCCGAAGGAATGGAGGTCTCTGTCTCTACTGCGGGTTACCTGTGTCAAGGTAGACCAGGTCTCATAAACACATTAATACCAGGATTCTGGTTTGAGCACAACAAGGAGGGCAAATTAAATTGTTATTTATTTCCTTTTCAGACAAACACACAATTCTTCACAATTACACTTAATAAACACTTACTGGGATGGTGAAACTAAATAAAATGTCCACGGAATGAATGACTTGGAAACAAAGTCTCTGGGCACCCCCGCACACATGCAAGTGGGTGCACGATTTGAGCCATGCGACAATCCTTAGCTAGGGGCACAAGTTGCCACCCCTGTATCTCCGCTGAAAGGAATATTTCTCTTACAGGATTTGTTCGGGAATCCTTAGCTCAAACAAACTCTGGAAGAGGGGCACAATCCTTGGTTATGATGTTGTTAACCCCTCACACTCCAGAACCGCTGACGCTGCACTTGGACGGATCTTGGTGAATCTCAGATGAATATAACTAAGACTGGGCTGCAGGCATTTTTATAGGATTACGGGTCCTATCTCTAACATACCCAGCCAATCCTCCTGTGGGAACAACTTTTCCCACCTATCCCAGACCTCCCAGTAGCTCACAAAAAGGTCAGAAGTTGCTTCTCAGTTTGCTCAGAGCATGTGCTAAATTGACACCTAAGCTGCTTAGCATACTCGGCCCAACCCCTTACCTGTCCGCAGTAAGTCTGGGGTTTGGCTACCAAATGTTGATAGCCCATACTTCGTACTGATATCTGGTACTTTGCAATAATCCGGCCGCCCACACACTTAGGGTCTCTGAGGCTTTTCAACTCTGGACTTCTCTAGACACTGGGGCACCAACTCAGTAGGTGCCCATTGAAGTATGGAGATGAAAAATCCCTCAGCTCATCCACCCTTAACACATTGACAAGCTAATTAATTCATTGCCGGACTGGCAGGAAAGGGTTCCTGCCTTTACATTTTAAAACATATCTGAAACACATTTTATTTTTATATGTACATTCTCTGTATGTGTGGGTGATATAAAAACAACATGTATGTGAATGTTACATTCTCAGCTATCTGTATTCCAAAAATTAGAGTGCTAGCTCCTTCCTTACAAAAGTTAGCTACTTAATTGAATAGGCTCTGTGATGTGGTTTGCAGTTTGAGCTAAGGCATACAATGTATCACTGCTTGCCGGAATTGGTAACCACAGCAGTACTCCACCACTTGACCTTAATTGGTTAATGAGACCGCAGGATACAATGTTGCATTCTGCCACTTCAAGTAGTCCGCAAACCACTTATCCACTTGAGTTTGTAATTAAGACTTCCCCGGTGGGTTTTGCGGTTTAGGAAGTGATACAGAGCTTCAATAAAGCCACTTAACACAGACGTACCTATTCAATTAACGCTTGGCACTGCGCTAGAAGCTCCCCTTTGTGTTGCGAATACAGTTTGCACATTCCACATACATTCATAGTTTCTGAGCTGCAAAACAGGGACATAACAGATGATGTATAGGGGAAACATGGCATTGTGGGGACCAACAATTAACCCCTTCATCCCAACAATGATAGGGGTAACCAGCCGGGTATATGACCTTTATTATTGGCCTGGTAAACCCCTTTACCGCCACAACCTGGGCATCTCGTACTTCGCTGTCCCACAAAGGCGGGAAACGCCAACACCCAATGAGGTATGAGGGGATCTCATTGGGTACTATTCTTTCTACCCCTTACAGTAAAGAAATTCTACTGACTCGGATCATGCTCCTGGTTACTCTTGATGGTCCTGAATTTCTCACTCACCCCTCCACCTTCATTGATTCCCTGTCTCGTGGAAACTTTGTGGACCAAGATTTCGCCGTGAGAAATAAAATACCCCTGGTGATAAAAAAGGTGCCTGTTGGGTTGGAAGCCATTGACGGACATCCTCTTCAGCCAGCCTTCATCTCTTTAGAGACTCCCCCTCTTTCTATTCTATGCCGGATGGTCACAAGGTGAGCATAAGTCTGGATGTTATTCACTCACCTTCAGTGCATGTATATTTGGGTCTTCCGTGGCTCCAACAACACAACCCTCAATTAGATTGGACAGACAAGAAACACATCCTGTGGGGTCCCCTATGTACCGGTTCCTGTATTGCTCCTGTTCAACATATCTATGGGGTAGATACTCCTAAGCCAGACAAGCCCATACTTCCTGAGATTTACTCAAAATTCTTAGATGTATTTGATAAGGTCCGTTATGAAATCCTTCCTCCTCACCGTCCCTTTGATTGTCCCATTGACCTTTTGCCCAGAGGTGTTCTTCCTAAATCAAAGTCTTATCTGCTCACTATGCCCGAAAGCAAAGCGATGTCGGAATATATTCAAGAGAATTTAAAAAAGAATTCATTAGGAATTCCTCTTCCGCAGCAGGGCTGGTTTCTTTTTCGTTAAAAAGAAGGATGGTTCACTCCGCCCATGCATAGATTACAGAGGGTTAAAAAAAATTACCCTTAAGAACCGCTATTCGCTACCTCTTATCTCAGAGCTCTTCGAACGTCTACAAGGGTCTACTATCTTTTCCAAACTTGACCTCCGTGGGGCCTACAACCTTATACGTATACGTCAAGGTGATGAGTGGAAGACAGCGTTTAATACCAGAGATAGTCATTACGAATATCTGGTTATGCCTTTCGGACTTTGTAATGCTGTTTTCCAAGAATTTGTGAACGAGATTTTTCGGGATGTTCTCAACAGTTTTGTCATTGTGAATCTGTATGATATTCTTATTTTTTCTAAATTTCTTACGGAATACATCCAACACACCAAGCTGGTCCTGTCACACCTCTGCGAGAATCGCCTCTACGCCAAGATGGAGAAATGCATGTTTCATCAAACATCTACTTCCTTTCTAGGATATATCATATCTGATTCCGGTCTTTCAATGGATACCGATAAACTCAAGGCAGTTCTGGATTGGCCACAGCTGACTTCTCTCAAAGTGAATCAGCGATTCTTGGGCTTCGCTAATTATTATCGTAAGTTTAATCATAATATTTCCTCCACCGTGGCTCCTAAAACAGTTCTTACTAAGAAAGGGGCAAATACATCCTCCTGGTCTACTGAAGCACTTCAGGCCTTCGAAACTCAAGAAGGCATTCATCTCCGCTCCCATTTTACGCCATCCTGACCCCAAACTTCCCTTCACACTGGTGGTTGATGCATCAGACAGAGGTGCTGGAGCCATTCTCTATCAGAGACAAGGTCCCCAGTACAAACTACATCCTTGTGGATTCTTTTCTAAAAAATGTTCACCTGCAGAACAAAACTACGATATGGGCAACCGTGAACTTTTAGCTATCATGATGGAGCTTTAAGAATGGAGACATCTATTGGAGAGTACCGAAAATCCCATTTCAATCCTCACGGATCATAAAATGTATTATATATTGAGGGGCTCATCGCCTTGGTTAACGTCAAGCTCACTGGGCTCATTTATTTCAAGATTTAATTACATTATTTTCTATATTCCTGGAACTAAGAATCTTAAGGCCGATGCTCTATTCCATCAATTTGTCCTGGAGGACAAGACAGAGGACATTCCTGAAACCATCTTACCTCCTAAATACATTCCTTCAGCCAATTCTTTCGACATCTTGGACAAAATGTTGTCTTCTCAATCACGCATTCCTGAGGGTCTGGAGGTGCTGGACGGTTGTCTGTATGCTGCTCCATAGTTCCACAAAAACATTCTTGAGTGGGGTCACTCCTCTAAATCAACCGGTCATCCAGTACGAGACAAACTTTGGATCTAATCAAATGCAAATCAAATTAGTGTCCTAGCATACTCAAGGATGTCGATGAGTTCATCAGATTCTGTTCCATCTGTGCCCGCAATAAATCCTCTCATAATAAGCCTTCAGGTCTGCTTCATCCCTGGCCTCTTCCTGACTGTCCATTGACCCATCTTTCAATGGATTTAATTGTTGAGCTCCCTGTTTATAGCGGCATGAACACGATACTCGTTGTGGTGGATCGTTTTTCTAGGCAATCACATTTCATACCCCTCAAAGGCCTCCCCAATTCTGCTACCCTGGCTGGCGTCTTTGTCAAAGAGATTTTCCACATCCATGGAGTCCCTATTTCCATAGTATCCAATTGTGGATCTCAGTTTGTGTCAAAATTTTGCGGACCTTTGCTCAGAAGTTGGACATTACTCTTCTTTTTTCCTCAGGATACCACATCAGACCAACGGGCAGACCGAGAGGATAAATCAATCGCTGGAGCACTACCTCAGGTGTTTTATCTCCGATGCACAGGATAACTGGGTGGACCTGCTCCCTTGGGCTGAGTTCGTCCATAACGCCTTAAAAAACGAGTCCACTCTAGAGTCGCCTTTCTTTATTAATTACGGGTTCCAGCTGCCAAGTCTTCCTATCTCTTCTATACCGTCCGGTGCCCCAACAGCAGATTCCAGAATTAACTCATTACAAGATTCTTGGAAAAAGATTCAGAACACTCTCCAAGAGGCTGTATACAGACAAAAGTCACAGGCTGATCGTCATCGCTGTGACGCTCCCAAATTCAGGCCAGGAGATAAGGTGTAAAAATAGAAGGAACTGCCAAAAAAGCAGGAGGCTCACAAGTTAAAAAAAAACTTTTATTCCATGACGGAATCAGACAAAACCCCTAGGTATTTATTTATTTATAAAATGTTTTACCAGGAAGTAATACATTGGGGGCTATGCACTAAGCTCCGAGCTTTCGTGCCAGCCTGAAAAAAATTAGCACATCCGATAAAAAATGAAGCCGGCGGCGCGATTCACTAAGGCCCTCAGCCCATTTTTTATCGGACGTGCCCAAAACTGGCTTATCGTGCGTGCAATGTATTTTCCCCTGCTAGCGCACTGAAACTTCCCGTACGCTAGCTGATAGAAAAAAAATCCGCATGTAACATTTGCATGGAGATTTGCCATCTCCATGCACGGCTGTTACAGACGATCGTACACTAAATAAATACATTTTAATTATAGTGTACATGAGCAGGGGGTCTCCGGAGATGAACAGCATTGGTTTCAGGTCCGAGGACCCTCTACTTCAGGAGATACAGGCCCCGTTATGGGGTGCCAGTATCCCCTGCAGAATTTCAATGTTCCGGTCATGGGACGCGGATGCTTTAAAGTGCAGGGGATACCGGCACCCCATAACAGGGCCTATATCTCCTGAAGTAGGGGGTCCTCTGACCTGAAACCAATGCGGGTCAGCTCCGAAGACCCCCTGCACATCTACACTATAATTAAAATGTATATTAAAAAAAAATTAACAAACATCAATACATGACCCCCCTCCCCTCCGCCCCCCCTCCGCCCTAACACATACAGTACAATAATGTGCAAAATTACTATTATCCAAATATGGATAATAGATTATTTGCCCATTATTAAACACTGCATTAGCTTACCTAAATAAAGTAAATAAAAACAGCAGCCAGCTAATCCAATGAATACAAGCAGTAACAACCTCAACAATGAATTAATTAAACCATTAACCAATGAAACCAATTAATTCCTAAACCAACTCAAAATGAATAGTAACACTAAACAATCAAACCAATTAATTACAACAACATTAATACATGTAAACATTAAAAGACAAAGAAATACATTCAAACAATCTCTGAAAGAACCATAAAATGCATTAGCTAACATAATACAACATTAACTACAAATGAACACCAATCGCAAACATTTTATTACATTAAGCATGAAAAAAACAAACAATGACATCCACATAAGAAACTGACATAAAAAAACCAACAGCAAGCCAGAAATGCCCCCCAAATATTGTCATAATAATGTATTAATCTGTACCCTAAAGAGGTACCGATTAATATATTATCAGTCAATGTGCCTCCCCCAAAAAATCAACAATCACATCCAATGAAAAAACCTGTAAAAAAAGAAATTTACAAACATTCAATATATTACTTACCATTAGAAGCGGTGGCCCTCCGACTCATGGGGTAACAGGAAGCTCACGTACCTTGAAGGCCTCCAACAGCATCCGATGCCATCCGCCATGAAGATCCGGATCAGGTACCCAAATCTTCTTTTTTCTTTCTTTACTCACTTTCTTCTATCTTCATCTGTAACCATTTATTCATCTTCTTTATCTTCTTTCTTCATCTGTCAATCCAAAAAAACCCATG
This sequence comes from Ascaphus truei, assembly GCF_040206685.1. Classification (NCBI taxonomy): domain Eukaryota; kingdom Metazoa; phylum Chordata; class Amphibia; order Anura; family Ascaphidae; genus Ascaphus; species Ascaphus truei. Next base: position 292,944,349 of record NC_134484.1, read on the forward strand.
TTAAATCCCAACCGATGTTGTCCTGTCACCTTCTTGGGCTCAAATGAGGTGTCACGGCCTTAAATAGGTCCTGTGACGTCACATTTAGCCTCAAAATGGTTAACAGCCATCTGATTGGCTGTTCAAACCATGTTCCGATTTTCATTTTTTTTTTGACATGACGTCACTTAAAGGGAATGATGCCAGCCAATCAGAATGGCTGTGCTTCATTTGCCTTTAAGATGACGTCACGAAATCCAAGATGGTCGGCGTCACATGGTATTTCAGCCAATTAGAGTGTGGAATTGGTTACCACGATCTGATTGGCTGAACTACCATGTGACGCCGGCTTCGTGACCTTTCATTGGTTAATGATTTAATTAAATAATTGTTGATGTTGTTACTGCTTGTATTGATTGGATTAGCTGGCTACTGTTTTTATTGACTTTATTTAGGTATGCTAATGCAGTGTTTAATAATGGGCAAATAATCTATTATCCATATCTGGATAATAGTTATTTTGCACATTATTTTACTGTATGTGTTAGGGGGGTGTATTTAGTTAGAAAAATTGTTTTGTATTTTTGTTGGCACAACATTGGTACCGCAGGGCCGCGGGGACCCCAGGACGGTCACGGGGTCAGCTGGGGACACCCGCGCGACCCCCAGCCCCCTGCGGTGTCAGCCAGCCTGTTGTATGGGTGTTGCGCATGCAGAAAGGTAAACAAAGAATTTTTTCTAAGTCCAGCTTTTTTATCACCTGCCTTTAGCTGGTGAGCTTTATTCAGCGCAACTTTCACGTACGATCAGTTTGCGTTGCAAACAGCTGATCGTACGAGCAAAGTTGGACTTTGAAAAAAATTCAAGAAAAAGCCCGTTTTAGAGCGCAAAGTGCCTGTTTGCACAGCTTAGTGCATAGCGCTTGGCGGAACTTCACATTCTAAAAGCACTTTGCGCTCTTAAAACAACTTATCCTTGCTTAGTGCATAGCCCCCATTGAGAGTTACCTCTCGTTTTCAAGTATGTCCTGGGCATAGAGTTAAGACAAATAATACATGGTTACAAATACAGTTACATAAATGAACAGGGTATACATTATATACAAGACATTGCATGCACAGTTAAAGAAAATATGTATTAAAGGCTTATGAAACAGTTACAGACCAAATTAAAATGTGAGACAGTCTTAGTTTTGAAAGAACTTTAACTGGTGGTGGATGTGAGAGTCTCCGGTAGGTTGTTCCCGTTTTGGGGTGCATATTAAGAGGAGGTGCGGCAGGATACTTTGTGAAGCCTTGGGGTCTTTTGGAGTCAGATCTCAGATGATAAGTGCTGCATCTGGTAGGGGTGAGGAGCTTGTTCAGATAGATGGGTAGCTTGCCCAGAAAGTATTTGAAGGCAATGTTTGGGGTGCTGAGCCATATACTATGTTTCCATAGTCGATAATTGGCATTAACATCTGCTGTGCGATACGCTTTCTGACCAGCAGACTTCGGGAGGATTTGTTCCTGTAAAGTACATCTAGTTTGGCATAGGTTTTGGATGTCAGGGTATCAATGTGCATTAAGAATGTTAAGTGGGAGTCAAACCATATGCCCAGGTATTTAAAACTAGTAACAGGAGTTAGGGTGGTGTTAGCGCTGGTTCCGATCTGGAGCTCTGTCACGGGAAGCTTTAAAAATTTAGTCTTGGTCCCAAATACCATTGTTACAGTCTTGTCAGTGTTTATAAACAGTTTGTTGTGAGAAATCCAGTTTTTGGAGTCTCAAAATGTCAGACTGAAGTATGTATTGAAGGTCAGAGAGGCTATGGCTATGTGCATATAGGATTGTGTCATCTGCATACATGTGTATTGAAACTTCCTTACAAGCTGTGGGAAGATCATTGATGAACACTGAGAAGAGTAGGGGCCCAAGAACAGAGCCTTGCGAGACACCACAGGTGATATCCAGGGGTTTGGAGTTAGAGCCCGAGATGGACACATGCTTCCCTATTGCAGAGCTCTGGAGTTTGTTAAGCAAGATAGCATGATCAACAGTATCAAAAGCCTTTGCAAAATCTAGGAATATTGCATCAGTGAGTTGTCCCCGTTCCATTCCACACTGGATTTCATTGCAAACTTTTAGCAGGGTAGTTACGGTGGAATGTTTGGGTCGAAAGCCAGATTGGAATTGGCTAGGGAAATTTGTCTTGGTATAGTAGTCGCTTAATTGGGAGTGGACACATTTTCCATGACTTTGGATAGAATTGGGAGAAGGGAGATTAGCCTGTAGTTTGAGACAGTGTTTTTGCCCCCATTTTTGAAGATTGGGACAACTCTGGCAGTTTTCCAGGTCTTAGGGATATGGCCTGCAGACAGGATAGAGTTGACTATGGACGCAATTGGTTTGGCAATGGCTGGGGCACCAAGTCGTAGGAACCTAGATTGTAGTAAGTCAGGACCACATTGGCTGCTTAGTTTTAGTTTTGAGGAGCGATTGTGTAATCTCCTCTTCAGATACTGGGCCAAATTGAAAATTGTGGGCAGTGTTGGGAGGGGGTGGGACTGTAGGGATACTCCCAGGATGAGATTCAGTTTTGTGGTTTGGGCTGCGTTTCGCTAATAAGTTAGTGGCACACCCCACAATGTAATCATTGAATGCATTTGCAATGTCAGTGGGGTTTGTCAGAGTAATATCCCCCTTAGATATATTACTTGGTTGTTGATGGTTAGAAGGCTGGAATATATTGTTGATAACCTTCCAGAAGTTAGCGGGGTTTGATGTATTCTGGAGGAGATTGTCAGAGTAATATTGTGCTTTTGCATGTCTTGTGCACATATTCCGCAGGCATCTGTAGTGATTGAGATCTGTGGTAGTACCAGTTACTTTGTCGCTTTTCCACAAGGCATCCCTGAACTGTGCAATAAGGTCAGCTGTAACCCATGGAAGATGGGCACCCCATACCCTTATTCTGCATAGTGGAGCATGTGTATTACAGAGTTTTAAGAACTCGGATTGAAAATACAGTAGTTGAGCGCAGAATCAGGGTCGGGAATTAAATCGATTCTGTGCCAAGGGCAGTTGGTAAGGTCAGTCAGAAACTGTTGTGGGTTAAAGTTTCTGAATGTTATAGTGAGGAGAACTTTAGGGCTTGAATGGGGCAGTTAAATTTTCCTTACACAGTACACTATTGCATGGTCACTGAAAATGTCAGGAAGGACGCCAGAGAATTGGATTATGCTGGGATTTGATGAGAGAATACAGTCTAACAAGGAATGGTTGTGCGATTTCAGATTTGTCTGTGTGGGGTTGGAAATGAGTTGTGATTGGTTAAGTGACTTGAGTTGTATCTGGATTTTGTGGTTTTTAGGGTCAAGCCAATTTAAGTTGAAATCCCCAAGAACTAGCAGTTCACTCTTCTCATTCAGAGAGGAAATGGAGCCAAGATAATGGGTGATATCAGTCAGGGATTGCAGAGGAAGTGAAAAAGGAAACTTATCTAATAGTGGCGTTCTATATAAAAATACTAGCTATACATATAATCGTAGTGATAATAATAATCAAAAGGTGATACTTATGCAAACACATAAAACAGGTGCTGCTATGACCCGGTGAGGATTGCTCTGTCAGTCCTCGTGTTGAGAAGTAGGGATGAATCTCCGGGAAGCGCAGGGATATGTGAAAACAAAAATGTATATAGATAGTGCAATATTGCTGTGACAAATTAAATAAATTGGCTGATCTAATGCAGATGTACTCACAAGTGTGAAAAGGTTAAAGGCACATAAAGGTATCTTTCCCAGAGTATGGATGTCACACTGTATTCAGGAAATCAATCTCAGCCCCATATAGAATCCAAGAGACCTTCGAAAAGAAGACTGGACATAGCGCAGACTGTATACCAGGAATTTATAAAAGGTAAGTGAAAGGTATTACACTCACATGATTTCAAAAGTTTAAAAGCATTTCGATCACACGCAGTGGATCTCAGCAGCCGGATAGATGGTGTATCTGGTTCCCCTCCTTCCGTGGCGTGCGTGTCACTGGTTTGCGTTCCAACTGCACAGGAAGTGATGTCATCGGCTTCCAGGGGTTCCGGCCAGCAGTACAAACGTCACTCTACGCGTTTCATCTCATCGATTTCATCAGGAGTGACTTTGTGATGGATGTGGGATGCATATATACCCCTAGCTTAGTTCCCATTGGTGAATGGCTAACTAGATTATAATTGGGTTAACGATTATACTGAGTGGATACACATGAGATAGAAATTTAAGCAATTTAAAGCTATCGAACAGGTTATGCCTCACTGGAGAGGGGGTAATAGAGATAAAGCACTGATAAAAAGAGAATCATATTGGATGTTCGAACTAAAAACCATGTCTCCTGCTGGTCTGAATTTGGAATTTGATTTGAAACCTTTTCTATAATGTTACTTATGCCCTGTTTCTTGTTTCCACATAAGATTTCATCTATTCCTATGAATCAACTATGCTTTATAATTAGCTAGTTTCCCTGTTCTGAATTATATTGTTTTACTTACTGCCTATTTATTTCATATATACCTGTTTTAATGTTTATATTTTTATAATGTTTATTTAAACATTTTTTATATCTATGCATTAGCATTTTTAAAGATAAATTTCTGCATTAAATTTTCAACATTGATTGATTGTATTATTTTTTGGACCTCTGCATATGTAAGATGTAGAGGGATTAATTACATGTCTCTTTCTATCTCATGTGTATCCACTCAGTATAATCGTTAACCCAATTATAATCTAGTTAGCCATTCACCAATGGGAACTAAGCTAGGGGTATATATGCATCCCACATCCATCACAAAGTCACTCCTGATGAAATCGATGAGATGAAACGCGTAGAGTGACGTTTGTACTACTGGCCGGAACCCCTGGAAGCCGATGACATCACTTCCTGTGCAGTTGGAACGCAAACCAGTGACACGCACGCCACGGAAGGAGGGGAACCAGATACACCATCTATCCGGCTGCTGAGATCCACTGCGTGTGATCGAAATGCTTTTAAACTTTTGAAATCATGTGAGTGTAATACCTTTCACTTACCTTTTATAAATTCCTGGTATACAGTCTGCGCTATGTCCAGTCTTCTTTTCGAAGGTCTCTTGGATTCTATATGGGGCTGAGATTGATTTCCTGAATACAGTGTGACATCCATACTCTGGGAAAGATACCTTTATGTGCCTTTAACCTTCTCACACTTGTGAGTACATCTGCATTAGATCAGCCAATTTATTTAATTTGTCACAGCAATATTGCACTATCTATATACATTTTTGTTTTCACATATCCCTGCGCTTCCCGGAGATTCATCCCTAGGGATTGCAGAGGGGCTTTAGGGGGGTGGTAGATGCCAGCAAGCAAGATGGGCTTAGAAAAGGGGAGGCAGATTCTGCCAACTAGGATTTAAAAAGAGGGTGGGCTTGGGGGGCAATTTAGAAGTGTAAATTGTAAGGTGTCTGCAATATAAAATAATACCCCTCCTCCTCTCTTTGACCTACAGTATCTCTCCTAGAAATGGAGTATCCCTGAATGGCAATATTTGCATCTGGAGTTTTAGGGGTTAGCCATGTTTCTGTGAGAACGATGTCTTTGGGTTTATGCATAAGGCACCATGCTCTTAGTTCATCCAGTTTGGGCAGCAGGCTCCGGATATTTATATGGGTGACAGATAGCCCTTTTTGGAATTTGAAGGGGGTATTCTCAGGGGTATGGGACAGAGTTGAAATGGGAGGGCTAACAGCACCACACCACGCGTTTCGGGCCGTGTGCCCTTTATCAAGGTGTATACTACTACATAAGGCGTGGCTATCTTCCAGGAATATTAGACTGAAGACCCCTACGCTGAAGCTGGCACCAAGATTCTTGGGCCCCTTCATGATTCTGGAACGGAATAATCCTGTGGCTTACCGCTTAGAACTTCCTCCGGCCATGAACATTCTGTCAGTTTTTCATGTTTCACTTCTTAAACCTGTCTTCAACAGTTTCCTGATCGATCTCCTAGGCCTTCACTGGTGATGGTACAAGACCAAGAAGAGTTTGAGATCCAATCTATAATTGATTCAAGATGGTCCAGGGATCACTTCAATTTTTCGTGCATTGGAAAGGTTTCGGTCAAGAAGAGAGATCTTGGTTACCACACCATCAGGTGCACGCTCCCGCTTTGTAGAATCAGTTCCATGCCAGGTTACCGCAGAAGCCATTTGGGATTCGTCCTGAGGCCGCTCCTCAAGGGGGAGGTACTGTAAGGAATCGAGGAACACGTCCTTTACGGAATGTTCCCTCCTCACCTGCTTCATCACAGCCCTCTGCGCTGGTTGCTGATCGTGCGCGCATCCCCGCTCTGTATATAGAGTGCGCGCGCACGCGCAGCTCTTCTAGCCATGCAACAGAGCCTTGCTCCGCCTCCTGGAAGCGAGAGAAGTGTGGCACGCTTACGTGACGCCGTGCACCGTTCCCCAGCTGCGTGGCAACTATCCTGATTGCCCATTCTCCTGCAGCCTATCCTAGACTCTGCAGAGGCCGCGCCTCCGTTCCGACGCTACTCTCATTGGTTCCTGTGAGATACTTAAGACTTTCACTTTCTGATTGATGAGCATAACTCTTGTGACCTTGTGTTCCTGCATTTGTTTTGACTTGCCTTGCTTTGCTTGTGCCTTGCTGTGTTCTCTGTTGCTTTCCTGTTTACCGACCTGGCTTGACTATAGGACCCCTCTGAATAAAGACCCCGGCTTGACTATTGGCCCTCCTCTGGAAAAAGACCCTGGCTTGACTATTGGACCACCTCTGGTCTAAAGACCCTGGCTTGTACCTGACTACCCGCAGCTTTTACCTGACTACCCGCACCTCTCCATCCCAGACCTCGGCTTACGGACAATCTACCACTCTCCTGGCTCCTACCCTAGACCACGGCACAATGGACAATGACCACCCCACATGCTCCAACCCCGGACTCTGGCAAGTACTCACACTAATACACTCTCTCAAACCCTGACCTGGCTACGCTGACTATCCACCCTTCAGGCGTGCTCCCGCTGCTGTTGGTGCGAAATCTTGTACTTTACCACCTCAGTACTGGGGTCTCGCCTGTTCGTGGTGAGCGCAAGCATTATATGTTGCTGGTGAAATCTCCTTTCCACCAACCTTAAGGGACTGCCTTTGTACTGCCTCTGGGAGGAATAGTTCATTTGAAAGCTCCTTGTACTGTCCCCAAATATATTTCTATATACAGTAGTTATCATATCCCCTCTTAGACGCCTCTTTTCTAATGTAAATAAATCTAATTTAGCTAGCCTCTCCTCATAAGTTAGATTGTCCATCCCCTTTATTAATTTGGTGGCTCTTCTCTGCACTCTCTCTAGTTCCATAATGTCTTTTCTAAGGAGTGATGCACAAAATTGTACTCCATTTTCAAGGTGTGGTCTTACTAATGCTTTATAAAGGGGCATAATTATGTTTACTTCCCTTCCATCCATTGCCTGTTTAATACAAGATAAGATCTTGTTTGCATTTGCAGCTACTGCATGACTTTGGGCACTATTACTAATCCTGCTGTCTACCAGCACTCCAAAATCCTTCTCCATCAAGGATTCCCCTAATTTATACCAGTTAATTTATAAGTCGCCTCTTTATTCTTGCTTCCCAAATGCATAACCTTACATTTATTAAACATCACAAAATTCAAATTATTTAAACCCACGCTAATTGTACCTCAGAAATGACGAAATGTCTTCAATATAGCCAATGGCAGAATCTCATGCAATCATCATTAAATAATCCTGCATGTGACTCACTTGCCTGAAGAAAAGCCCTTGAAGGTGGCAAATGTCATGTTTTTGCTTTTTAAGCTTCACAATAAAGGGCAGCATTTACATCAACATACTGTATGGACTGGAGAATCTGATTCTGGTGAAAATGATCAAACAGCGAGTTATGAATGTTCTACCTTTCTTTTATTTTTGTCTACCTTTAATCAAATTTTTTAATAATATGCGAGTTTCTCCATCTAAGTCAGCGGTGCACACATTGGGGGGCTCAGTGAGATTATCTGGGAGGGCGCAGGGTTTACAGAGGCCCGCATGCTTCCTGAAGGCACTTAAATTAAATGTCGGGGAAGTGGCGAAGGCATCTGTAAACCTCACGTACTCACTCACTTTGTGCATTATGTCTATTATTATTGATATTTGCGTTTAATATATTATTTATGATGAATATTTTTGCCTTCTTTATGTTTGAAAATTTTTCCGAATTTTTCATTATGTTATCTCTGGCATCAATTATTATTGTTATCTTTTACATCAGTTTTCAGATTATTTACATTTATATTAATTGCTTTAGCTTCATATATGTATTTATGTTTTCATTATTATCATTTATTAATTGATTATTTGGTTGCTTAATTTAACCATTAATACTGATGTTTTGTTAGGTGATTATTTATGTCTTTATATATATATTGTATATATATCGTTTTCATATTATTCAATATTGCATTAATAAGTTTCAGATTTTTTTAGATTTAACACAGGATTTTAGATTTGAATATGTTTGTTCAATATATTTAATATAATTTTATATTTACCAAAGTTTTTTCAGATTCTTTTTCAGCACTTTAGGTTGTAGGTTTAAGTTGGTGGATTTAGATATACACATGTGTATGTATATATATATATAGATATGAACTGATATTCATTGGGTGCTGTTTTTTAGACTCTCCAGGGTTTAGTATGTGTTCTGTGTTATTTACTTATTAATATATATTGCTATATATGTTTTTTCTCATTTTGTTTATATTTTATAATTATTTTTGTTTTTTCATCATTATACATAGTTTGTTTCCATTATTCGAATTAATATAATATAGATCCTCTATCATTGGTGATGTTTGGATTATTATTTTGGTTCTTTTTATATTGCATATGTTTTTTTACTGTCTTTGTTTACTTCCTGGTTTGGCGGTTCTCATGTGGAGGTGATTCTTTCCCCTCAGGCTTCTGTAGCCTACTACCTGTTTTCTATACCACGGGACTTGTTTGGTATGTTTTGGCACGAATTCACCTCATCATGGGAGCTGATTATTTAAGGGGAGCATTGTTGGAATGCCGGTCACTCTTTGATAAAGCGCCATTTGGCGTGAAACACGTCAGAGGACCTTGTCTTTATCTTTTGCCATTATGCATATTTAATAAAGCATTTTTGTTTTTAAATAGCCTCCAGACCTTTTTTCATGCAGTGCTCAGCCATTTCCTACTTTTTTACGTAAACCTCACTTACCTTGGTTCAGCCAGCTTCTGGAGACGTCATAACACACAGACGCCGGGAACCAAGGAAAGAGAGAGAGGGGGGCGCGAGGATAACAGGACATCCGGCAGGGGGGCGCAGGGGAAAAAGATTGCGCTCCCTTGATCTAAGTGATAGCTATAACATATTTTTATGCACAATCTTTAAAGATCCAAATTCTCTTCTCCAGATATATTATACAAGCTGGAGTTGAAACTGTTACAAAACACTGTATATTCGAAAAGTAGAAGAGGTAATGGGGTTTGAGGTTACTGTAATCAAAAAAATTAGAAAAGCACAAGGTGAGTGGAAAACATAGGAACGGGAAGGGTCACAGTGACAAAATTTATGAGGGAAGACTATATCAATCAGGATTGTTGTCTTTGGAAAAGAGGCATTTAAGTAGGGAATATACTTACCAATAATTGACATAGGGACTCCACTGATATTAAAGGGAGGGAGCTTTCCCCAGTGGTAAAGAAAGGGGTTATTCACAGTTAGGGAAGATAAAATATGGAATACACGACACTTGGAGAAAGCGATATCCGATACAGGAGCCTATTCAGAAAACAGCGATAATGCCATTCGCCAGACGTAGAACTCGCCATGTTTTTGGCGGATTCCCCTCGCAGTATGCAGGAAGGTGCGCATATCTGTGAGAGGAATCCGGCGGAGAGATGGCGAGCCCTGGCGAGAAGGGCTCCGCTGGCGAGATCTGTCAGCAGAGAGTGAGATCCGCCTCTCTCTGAACAAATGTCACCGGCAAATAAAAAATGTTTACTTGACAATTGGATTAATATTGTAGATGTGCAGGGGGTCCCCGGAGATGAACCGCGTTGGTTTTATGTCCGGGGACCCCCTGCTTCACGAGATACAGGCCCCGTTATGAGGCGCCGGTATCTCCTATGCATGGAGATAGCTCGATCACATGACGCAGGACATTTCCATTCATGGGAGATACCAGCACCCCATAACCGGGCCTGTATCTCGGGAAGCAGGGTGTCCCCAGACATAAAACCAACACGGTTCATATCCGGAGAACCCCTGCACATGTACACTATTAATACAAATACATTAATGCTGCTTCATAACCTTAGCGGCTATCCGTTAAGGCAATGAAGGGGTTAAGTCACAGAAGCATGTTTAATGGGGACAATTGCCTCCAATAAACATTGCAATACACAACACACCAACCCCCTGTGCCCCCAACAACCCCTATACCCCACTTATATACATAACACCTAGGTATTTTTTTAGGCACAGGAATGGTACTATAGGCCGGCGGTGGGCCTCGGGTGTTCCCGCAGGTGTCCGGGGGTCACCACTTGCCTTCAGTAACAATTGTGTGCCCCAAAAAATCAATTACAGTACAAATACATAAATTCTTTTAAATAAATACACCCCCCCACCCCCCTAACACATACAGTATAGTCATGGGCAACATGACTATTATCCACATATGGATAATAGTGCATTTGCCCATATAAAATACATTAATCCCAATAAATAAAATAAATACATCTTGCACTCACCCTTGGCTGCCAGCCACAATGAAGGCCATCCTCATATTCATCACCGCCCATGCCCTCGGGTGCTGAAAAACAAACACAAGCATAAAAAGAGCCAATGTAATGTTCCCCAACCCCTTAATCACCGTAGCAGTTATAAACCGCGACAGTCATTAAGGGGTTAACCCACCCTCACCCACGACTCTGGAGGCCTAAGCACCCCCCCCCCCACTACCCACCCCCGTGAAGCCTAACCACCCTCACCCCTACACACTGGGAGGCCTACCCTCCCTCCCTTTGGGACAATACTCCCTACCCCAAATACTCACATTCAAAACAATACACAGACCCGCAATAAACATAACAATAATTAATAAACAATACATAACCCACCCACTCCCTGTGCCCCCCCATAAATCATAATTTATTATTTCACATACAGGGTTTATATCCCAGACCTATTGGAGTCCCCGGTGGGCCCGACGGGTGTCCATAAGCCCCACAGTGGCCCAGCAAAGGGTTTCACACAGGGTCTGGAGGCCTACGGGTGGTCCCCACCAGACGCCATGGGCCTCCAGGTGGTCCCCACAGGTCACCGTGGGCCCCAAATGGGGTATCCACGGGTAGGCCAGCAGGGATCTGGGGGTGCCCGGGTCAGTAAACACAGGTGTCTGAGGGTCCTCGGGTGGTTCCCACAGGGGTCTGGGGGCCCTCGGGTTGTCCCTATGGGTCCGTGGTGCCCCCACAGATGTGGTGCCACCGGTTCTTCCCCGCAGGTGTCCCCCGTGGGCCCGGCAGCCTTGTACCCATGGGAAGTCCGAGGAGACCTCAGGTGGTCTCTAGAGGTTCCCGCAGACCTAAGGAGCCAACCCTGTATGTAAAAAAAAAAACATGCTACTACATTTAAATAAAAGAACCCCCCCCCCCCGCGCAGCACCAAACACATGTAAAGTATGGTTAAAATAACTATTATCCAGATATGGATAATAGATTATTTGTCCATTATTAAAAACATTAACTAGCATTATAAAATTAATACAGTTGTACGTACGTCAGCAATATGAAGCCCCTACGCCAAATAGACCTGTCTAAGACATGCAGATGAGCATACAGTTGTATTTGCATATTTGCTTTCCTGTGGAGGGTTTTTGTCACTTTTTTTACTCACCATAACTTAACTCAGTATTATGGTAGAGCCTATCCCATAGCCTCTTTGCATACCCAGTTAAAATCAACCCCACACTGATGAGACCCATAAAGGTCGAAACGGCAGTCTGTGGGTGGTTTTCTGGGTATGTACCTTAACCCTGGCTGTGCTCAAAGCTGTGACCATGCAGCAAGCTTAAGCCTATAGGGAACCATGTTAAAAATGGTTTTTGAGGCAAAAGGTGACACTGTGTGCTCATTTGCATGTCATTTCCCAGAATCCCTTGCTGCAGTGGAAGAGATGTATGCTGGGTGATAATGGGGAAAGGCGGGGTTGTAGACCTGCCTAAGACATGCAGATGAGCATACAGTTGTATTTGCATATTTGCTTTCCTGTGGAGGGTTTTTGTCACTTTTTTTACTCACCATAATTTAACTCAGTATTATGGTATATATATATATATATATACATGTAGAGGTATCAGTACCGTGTTAGCCGAGCTTCAATAATCAAAAAAATAAAAAAATAAATAGATGATACCGTTCTGTGGCTAACGAAATGCTTTTATTTGTGCGAGCTTTCGAGATACACTGATCTCTTCTTCCGGCGATATTTTTTTTAAATATATTTATGATTAACCAATCTGCTAAGAAATGGTTAAGTATATACATTCACAAATTTAAAACATCCTATCGCAAATTGACAATATCACAGCCAAATTAAAAACAAAGCCAAATGAAAATTAAAACACATATTATAAGAGAACACAGAAAGCACCTATCCAAAGCAATATATAATAAATGGCAATAAAACATACAATTTAACAATGTTTACATGATGCAAATAATATTTCCATCATATACACAATAGTAATCAATGGTCCAAAACAAATACACGATTCCAAGCAAACATTCAATATAAACAAAGCAAGTACACAATTATAAATTACCAACACGCAATTGATGCCATCCGAAATACATTACAACCAAATCCAAACCCATAACCCTATTCACTATTGTAATGCTAAAACAAAACCATTCCGAAAAATATTCTATATCTAACTAACACGATCAGACACTCTCTAACTTCAATAAATAAGCCACTATAAAAAAATTGGCTGGGACAAGAAATAAATCCATGCAATCATCATATGAAATGACATATAACTAAATCAAAATAACATTTCACACACACATTTTTAACCAAAAAGGGAAAATACATTTACAAGACATGAAAAAGGGCAATTAAACATTTGCAAAATAACCCTTTAATAAACCTGTATGTATATAGCTCCATAGGGATAGAGATACATACAGGGGCATTAAATGGACATTAAAAAAATAATTCTGACATGTTAGGGGAAAAAAATAATTTCAAACTTAAATAAAATATATTTCTTTTGTTTACTTACCATTAGATGACCAATGACCGACTTCCAGGGGAACCACTATCTCTCGAACAAATCCAAACACAGGAACCAGGAACCCATAAAATAAAAAAACATTTCAATCCAATGTGGTGTCTTCTTTCTTGTTTTTGTAATCCATACCGTCAGTTGTCTTCTTTTCGGGGTCTTCTTTACTGTCTGCGGAGTGTTTGTGGTCTTCTGCGTTCTTCTTCCGCCATGCACTGTCCATCTTCATCGGAGGGGATGTCCTCTCACCATGGCGTCTAGCTGGAAAATGAGACGACATAGGCTTTTATAGGCCTATGACGTCACATTTTTGCATCAAATGGTTCTCACAGTCCTGATTTGGCTGTGAAAAGCACTTCAGCGCTTTTTAACCGTTATTGTTATTAAGGGGTTAAGTGACACCAGAAAATATTTGTGTGCCAACGGACTTTGCTGGTGTAGGGGCTTCATTTTGTTGATGTAAGTACAACTGTCTTTATTTTATAATGCTAGTTAATGTTTTTAATAATGGACAAATAATCTATTATCCATATCTGAATAATAGTTATTTTGCCCATACTTTCCGTGTGTTTGGTGCTGCGGGAGGTGGGGGGGTTCTTTTATTTAAATGTAGGAGCATTTACAAGGCTACAGGGTCCACGGGGGACACCTGCGGGGAAGAACCGGTGGCCCCACATCTGTGGGGGCACTGCAGACCTGTAGGGACCACCAGAGGGCCCCCAGACACCCGTGGGAACCACCTGAGGACCCCCAGACACCTGTGTGGCTGACCCAGGGACCCCCAGACACCTGCAGCCCTACCCGTGTAGACCCCATTTGGGGACCACGGTGACCCGCGTGGACCACCTGGAGGCCCATGGCGTCTGGTGGGGACCACCCGTAGGCCTCCAGACCCTGTGTGAAACCCTTTGCTGGGCCACTGTGGGGCCTATGGACACCCGTCGGGCACACCGGGGACTCTTGTAGGTCTGGGGTATAAACCCTGTCTGTGAAATAATAAATGATGATTTATGGGGGGGCGTAGGGGGTGGGTGGGTTATGTATTGTGTATTAAATATTGTTATGTTTATTACGTGTCTGTGTATTGTTTTGAATGTGGGTATTGGGGGTAGGGGTATTGTCCCAAAGGGTAGGGGTGAGGGTGGTTAGGCCTCACGGGGGGGTGGGTAGCGGGGGGGAGGGTAGTTAGTCCTCCCCAGTGGTTTGTGAGGTCTGTTAACCCCTTAATGACTGTCACGGTTAATAACTGCTACGGTGATTAAGGGGTTAGGGGACATTACATTGGCTCTTTTTATGCTTGTGTTTGTTTTTCAGCACCCAAGGGCATGGACGGTGATGAAGATGAGGATGGCCTTCACCAAGGGTGAGTGCAAGATGTATTTATTTTATTTATTGAGATTCATGTATTTTAAATGGGCAAATGCACTATTATCCATATGTGGATAATAGTTATTTTGGCCTTTAATATTACTGTATATGTTAGAGGGCAGGAGGGGGGGGGTTATTTATTTAAAAGTATTTGTGTTTTTTAATATTTTCTTGGGGGCACAGAATTGATAGTGCAGGCAAGAGGGGACCCTGCGGGAAACACCCGAGGGCCACGGCCAGCCTATAGTGTCATTGCTGTGCATCCCAAAAATTACATCACTGTACTTTATGTTAGGGAGGTTAAGGGGTTGTTGGTGTATGTATATTATATTGTGGCTAGTGGGGGTAGGTGCAGTGGGTATTAGCCCCTACGGTGGGTGTTTAGGGCTTGCGGGTGGGTAGCTGGAGGGCTTAACCCCTTCATGATCGTAGCGGTATTAACCACTATGGTAATGAAGGGGTTAAGTCCACCCGCAACCCCCCCGCAAGCCCTAAACACCCACCAAAGCCCAAATACCCCTTCATCCACCCCCGCTCCTCACAATAAGCCTTGGTCCACATGGTTAACCCTTTCATTGCCTTAGCGGTTAGCTGCTAAGGTAATGAAGTGGGTTGTAAATGCATTTTTCCTGCTTCGGATGCAAGGGGGGCTTCGGTGCTGATATTAATGGGTATCAGCTCTGGAGTCCCCCGTCATCAATCCGAGGCAGGAAAAGGGCCTGATTTTTTCTAAGTCCCGTATCGCCACTCAGCCCCAGCTTCTTGCCAACTTTTCTTGGCGGAGCGATTAGGAGAAAATGTCTCTATTCTAGAGCTGTGATCAGCGCCGAAATGCTGAACGGCGCTACTAAATACAGTGGGTTTGAAAACTGGTGAGATAGGGCTTCTCGCCATGCGTGCTGCAAGTTTTATTTTCCGCCAAAAAAAAACGGCGGATTTTGCTCATCTCGCCAGCTTTTTGGCATTTACTGAATTGCTGTAGGCATATTTGACAAAAAACTGGCGAGATAGGGCTTTTCGCCGTTTCCTGCATAGGCCCCACAGTAGAAATGTTTTAAAAAGTTTAATCTCATTGAAGAAAGAAAACTCTATAGTTAAATCACTGATCTAAGGAGCAATATTTGTGGCCCTTTACTTTACTCAGTAAGGCAAATGTTGTAATGTTATTTTTGCCTTCCTCAGGATTTTATAAATACATTTGCAGTATGCGTATATCACCCACTTAGAGCTTAGCAACATTTTAATTTAGTTGGTATGTGTCTTTTTTTAGTCTAAACTACTAGGTTACTATTTTACATAATTTTCCCCATGACTGTAAATCAGGGACATGCGTACAGCTGTAAACCTACTATATGCAAAATAAAATACATATCTCTTAAAGTTTCTGCATACACAGCTTATGAACCATACACTGCTATTTTAACCCTCTTATTTGAGTATCATTGACTACTGTATATTGTGAGGTTTATATCATAAAAACATATACATATAGCATACATTACCTCTAGCCAGTTCCACAGTTCCTGACAGTAGCTCCTGATGCCTTTCTGTATCATAATGCTTAGTTGCAGATAGAAATGAGTAATAATGAGCACCAGGAACACCAACTGTTAATTTGTAAAATAAACAAAATGTAAACAAATCTGACAAAAATAACAAATATATTGTAAAAATTAAAGCTGTGTGAAAGCTCAGGTCCCATACAGTACATACTAAATAAATTTTGGTTTTTCCAAACACATTTTGGTTTATGAGGCAAGTTATTCTGGCTAATTATCGGTTTTGTTTCTTTTTAAACATTAAAAACTTAGTCATTTTTAAATTGTAAAAAGAAGAAATAAAAATAAAAACAGAAGAGCAGGAATATAGACCACAGTACATGGCCCTTAATGGCTTACTAATTAAAATAGTCTGAATCAAATCTGAAAATTACAAATCCATAATTCAGTACATATCAAATATTACAAGAAAAATACCTCAATGTCAAAAATATTATTAAAATCAGAAATGTGTTGCTACAAAAAAAAAGGGGGGGGGGGGCAAGTTTAAGTGGCATATATATTTTTCACCTGTCGGACTTCAAGTGAAAAAATGTGCATCAAAAAGTCTCTCACTGGACTTTGAAGAAACTACTACTAACTCATTAAATGTAATTTTAATGTTTGGCAGGCAGACCCAACTCTCCCAAACTTTAAAATCTACTTGGGTGATGAGGTATTATGTTGTCATTACTACCATCTGTTGATGTTGAAACTTTATACCTTCCACTTTGTTCACCAAATAGATATTCTGTGGAATTATACTTGATCTTATACTTGCTCTTGTTAAACAGTCCTAGGCTATTAATATAGGTGTGCTTTTATGATCAAAGAGCTATACAGTAGTTTCTCCTTGTGGCGCTGAGTAATGTGAACCAGTTCCAAGTGTTGGAGAATTGAAACTTGATCTCAGCAATTTTCAGGTGTGGATTTGGGGTGAAAATTCTTGCAGTATTGTTGTATTCCGCTGCCAACAATGTTTCCTCTAAAGTAGACCTAAGTTATTTTGAAATTGCTCTACCGTGTCTACCACGTCATCACCATCTTGGAATCCACCAAATTGTGTTTCATTTCCACCTTGGATGCTTCCTTCAGTGGGTGTGAGCTATAGTTGCCCTCACACATCAAATTTTAAAACTTGAAAAATGCAAATGGTAATTAATTGCATATATTGATAGAGAAAGTGAAATAAACAGTACTATTTAAAAAACAATATCTAAAGGTATCAAGAGAATGGCATATTCTCATTAAGACCCTGGTGATTGCAGTCTGAAAAACATAAATCCATTTAGTCTTTTTCTGTAACAGCAGACGATCCCCATAAACTTGTGTGATATTACGTTTTACACTTTCAGTTCTTTGTATTTTAAAGTCTTTAACTGACCCTGAATGCTGTTCATTACAATGTTGAGCCACTGAGCAATTTTTAATTCTTATGTATGATACTGTAAATATACTCAAGAGTTCTTCCTTCTTTTTGTTTTCCCAACATAGAATTTCTTACAGAGTATCGAAATTCCAGTGTAAATCCATGGGGATAGTCTGTAGTATGATTTCACTTTGATTTTCACAGCTACAGTATCAGGAACAAGGTGTCCAGATCCACAGTGCGATGGTCAGTTGAGAGTTCAGGGATGAGCAGGCAGATAGGCAGTAAGGTGATCCAAGATCAGGGAAGGTGGCAAACAGTAGTCGATCACGTAAAGGTCAGAGCAGGAAGCAGAGTATAAGTACTAGCTGGAATCGGTACCATGTATTAGCAATGCCAGCAGAAAGACTGGAAGCTTCCCAGCTGCAATGAAAACAGAGCAACCTGCCTCCAGGCTGCCCTTAACCGACCCCCGCTACCCACAATAAAAAAAATACACACAACAGCCCCACTACCCACCTTCTAGGTCCCACAATTAACATTATCAAATTTAATAAACACCAATACCCCACCCACCCCCTGTGCCCCCCCCCTCCATATTGTAAAACATAATTTATTATTTTACACACAGGATTAATACCCCAAGCTGGCGGAGGTCCCCAGTGGTCCCAATGGGTGTTCGCAGGCCCCACAGTGCACCCCAGGGGATACCCATGTATGTCTGTGGTCCTCAGGGTGGTCCCCACTAGGTGCAGTGGGCCTCTAGGTGGTCCCCACGGGCCCCAATGGGGTCCATGGATGGTCCTCGTGGGTGTCTGGGTTGGTCCGTGCGGGTCCATGGGGCCCCTGGTTCTTCCCCACAGGTGTCCCTCGTGGGTCCTCGGGTGGTACCCGTGGGTGCCTGGGGGTCCTCAGGTGGTCTCCATGGGCTGCCCTGTGGTACTAAACCTGTATGTAAAAAAAAAAAAAAACATGTCCTATATTTAAAGCAAAAAAAAAACCTGGACTTTATGGCATCAACCTCCTTTTGAGTAAGACCATGTGCCTGCTTCTTCTTTTTTGTACTTGAACATTTGGGACTACAGGAGCTCCCCAGGACCAGCGCACTGGCAGCTAAGTACCCCACCTCTATTACCCTTGATATTGAGTGCGTGTCTCATCCTCTGTCTCTATATTTAAAGCAATACATGCCTTGATAAAGTGCTCTGTGTTGCACAAAACATATTGGTAGCATAAGGCCTTGCCATTTTTTCTTTTTTTGACCATTAACTATTTTTATGGATAACGCACTTTCCTCCTAACTTTTTTTTGGATATTTCCGGTTGTGCTCTGCCATTTCTCTCTTCTATTGCTTCTAACCTACAAGGACGGAGGCACACCAAGATTGCCTGGAACCTGGATTAACATGGAGGCTGCAGCAGACCTGTGATTTTTTGCTTGCTACATGGTTATTATGTTCCTCAAAGGGATTTGGATTCAATTGGGGTGACAATTAGCACTTTGGTTCCTGGATTTATTGAGTGCCACTTATGCTGGTTTACCAACCAGGATACCACACCCAGTAAACTACCCTAATCAAGATTTATACTCCAGGCATCACACAGGAATAATCCCCATCATACTACATTTATTGTCCTGTATACAGTCTTTAGCACCACGCATGAATACACTTCATTAATAAACACGGCATTAGCCAGCATAAATCAAACCATAAAGTAATTAAATACAGTTCTACTTACCACAGCCAATATGAAGGGCATCCTCGTAAGGATATGCAGGTCCCTGTAGCCTGCGGGCTAATGCCGTGTTTATTAATGGGCAAAAAAATCTATTATCCATATCTGGATAATAGTTATTTTGTCCATTACTTTACTGTATGTGTTTTGTTGGGGGGAGGTGTATTGATTTAAATGTAGTACATGTTTAATTTTTTTACATACAGGATTGGTACCGCAGGACAGCGGGGACCCATGGAGACCACTTAAGGACCCCCGGACACACACGGGTTCCACCTGAGGACCCCCGGACGCCCACGTGTACCACCTGAACACCCACGGGGGACACCTGTGGGGAAGAACTGTAGGGACCACCTGAGGGCCCCAGACACCTGTGGAAATCACCCGAGGGCCCCCAGACCTGAGTGGGATCCACCAAGGGCCCCTAGACACCTGTGGGGATGACCCCCGCCGGCCTAGGGTATAAATCCTCTGTGTAAAATAAAAAAATCATGGTTTAATGGGGGTGCACAGGGGTGGGTAGGGTATTGGCGTTTACTAAATATTTTTAAATTAAAAATGTATTCCTAGTGTAGATGAGCAAGGGGTGTCTGGAGCAGAACCGTGTTGGTTTGAGGTCCTGGGACCCCTATTTCCCGAGATACAGGCCCTGTTATAGGGTGCTGGTATCCCCCTGCAGGATTTAAATCCCCCGGTCACGTGATTGGGACATCTCCATGCATAGGAGATACCGTCACCCTATAAGAGGGCCTGTATCTTGGGAAGTAGAGGGTCCCCGGACCTCAAACCAATGCGGGTCTGCTCCGAAGACCCCCTGCTCATCTACGGTAGGAATACAATTTAAAGCGCTATGTACATTAATGGAGCTATAAAAATAAAGACATACAATACAATACAATGTAAAAATATTTTTATTTTCGGCAAGATTTTAGCAGAGTGAGGAGGATCTCACTCTACAGCAGATACAAGTCGCCAGGTGAACCCTTTTCGGAGGGCTGATCCTATCGCCGCCGTCAACTCGCCATGTTTGCAAATGTTGCTCTTATTGATATTCAGGCCTTTCTGCATACCATGAGAACAACTCAGCAAAAACATGGCGAGTTCAAAACCCTGCCGATAATTTCAATCAACTTTACTGCATAGGCCCCACAGTACTAGACACAAGGATCACAAAAACTAAGTGGCTCAACATTCTAATGACCATTCAGGGTCAGTTAAGGACTTTAAAATTCAAGGAACTGAACATTTTAAAACATTAAATCACAAGGGGAATTGGATCGTCTGCTGGTACAGAAAGAGAATAAATGGATTTATAATGAGGACATGCCATTCTGTAGCTAGCTTCAGATGTTGATTTTTTAAATAGTTCTGTTTATTTCACTTACTCTATTAATGAACCAAAGTGACTTAGAACGGCACTAAACAACAGTGCTGGTGAATTATAAAATATATAAAGTGAATTGTAAGGTGCAACAAATAGAGATTCTCAAACTTCACGGGGAATATGTACAGATTCCCCTCAAGATAATGTAGGTCCA
Organism: Ascaphus truei; assembly: GCF_040206685.1. Classification (NCBI taxonomy): domain Eukaryota; kingdom Metazoa; phylum Chordata; class Amphibia; order Anura; family Ascaphidae; genus Ascaphus; species Ascaphus truei. Next base: position 292,965,244 of record NC_134484.1, read on the forward strand.
GGTGTTGGAAGGGAGCGATGGTATCAGGAACACCCCAGAATAAAAAATAATGAAAAATGATGGTGCAGTAAAATAGCATACAATTTGTAGAAAATCTTGGCTCTATTAAGTGCCTTCTTACAACAGGTAAGTGGTTACTGTATGTCAGCATTTGGGGGTATTACTTGCTCCTGAGGAAGCTGTTGTGAACACAGCGAAATGCGTAGAGCCTTTCTTAGCCTGCACAGCTGTTTTGGAACTGAAGGCTCCGAGTCTGCTGTGTCTCCTTGCTGCCCGCTTCCTTGTTTACCATACCGGAAGTCGTCAGCCCTTCACCGGATGTGACATCAGACGCCATCCACTGCGATCCGACGGGGGTCACTTGGAAGTGAAGCAGCAAGGGTTCCATCTGTTCCAGCACTCTACTGCCTCAAGAAAAAAACTATGTGTACATGTCCGTTGTACTTATTGTGAGTTCATTTCCTATATGTGTTTTTAACCTATAAATCTGAATTTTCGATCTACACCATGGTCTCTCCTTGTCTTTCATGAAACACCTACTCGAGTGGGATTTCTCCTGTACCATCAGCTGTTCGGGTCCCTGCTACTGCGGTCTATTACATACCTGCTGTTCTGCCAAATGCTGACATAACCACTTAACCTGTTGTAAGAAGGCACTTAATAGAGCCAAGATTTTCTACAAATTGTATGCTATTTTACTGCACCATCATTTTTCATTATTTTTTATTCTGGGGTGTTCCTGATACCATCGCTCCCTTCCAACACCTGGACCTACACTTTCTCTATAATTACCATGTCCAGGTTTTAAATTATATAAACCCATCGAGTGCATCGGAATGTACTAGTCACTACGTCTTGGGGATTGGCACTCCGGGGGCCCTGTGACGTAGTGATGTCACCCGCAAAGGTTTTTTTTTTTTTTTTTATCTGGGTGAGGAAATGGAAGATGAGGATCCCTCCTCTTCTGCTTCCTCAAAAATTGTTGCTGGGGTCAAATGACCACACTGTGCCTGCGCAGCAGTGACACTTAGGCACCACGACTATCTCCGGCACTCAAAGTGTTAAGTCTTGCAGGTTAAAAATATACTCACCACACTGAAATTTGGAACTTTGTATTTATAGCAACACATTTTGGAGTTTAATTATATTTTAAAAATGTAGGTACATTTCTAGTGATGTTTGATATGTACTGACATTTGGATTGTCTTTAATACATTTTTAATTTTCAGATTTAAGCTACTGTGCTCACTGATCCTGCTTTTTCTGGGTTTTTTACATGTTAAGTACCATTATTGACCACTTTTATTATTAGTTATAAAGTGATAGCACCTATAACTGACCCAGAGCAGAGAATATTTTTTTTTATTTTATTTAATTTTTGTATCTGTATCTCTCTTTCTGTATCTCTCTTTCTGTATCTCTCATTCTGTATCTCTCATTCTGTATCTCTCTTTCTGTATATCTCTCTCTGTATCTCTCTCTCTGTATCTCTCTCTCTCTCTCTCTCTCTCTCTCTCTCTCTGTATCTCTCTCTCTCTCTCTCTCTCTCTCTCTCTCTCTCTCTCTCTCTCTCTCTCTCTCTCTCTCTCTCTATATATATATATATATATATATATATATATATATATATATACACACACACACCAAATTGTAAAAATAAATATTTGGGACACCCTAATCCACATTTTTCACAATTACTTGTGACTACATTTCAGAATGCTGGATTCTATCAATATATCAAACTAACTGATCATTCTTCATTAATGAGGTTGTGCAATAAATCTATTTCTTTTTCATTGTATACTAACAGTTCTTCTCTTCACACCATAATCTTTATTTTAACACATCACATTCAGAGAGGGTTCATAAAAGAAATCGCCAGGGAATTTAAAGTGACTGTTTTTTGGGCGTTGCTATCACGGTATTCAGAAAGGCTCGATTACCAGTGATAGCAAAATGCTCAAAACGGGCAAGTTGCTGCCAGCGAGAGCATCGAGCCTCTAAAAAGGCCTGAACCAGCGATTCATTTCTGCTGCACAGAGAGCGGCTCTGAGAGAGCCGCCTCTCCCAGCTGAAATGTCGCCCGAAAATTATTTATTTAAATATAAATTTCTTTAATAGTGTAGAGGTGCAGGGGGTCTCCGGAGCTGAACCGCGTTGGTTTTATGTTCGGGGACCCCCTGCTTCCCAAGATACAGGCCTCTGTATGGGGTGCCGGTATCTCCTATGCAAGGAAATGTCACGTGACGCGAGACATTTCAATGCAGAGGGATACAAGCACCCCATAAAGGTGCCTGTATCTCGGGAAGCAGGGGGTCCCCGGACATAAAACCAAAGCGGTTCAGCTCCGGAGACCCCCTGCACATCTACACTATTAAAGAAATGTATATTAATAAATATTTTAAAAAACATCATTTCACGCCCCCCCCCCCCCCGCCCAAACCCATACAGTACAGTAATGGGCAAAATAACTATTATCCAGATATGGATAATAGATTATTTGCCCCTTATTAAACACTGCATTAGCATACATAAATAAAGTAAATAAATAAAGTTATACTTACCACAACAGCAGGTCCCTCTGTCCTCCGTTGCCAGAAAGCATACAGTATATACATAATAAAGACATTCTAATGGCCCCTAACCCCTTAATCACCTTAGCGGTTACTAACCGCTATAGTCATTAAGGGGTTAATCCACCCTGACCCGATACCAACCCGGGAGGCCTAGGCTGACTATACCCACCCTATACCCATTGAGTAGTATAGTGGTACATCATACCCATATAATAATAATATGGGCATGATAAGCCTCTATAGCACTCAATGGTCACCCTAATGACAATAAATGAATACACAAGACACACAATAATAAAATGTAACTCAACTCCAAAAAATCACACGTCACTAAATACAAACAGTAGCCAGCTAATCCAATCAATAGCAACATCAACAATGAATTAATTAAACCATTAACCAATCTAAACAATTAATTCCGAAACCAACTCAAAATGAATAGTAACACTAACCAATGTAAACAATGAATTACTCCAACATTAATGAATATAACCATTAAAACTCCAAAAAATAAATTAAAACAATCTCTGAAGTAACCATAAAACATATTAGCTAACATAATATTACATTAAGTACAAGCGAACACCAATCGCAAACCTTTAATTACATTAAGCATTAAAAAACAAACAATAACGGGGGGCGTGTCTATGACGTCATCCAGGGCAGACGGGTAAAGGGAGAGCTCTGGAGACCCCTCTGTATAATTACCAATTTTATACCTTTTAACCCGGCCAAAAACACCCCAAAAAGCACAGAATCTCTCCCTGAAACCGCAGGGATGGCAAATAGGGGAAAAAATCAACAGCCCCAAGGGGTTGGAAGGTTCTTTACCCCCGCTAAACAATCTGCTGAGACGGGAGGCAGGAGGCAAGATGGCCCCCAGACATCCAGTGCACGAGGCACACAAGGCCTCACTAGCCCGGCGAGCCCCGCTGAGACCCCTCCATCACCAGACGCAAGAATCACAAAGGAGTTTCTCGAGGAGCTACATGCTAAGCTCCAAAGATCATTGGAGGCGAATATTAAAGAGGCAGTGGCTGAGATAAGGCATGACATTCAGGGCCTGCAAGAACGAACCACAACCCTGGAAGCTAGGCTGGATGAAGCCCTCCAACATCAGTCAGAGGCTAACGACGAGATAATTCGCCTGGGACATGAGATTCACTCCCTCAGGGACGGTCTGGAGGACCAAGAGAACCGGGACCGCAGGCAGAACCTGCGGATCCGCGGTATCCCTGAGGCGATAATGCCCTCCCAGCTCAGGGCTTACCTGCAGGACTTTTTCCTCACTATCTCCCCTGATCTCAACCCCCGGGACCTGGAAATAGACAGGGCTCACAGGGCACTGGGTCCGCGCTCAGAAGACCCTAACCGCAAGCGGGACGTGATCGTGCGCCTCCACAGTTTCTCAACTAAGGATAAACTGATTGGCGCCTGCAGGGATATGGACACGATCACGTTCCAAAATGAGCCATTACAGGTCTACAATGATCTATCCAAGTTAACCGTGGACAGATGGAAGGCAATGCGCCCCCTGACACTCCTACTCAGGGAGAAGGGAATTAAATACAAATGGGGCTTCCCCTTTAAGCTGACCATCTCCCACAAAGGAAAATTCCTGACCATCCGGCAGCCAGAAGAAATGGAACCTCTGGCTAAAACCCTGGGCCTCCCCGCGGAACCCTTCTGCCACACTCACCAGCCTGACAACAGACCCCGGGAAAGGGAGGACCACCCGGTTAGAGCATCTGAAAGGATCGCGGAGCAGAGGCAGTCCAGGGAGCGTTGACGGATGCCCCCTGCACACAGAGAGGCCCTCCCGGGAGAATTCCACCGCCTTCCCTAACACAACCTAAGATGGCGCCGCGAGGGTCCCCCGTGCTGGAAACACTAAACGAAGCACTCACCGCTCAACAGAGGCTCCAAGCAGCAACCGGAGGAGCGACCGGATCCATCCCCCCTGACACCATGAAGGCACCACCCGCGGCAGCACTGGAGCTCGATGAGGTGGGCCCACCTCGTGCGCACCGGATTCCCCCAAGATGGCGCCCGGTGAGTCTTCATTCCGCTGCGGAGCACCACGAGGCATCCTGGGTGAGATCGTGACAACGCCGACGTCATCACCGTGCGCAACCCCCGACCTTCAGACTTCACTCCCCGCATCACGTGGCCCTGACCGGATGTTCCACACTAGAGGCGTCACACGCACAGCACCAGCGGAGGCCACGCAACAGCCCAGTTCCCGGATGGAGGGTCTCGCTGGCGGTCCAACCCTTGACGATCCCAGGGGACCATGATTTCCCCCCTCCGCGGAGGGGAGGACGGCACAGGATATCCCGGTCGCCTCCAGCTGTGCAGTGTCCACGGACGGAGGGTCTGTAGCACTGTTCCCCCCATGTTACCCCTGGTTACTGTTATTATATACCCCATCACCCCCAGTTTGGCAACAGGTTTTAATCACCACTGCGTCCACGTCCTCCCAGTTAGAAGGACCCATAAAGAACTCACAGGGCATCCCTCTACCCTCTCCCCTCCCCCCCCCCCCTCCTCTGCCCCCCCCCTTCTCCCTCCCCACCCCCCCTCCTGTGTCCTATCCCTCCCCATCTCCTACCCACCCCCCCTCCTTATACCATCATCCCCATCCATTCCCCCCTGCACAATAACTGCCTCACCTCTCCCCTCCGCCCTCCCCCCCCCTCGCGTCCTTGCTAACCCCTTCAACCCCACCACCCCTCCCCTGCTCAGCCCCCCCCCTCCCACCTCCCCCGCCCTCCTGCCCCCCCCCCCTCCTCCGCCTCCCTCCCCCCCTCCTCCACCTCGTCCCCTCGTCCCCCTTCCCCCACATCCCCCACCTTTCCCCCTGCCCCATACCCTCCCTCTCAACCCCTCCCCCAGCCCACCAGCCCCCTCAAGAGAGGATGCGGGTATCCCAGCTACAACCCAGTGACAATTACAAGTGAATCAGGACAGGAAGATCACACTTTGACACAAAGGTTGTACCAACCCGGCATTATGGACACTGCTAGATGCCTACAGTAATGCTGTAGCCCCCCCCCAGTCCCCCCGGACTGATCCACTCTACCTTGAATCTGACTGGTTAAGCATGCTCTCGAATGCGGACCCAACAGGCGTAGTTCCCGGGTTCATGAGGCCGCTCAACGCTGGTGTTATAGCAAATGTATAAGGTGAATACAGCTATATATGATTCATGCATACTGCTAAGGGTTCAATGTACCATCTATGTTATATTGTCACTGCTAAACGCCTACAGTAATGAACAGTAATGACTCAGTGTTTAAGTCTGTACCCCTCCCTACCCCCTATCCCCTATCCCCGCCCCTCCTCCCCTCCCTCTCCCTCCCCCTTAACCCACCCCCACCCCGGCATTCCTGAGCAGGAGCAGCTTCGAGACCGTCGGCTACCTGAGGAGAATGGAGATATGTCTCTTGATGTCCCACCTAAGCTCCACCCCCCCTGTTCCCTCCCCCTCACCATACCCTTCTCTTTCCCAAGACCTACCCCCTCTTCCCCCTTCACCCACCCCCACACCCCCACACCTCCCCTCCCCCACACCTACTGAACAGGGACCCTCCCCGTATACCCCCTCCCCCTCCCTCCAGCTACTAAGCACCACAGACAGATAACATTGCCAGACAACAGGTTCCACCAACCGAGAGCCCAAAAGGAGATCTCATCCCCTCCCCCCCCCTCCCCTTCCCCCTCCCCCACACCCCCCCCCCTCCCCATGCTCCCCCTTCATCACCCCCTCCCTCCTTGTCCCCCCCTCTTCCCCCCCCGCCCTTTCGAGCAATCATTCCCACAGCGACCCAGTTACCCCTCTCTCGCCCACGCCCGCCCACATACGGCTAGATGGAGCAAAAAGCCCTGCGGACCTGACATCCCACCGAATGAGCCAACCCGGCGATGCAGAGGCCGGTTGAAGTCACAGAATCTTCTGGGTCTCCACCCGACCCGCCTTCACTGGAGAGCGTTCTCGGACCCGCCCCCAAGGGTCTTATACCCCACTAACCGGTTCTTTCTCTAAGACCGGTCAAACACTTGTAGACCCCATTAGGGTTGATTTTCCTCCCCTTTTCCAACCGCTGCTACTGTCCCAGCGGCCCCACTCCCGACCCCTCTTCCCCTCGCCCATTCTGACTGCTCCCCCTAGCACTAGTCCAGCGATAACACAAGCGATCTTCGCTGAGAGATAACAATGTCTCACCAAAAAGCCCTGAAAATTATCTCCCTCAACGTGAAGGGACTCCACAACAATAGAAAGCGACGCCTGGCCCTCCAGGAGATAAAGAAAACAGGAGGGGACGTTGTTTTCCTCCAGGAGACGCACTTCACGTCACAAGAGCCGCCTAAAATATTCCAGCATGCATTCCCGATGAGTTATTTCTCATCTTTCAGCAGCAAGCGTAGAGGGGTGGCCATTCTGTTTCGACAGGGCACCCCATTTAATTTAACAAAAATTCAGGCAGATCCAGAGGGGAGATTCATTGTAGTCTATGGCTCACTATCCGGCACGTCAATCGCCCTTATTAACCTATACGCCCCAAACGAAAACAAGACAGAATTTCTTAAAAAGGTTCTGGAAGAAATTGACCCACAATACCTATCCTCAATACTCATTGCAGGGGATTTAAATATGGCTCTCAACCCAAAGGAAGACAAATCGAGCCAACCAGGGCGACAACACTCCACTCAGTCACAAAGACTGGGGAAAAAATTTAAGGATATTATGAGAGACTTTTCTCTGGTAGACATTTGGAGAACACAGCATCAGGGACAGAGAGATTACACTTTTTACTCGTCGCCCCACCAGTCTTACTCCCGTATTGACTACTTCCTTGCTTCCAAGAACGTACTAGAGGCTACCACTGATACAGATATCGGCCCAATTACATGGTCAGATCATGCTCCCATCACCATGTCCCTGTCCATCCCCTTCGGGAAAACTATTTCGTACTGCTGGAAATTAAACGATTCCTTACTGAACCACTCCGGGACAGTGCTGGAACTCAAAAAATCCCTTAAGGAATACTTCAGAATAAACACAGGCTCCGTAGCCTCTCCAGCAAGCCTGTGGGAAGCCCATAAGGCAATTAAAAAAGGCGACAATTCGAGGAAATCTTATCTCGATTGCCTCCCACCGGAAGAAAACCAAACTCAGATTATCTAAAGAGCTCACAGACAAAATAATCGATCTAGAGCAAAAGCATAAAAATAACCCCTCCCGGAGAATTTATAAACAGTTGACAACTGCTCGAAACGATCTAAGGATCATCCAATTAGAAGATGTAGAAAAAGCTCTTAGATGGACGGGTCAAAGGTATTACGATAAAGGGAACAAGGCCGATAGACTTCTTGCCAGCAAGTTACGAGGCATACAGAAAAGATCGCAAATCACGGCGATCAGGAATAACTCTGGTGAACTCCAATATAACGAAAAAAAAATAGCAGAGGAATTCACCAAATTCTACACTAAATTGTATAACCTAAGAACCCACTCTGCTAACCCTAAAGAGACGGAAACGGCATTAGCAGCTGGTTACCTTTCCGAGTGCGACCTCCCTTCATTAACAGAAGAGGAGAATACTTACCTAAACGCGAAAATAACGCTAGACGAATTGGAAATGGCCGTGAGAGCCTCAAAAAATTCCAAGGCGCCGGGCCCTGATGGCTTCACAAATGCATACTACAAAAAATTCTTTCCCTTTCTATCCAAACATCTATTAAGTTTGTTCAACTCATTCCTTGAAGGGAGTCCTATCCCGTCCACAATGTCGTCCGCAAATTTGGCAATAATACTTAAGGACGGGAAGGACCCCACCCAATGCGGAAGTTACAGACCAATTTCATTGTTGAACAACGACCTTAAACTATATAGTAAAATTTTGGCGAACAGACTTAATCCCATCCTCCCGAGATTAATACACAAGGACCAGGTCGGGTTTGTCCTGGGCCGTCAGGCCTCAGACAATACACGTAAAATAATTGACTTAGTAGATCATGCCCACCTTTCAGGCTCAAAGGCAATGTTACTAAGCCTTGACGCAGAGAAGGCATTCGACAGAATTGATTGGCTATTCCTAAACCAAACATTGATTAATTTCGGCTTCAGAGACTCGTTCCTAAAGGGCGTTCAAGCACTTTACCAGAACCCCTCAGCCTCGGTACGCCTCTCGGGCGGAGGATCTGAACGATTCCTAATCCAGAACGGTACCCGGCAGGGATGCCCCCTCTCTCCCTTTCTCTTCGCCCTTACGATTGAACCACTGGCGTCTAAAATAAGACAGAACCCGAATATCCAGGGAATCCCGATTGATAAAACACAATACAAAATTTCCCTATTCGCTGATGACATCATCCTTACTCTGACTAAACCTCTAACTTCCCTCCCCAACCTCCAGAGGGAACTGATGGAGTTTGGCAGAGTATCAGGATATAAGATAAACAGCGACAAATCAGAGGCCCTAAATCTTAGTCTCCCGGATCCCGAAGTCAATCTCCTCAAAACCAATTTTACCTACAGATGGTGCCCTTCACACATTAAATATCTGGGAGTTAATGTGTCAAGGCACTACCGGGATTTATACCGGGATAACTACCCGCATTTATGGGACAAGATCAAAAAGGATCTAGATCAGTGGGAAGGTTACCAGATATCGTGGATCGGTCGAATGATTTCCATTAAGATGAATATACTCCCAAGAATGTTATATCTCTTTCAAACACTCCCGACCCACGTCCCGGGCGCTGATCTCAAAAACATGCAAAACAGAATATTTAACTTTATTTGGCAGGGCAAAAGACCCCGAGTCGCCAGATCGGTCCTGATGGCAGCAAGATCTAGAGGAGGTCTGGGGGTACCGGACTTACACAGATATTACCTAGCTGCACAGCTTAAGCAGGTGGTAATGTGGAATGCCGACCCGACCCGTTGTAGTTGGGTGGAGATAGAGACTCAATGTGCCAAAATGCCTTCTCTGCAAGCCTGCCTCTGGAGCCTGGACAGAGGGGAGGGACATACACACAACCTGAAACTTCAGGCCTCCCGATTCACATGGGATGTGTGGTTACGTTGCAAATACAAATATGGCCTTACTACTAAAAGCTCCCAATTGACCCCTATTTTTAACAATCCAAAGTTCCCCCCGGGATGTGGATCTAAACTGTTCGAACAATACCGCACGAGGGGTATAGAGGCGATTGCGGATTTTCTGAGCCTGGGGAGGCCTCTGAGTTTCCAAGAATTAAGGACCAAATATCAAATCAGACAATTGGACACATTCAAATATCTTCAAATTAGAAACTTTATTAGAACAACTTGCCCTCTCCCAGAATACCCCACTCTCACAACGTTCGAACTTCTCTGCGAGACAAAGACCCACCAGAAAGGTCTCATCTCAGAGATATACGGGGCACTAGAACGCTCCTCGACCCCAAAAGAGCACGACTATATGCTCAAATGGGTAGCTGACCTGAACTTACATATAGACAGAGAGACTTGGGAAGAAATCTGGGAGACAGCCTCGGAGACCTCCCTATGTACCACAATAAAGGAAAACATTTATAAAATTATGTTCGGCTGGTATCTTACCCCAGCCCGATTAAACCAAATCTACCCTCTGGCTTCAGATCTATGTTGGAGAGGCTGTGGTCATAGAGAGGACATGGTCCACATCTGGTGGTCCTGTCCAGAAATTGTAAAGTACTGGGCCAAGGTCCAAATTTTAATAAAAGAGGTCACCGACCTGGAAGTGCCTATTGAACCACTGACCTACCTGCTGGCGGCACCACTGAAAGACATTGTCCGACCAGTCAGGAAATTGATATCCTTCATTTTTACTGCGGCTCGTTGCTGTATTGCGACCTCCTGGAGGAAAACAACTACGCCGGCACTGGGAACGATTAGAAAAAGAGTCGACGAGGTGATGATCATGGAACGGCTCACCGCCATCGTTCGACAAAAACTGCCGGCCCACGAGGAAATCTGGGACCCTTGGTCCTCCAAAACTAGGGCCAGACAGCCAATCCCTGCGCCCCAAAGCCCGGACACCCCTCCATAGGCGATCAACCAATGCTTTATAGCTCACACCCCCAGACAGTCAGATGCCCCCCCACCCCATTCCCCCCTCTCCTCTCCCCCCCTCCCCCCCACCATCCCAGTCCCCCTCCCCTCTGCCTTCCCTCTCTGAAGGCTTCCCCCCCCTTTTCTACGGACAACGGCGGTTGTCCTTCTGCTCCCCCCCCCCCGGAAAAAAAACTGTGGATTGGAAAATGTTAGGCGTTATAGTACAATACCTCTGCATGTTTAACTGAATGCCTAATAAAATTGTTTGAAAAAAAAAAAAAAACAATAACATCCACATACTGTAATACATGAAATGCCAAAAAGCAACACCAATACCAATCGATAAATGGCCCCCAAATATTGGCATAATAATGTATTAAGCTGTACCCTAAAGAGGTACCGATTAATATATTATCAGTCAATGTGCCTCCCCCAAAAATCAAAAAACACATCCAAAGATTAAACCTGTAAAAAGAGACATTTACAAACATTGAATATATTACTTACCATTAGAAGCGGTGGCCCTTCGACTCCCGGGGTAACAGGAAGCTCACGTACCTTGAAGGCCTCCAACAGCATCCGATGACATCCGCCATGAAGATCCTGCTCAGGGACCGCAAACTTCTTTTTTCTTTCTTTACTCGCCGTCTTCTATCTTCATCCATTTCTTGTTCTTCTTTATCTTCTTTCTTTATCTGTCAATCCAAAATACCCCATGTTAAATCCCAGCCGATGCTATCTCGTCGGCTTCTTGGGCTCAAATGAGGCGTCACGGCCTTAGCTTGTGACGTCACATTTACCCTCAAAATGGTAACAGCCACCTGATTGGCTGTTAAAACCATGTGCAGACTTGCTGTGACGTCACTTAAAGGGAATGATGCCAACCAATCAGAACGGCTGTGCTTCATTTGCCTTTAAGATGATGTTACGAAGCTGGCGTCAGGTGGTATTTCAGCCAATCAGATCGTGGGAACAAATGCCACACAGCAGCCATCTTGGATTTAGTGACGTCACGTTAAAGGGAAATTAAGCAGCCATTCTGATTGGCTGGCATCATTCCCTTTAACATGACGTCACTAAATCCAAGATGGCCGCTGTGTCACAAGGTAGTTCAGCCAATCAGAGTGTGGCATTTGTTCCCACGATCTGATTGGCCGAAATACCATCTGGCGCCGGCTTCGTGGCGTCATCTTAAAGGCAAATGAAGCACAGCCATTCTGATTGGCTGGCATCATTCCCTTTAAGTGACGTCACAGCAAAAAAAAACTTGAAGTCTGCACATGGTTTTAACAGCCAATCAGGTGGCTGTTAACCATTTTGAGGGTACATGTGACGTCACAAGCCATATTTAAGGCCATGACGCCTCATTTGAGCCCAAGAAGCGACGAGACAGCATTGGATGGGATTTAACATGGGGTTTTTTGGATTGACAGATGAAGAAAGAAGATAAAAAAGAATAAGAAATAGTTACAGATGAAGATAGAAGACGGTGAGTAAAGAAAGAAAAAAGAAGATTGCGGTACCTGAGCAGGATCTTCATGGCGGATGTCATCGGATGCTGTTGGAGGCCTTCAAGGTACGTGAGCTTCCTGTTACCCCGGGAGTCGGAGGGCCACCGCTTCTAATGGTAAGTAAGATATTCAATGTTTGTAAATGTCTCTTTTTACAGGTTTATTTTTTGGATTTGTTTTTTAATTGTTTGGGGGAGGCACATTGGGCCTCATGCAGAGAGCATAGAATTTTAAAAATGGCGAATTTCATAAAAAGTAGCTTTTTTGGAGAGTTTTATTCTCCATATGCAGAAAAGTGCGAATTCTGCTATGTTTAACATGGATGCGTGTGGCGAGTTTAAATTGGCGAGATGCGCGCTTCAGAAACGTGTAAAAACAAATTCGCGCCTTTTTTTTCCCCTTTACTATAGGCGGCGAGCGCCATTTTGCCATATTTTCGTGGCGCGGCAAAAATGCGAGAATCGCGCCTTTTTTTGGCGCGAACAGCCGCTACTTGCCGTTCGCACCTCTCTGCGGGCCTCATGCAGAGAGCATCGTTATTTCAAAACTCGCCATTTTTTGTTCAATTTCCCTCAGAAAACGGCATAAAATGGCGAGTTGCGAAAAACGCGCCATTTTTTTATTTCTATGTTTAAAACTCGCCTCGCGGCTGGCGAGAACCTCCATCGCGCCATTTTTAAAACTCTCCGAATGCAGAGAGGTGCGAACGGCAAGTAGCGGCTGTTCGCGCCAAAAAAAGGCGCGATTCTCGCATTTTTGCCGCGCCAGGAAAAGATGGCAAGATGGCGCTCGCCGCCTATAGTAAAGGGGAAAAAAAAGGCGCGAATTTGTTTTTACACGTTTCTGAAGCGCGCATCTCGCCAATTTAAACTCGCCACACGCATCCATGTTAAACATAGCAGAATTCGCACTTTTCTGCATATGGAGAATAAAACTCTCCAAAAAAGCTACTTTTTATGAAATTCGCCATTTTTAAAATTCTATGCTCTCTGCATGAGGCCCTGCATTCGGAGAGTTTTAAAAATGGCGCGATTGAGGTTCTCGCCAGCCGCGAGGCGAGTTTTAAACATAGAAATAAAAAAATGGCGCGTTTTTCGCAACTCGCCATTTTATGCCGTTTTCTGAGGGAAATTGAACAAAAAATGGCGAGTTTTGAAATAACGATGCTCTCTGCATGAGGCCCATTGACTGGTAATATATTAATCTGTACCTCTTTAGGGTACAGATTAATACATTATTATGCCAATATTTGGGGGGCATTTCTCGCTTGTTATTGCAGTTAATGATGTGGATGTGATTGTTTGTTTATGGTTAATGTAATAAAAGCTTTGCGATTGGTGTTCGCTTGTTCTTAATGTAATATTATGTTAGCTCATGTGTTTTATGGATACTTCAGAGATTGTTTTAATTTATTTATTTGTCTTTTAATGGTTACATTCATTAATGTTGGATTAATTCATTATTTACATTGGTTAGTGTTACTATTCATTTTGAGTTGCTTTCGAAATTAATTGTTTAAATTGGTTAATGCTTTAATTAATTCAATGTTGATGTTGCTATTGATTATATTGATTGGATTAGCTGGCTACTGTTTGTATTTAGGGAAGTGTGTTTTTTGGTAGTTTAGTTGGCTTTTATTATTGTGTGTCTTATGTATTACTGTATTTTTATTAGGGTGCCCATTGAGTGCTATAGAGGCTTATCATGCCCATATTATTATTATATGGGTATGATGTACCACTATACTACTCAATGGGTATAGGGTGGGTATAGTCAGTCTGGGGTGGGTGCTTAGGCCTGACAGGTGGGTGAAGGGGGTATTAGCCCTAAGGATGGGTGTTTAGACCTTGCGGGTGGGTAGCGGTTGGGTTAAGCCCTTTATTACCTTAGCGTTATTAACCGCTAAGGTAATAAAGGGGTTAACTCCACCCGCAACCCCCCCGCAATGCCTAAACAGCCACTAAGGGCCAAATTCCCCCTTCACCCACCCCCGCTAGCCACAGTATTGCATTGTTTTGTATGTTTCTTACAGTAAGCCTGGCACGGGTGTTTAACCCCTTCATTGCCTTAGCGGTTAGCCGCTAAGGTAATGAAGTTGCTGTACATGCATGTTTCCTGCCTCGGATGCATGCAGGGGGGGTGCGGAGCTCCTATTAATGGCTATCAGCTCAGGAGACCCCGGCATCAATCCGAGGCAGGAAAGGGGCCTGATTTCTTCTAAGTCCCGACATATCGCAGCTCATTGACCCATCTCCCCACCAATTGACCAACAATTTTGTGGTGAATTGGATTTGGGGAGAAAATAATTTTTTAGGCCTGCGATGGGCTGCGATAGGCCGCGACACCCGACTCGCGGGTCTATGAATCGCGCGACTTTATCACCCATCCGAAAATGGTCAATAAGGGGCTGATCGCTGCTCAGTCAGCGAATTTCGAATGGAGATAAAATTTTGCGTCGATACAGGCCGTTATCGAGCACTTATCGAGGCTATCTGAATATGAGTAGCCATTTTGGTCGATAAGTGCTCGATAAGGGCCTTATCGAGGCCTTCTGAATAAGGCCCCAATTGCCTTAGATAATAAAGGGAAGAATGTAGAAGTGGGACCAACTCAGTGCCAAAGATCTATAATTGGTTCTTACTTTAATTTTCATTTCATACATTGCTTAGTAATTCTGTTAATAAATGTAAACATTCCACCCCCACCATTTTCCACTATTTAGCTTTCTCCAGATCACACATTTTATATTAGCTATTTCCAAAAAAAAACAAAATTTACAAAACCAACAAAATTTGAAAAGTTATGTGTAAGCGGTATGTATCAGAAGGGTCTGATATCAAAGATCTACTCGGGAATATCACTGCCAATAGTAGCTGTCAACCATGGGTATATGACAAAATGGTCTGAAGACCTCAACATGGAAATAGATAAAGATGACTGGGAGGATATCTGGGAATCGTCAGCCAAAACTTCAATTTGTACTACTATAAAAGAAAAAATTATATAAAATTTTATTTCAATGGTACCTAACCCAGAGTAGGCTGAGCCAGATCTTCCCTGGCCTATCTGATCTCTGTTGGAGGGAATGGGAGATCTGGTACATATCTGGTGGTTTTGTCCCCAGATCTAGGTTTTCTGTAACATGATTAGAACTATGATCCAAGATGTTACAGGGGAGAGCATAAAGATGGACCCCATGTCCTTTCTACTGGCCAAACCTATAGATGGACTCATGATCACTAAAAGGAAATTGGTGTAGTTCATTCTCACCGCAGCACGCTACTCAATAGCAGCTGCAGGGAAAAAACTGAAAGCCCCGTCAAAGCAAACGGTTATCTGCAGAGTTAAAGAGGTCAAAATGATGGAGCTCCTTTCAGCCCTCCTAAATCAGAAAACAGACCAGCATTATATGGTCTGGGACACATGGACTGAGAACTAGAAAAATAAAGTCCAGAAATCTATCTCAACCAAAAAGTTAGCTTTAATATGTCTAGAATATGTGTTTAAATACCAAGAAAGAAATTACTGTTGTTTAACGATATTATATATATATATACACACACATATACACATTGTTTCTTTCTGTTTCAAAGCCTTGATGTGATACCATAAAAATAATAAAAAAAAGTGTCATGGGAAGGGGAGAATGGGTACAGAAGAAAAGGGGAGGTCGTGAGGGGAGAACACCAATAATGTTGCAAACAAATTGAGTAAGCAATTACAGATAAGTTATAACGGAAAATAGTAGACGGAAACAAATGAGTAGATGGGGTTTAAAAACTGAGATGCATGGTATTTATAGTAGTTAAGGCCCCATAACCTGTGCAGGTGCCTATACCGAATGAACCAACAACAACCTTAAAAATATCTAAATTAAATAACAACATGGACCACCGAAATCTCCCCTGGATCCACGGCATCCAGGTTTTGTAGAAAGTCCTAATATTATGTCTCAGTCAACCTCTCCAGCACCTTCTCTGCCCTTAATTCCACCATTCTCAAGGATGGGACAAGGGAATGTTTCCAGAATGCCGCAACAGAGCATCTTTCCATGGTGAAAATATGGGATCCAAGCCTTCCTTTAGCAGCTTTGCATATTATTTTAGTTAAACAAATTGAAAATACCAAAGGATCCAGGGTAATGGAGACCTCAACAATGTCCCCAATTAAAGTAAATGTAATACAATTAAAAGGGGGTGGGTGAAGCGGGTAGTTGTCCCAGGGTGGGTGGTTAGGCCTGCCAGGATGGTTGTGGGAGGAGTTAACCCCTTCACTACCATAGTGGTGAGAACCACGAAGGTAATGAAGGGGTTAACTACTCCCGCAAGGTCTAAATACCCACCACGGGCCAAATACCACCTTCCCCGCCCCCCACCCCCCCTTCCCCCCCCGCTACCGACAATAAGTCGGTGTCATGGGAAAACAGGCATTTACACCTTTTTACCAGGATCATACAATGAGCAAAACAGGTAAAGTGAAATAAATGAAAATGTATTAGCAGGAAAAGGCATACACACAATGATTTACAAACTACATAAGAAAAGACACACTTACTGGGGGTCTAGGGTACAAAACTAGACTGTACTAGGTGCAATGGCTCCTAAATAAGAAACTTACCCTGACCGGGACATAGCACGAAATGTCCTGGATCTGAAATCGGCATGCAATTCCAGATGCCACCGCTCCCTTCTCTCTGGAGGACTTGAATTTGCTTGATCGGGACATACGTCCTGGAACTAAAACTGGCTAACAATCCCAGCTGCGACCACTACGTTCAATTATGAGAACTTGGCCGTGAAAAGCATGACTTACACTGGCGACCAAATTTATTCTTACTTGGCTAGCTCCGTGAATTTCAGAGGATCCCGGTGATGTGCGGTTTTGTGTCGTTTTCTCCCGGGGTATATAGCGTTATATTCGCGGCAGTGATTTAAGCATTTTATTCCGGCTGGCTGCAATACTGCAATGCCGTGTAAAAACGCATGGGGGCGATTGCGAGCTGTTGTCTTTGAAGCCGAGAAATTCATGAATTGTAATGCAGTATATACTGTGTATATACAGTATATACTGTATAACAACAACCCCTATAACCCCTAAAATACACATACAGTACTGTATATGCACATCAATGATACTATAGGCCGGGGGCGCGAGATATGTTTGCAGCAGAGAGAGAACCGCTGCTCTCACTGCGCAAACATCGGCACATTAAAAATTATTTAAAATACATTTTTATTTATAGTGTAGATGTGCAGGAGGTCTCCGGAGCTGAACCGCGTTGGTGTCAGGTCGGGGGGCCCCCTGCTCCCCGAGATACAGCCCCCTTTATGAGGTGCCGGTATCCCTCTGCGTTTCAAGGGCCCGATCACGTGACCGCGACATGTAAACAAAGCAGAGGGATACCGGCACCCCCTAAAGGGGCCTGCATCTCGGGGAGCAGGGGGTCCCCGGACATAAAACAAAAACGTTTCTGCTCCAGAGACCCTCTGCACATGTACAGTATAAATAAAACACATATATAAATAAACACTCGTTCCTTACCTTAGCGGCTATGTGCTACGGTAACGAAGCAGCATTTCTGTATTTTTAATAATATTGTACAGGGAGCAGGGGGTTCCCTGAGCCAGAAATTAATGCTCAGGGGACCCCCTGCTCCTGCACAATATTATTAAAAATACAGAAATGCTGCTTCATTACCATAGCGTATAGCCGCTAAGGCAATGAAGGGTTTAACCCACCGTGCCCGTTTTATTGTGGGTAGCGGGGCTGAGTGAAGGGGGTATTTGGCCATTGGTATGAGTTTAGGACTTGTGGGGGGGTTGCGGGTGCACTTAACCCCTTCACGACCGTAGCAGTTAATACCGCTACAGTCATGAAGGGGTTAAGCCCTCCCGCTACCCCCCCACAAGCCCTAAACAACCATCGTTGGGGCTAATACCCCCTTCACCCACCCCGCTACCCACAATAAAAAAAAACTCACACACAGCAGCCGCCAAAAAATAAATAAATAAATCTAAATAAATAAATAAATAAATGACGATAAATAAATACATTTGAAATACATTTTTATTTATAGTGTAGATGTGCAGGGGGTCTCCGGAGCTGAACCGCATTGGTTTCAGGTCGGGGGACCCCCTGCTCCCCGAGATACAGCCCCCTTTATGAGGTGCCGGTATCCCTCTGCGTTTAAAGGTCACTATCTCGTGACAGCGGCCTGTAAACCAAACAGAGGGATACCGGCACCCCCTAAAGGGGCCTGTATCTCGGGGAGCAGGGGGTCCCCGGACCTAAAACCACAGCGGTTCTGCTCCGGAGACCCTCTGCACATGTACAGTATAAATAAAACACACACATCAATAAAGAATTGTTCTTTACCTTAGTGGCTATGTGCTATGGTAATGAAGCAGCATTTCTGTATTTTAATAATATTGTACAGTGAGCAGGGGGTTCCCTGAGCCAGAAATTAATGCTCAGGAATGCCCTGCTCTTGCACAATATTATTAAAAAACAGAAATGCTGCTTCATTACCTTTGCTGATAGCCGCTAAGGCAATGAAGGCAGAATAGCATGTTTATTGGGGACATTTGATTTGCCCCCAATAAACATTGCAATAAACAACATACAGTACACCCCCTGTGTATTTAAAATACATAAACAATAAGTACATGACATACATATTTTTATTGTGTGTTTTAAACCTGCCTGCCTTCACTGAAATCTATGTAAAAAACCCTCCCCCTATTGTGTGTTTTAAACCTCCTGCCTTCACTGTAATCTATGTAAAAAAACCCTCCCCCTATTGAGTGTGAAGCTTCCCTGCCTTCACTGTAATCTATTTAAAAACCCCTCCCCCTATTGTGTCTGCTAAACTTCCCTGCTTTGACTAATCTGTGTAAGTCCCCCTCCCCCTATTGTGTCAGTAAAATCTGCCTGGCCTGTGTTTCTGTGAGTGCAGTGTACTGTATGTAAATGTGGGGAGGGGGATCCCGTGTAAATAACCACACCCACACCCACTACCCACTACCCACAGCCCCTCCGCTGCTTGCTGCAAAACAGAGACAAAAATTAAAACATACAAAGTAATGTCCCCTAACCCCTTAATCACCATAGCGGTTATTAACCTCTACAGTCATTAAGGGGTTAACCCACCCTCACCCACCACTCGGGACACCTACATACCCTCCCACACTAACCCCCCCACCCGTGAGGCCTAACCACCCACCCACTACCCACAAGGGAGGCCTACCCACATACCGTTGGGGAACCCCCCCCCCACGCCCAGTACCCACAATAAAAACAATACACAGCCCCACAATAAACATCATTCTATTTATTAAATACATTACCCACCCCTGTGCCCCCCCCCATAAATACAAGATTTATTCTTTTACATACAGGGTTCATAATGCAGCCCCACGCGAGTCCCCGGTGGGCTGGTGGGGCACCTGGACAGACCTACAGTTTACCAGCAGCCCTTTTTACACAGGTTCTGGAGGCCTGCTGGTGGATCCCGCCAGCACCATGGCCCCCAGGTGGTCTCCTTGGGTCACCGTGGGCCACAATTGGGTCCCCACGGTAGACCCGCAGATGTCTGGGAGCCCCGGGTCAGACCCACAGGTGTCTGCGGGGCCTCGGGTGGTTCCCTCAGGGGTCTGGGGAACTCACGGGTGCTCACTATGGGTCGGCGGTGCCCCCACAGAAGTGGGACCACACATCATCATCCCCGCACCTACGGGTCGGCGGAGCCCCCACAGAAGTTGGACCACACATCGTCATCCCCGCATGTGTCACCCGTGGAACCACCAGCCTGATACCCTTGGGATACCCGAAGATACCGCAGGTGGTCTCCAGAGGTCCCACGCAGAACCACGGAACCAACCCTGAATGTAAAAAAAATAAACCTGACCTATACATTCAATACATACACCCTCCCCCCCAACACCTACAGTACAATAATGTGCAAAATAACTATTATCCAGATATGGATAATAGATTAATTGCCCATTATGAAAAACATTAACTAGCATATACAAATAAATAAAGTACTACTGACCTCATCAATACGAAGTGTCCGTCGCCAGCAAAATCCTTGTCTTGCCCACAACATACATAGCAAATACAAAGCCAATACATTGCAATTATATTCAGATATCAATTAACCCCTTAAACACCTTATCAGATAATAACCGCAAAGGTGATTAAGGGGTTAAGCCACACAGGCGCGATACCCACCCTTCACCCATGAATTTGTACAGTGGCTTCATCATGCAACTATATATATATATATATATTAGAAGAAGAATGTGTGGTCCCACTTCTGTGGGGGCACCACCAACCCGTAGGTGCGGGGATGATGATGTGTGGTCCCACTTCTGTGGGGGCACCGCGGACCCGTAGTGAGCACCCGTGAGTTCCCCAGACCCCTGAGGGAACCACCCGAGGCCCCGCAGACACCTGTGGGTCTGACCCGGGGCTCCCAGACATCTGCGGGCCTACCGTGGGGACCCAATTGTGGCCCACGGTGACCAAAGGAGACCACCTGGTGGCCATGGTTCTGGCGGGATCCACTAGCAGGCCTCCAGAACCTGTGTAAAAAAGGGCTGCTGGTAAACTGTAGGTATATACATATATATACTGCATTACAATTCATGAATTTATGCCATCTGGCGGTCACGCGAAGCATTGCAGCCTAGTAAATCCTGAACCATTATCAATTAACACATCGACCGCGCGTCAGCCGTGTAATGCGCCTGGCTGGGTAGGCAAAAGGAGCCCGGCATGCTCCAGGTGAACAGAGTGGCATTCCAGGAACATGCCAGGTACATGCCTGTTATTAGTAAGAATAAAAGCTGCCGCAGCAGTAGAAACATTTTCGAGTTGTTTTTTCTGAAGCCGGTGCCTTGCTATTCGCGCAAGAGCATTTTCAAATTTCCCTCTGCAGGTTTGGCACTTTGAATCTCACGAACTGATTGTCTCAGGGTTTCTTATAGTATTTCTGAGTATATTCATGAAATATTACAGCCAATCACAGTGTGAGAACTTTTCTACCAGCCAATCAGAGCGATACCAGTCTAGAAAGCCGGATAAGCGGGGAATTTTAATCTGTCAAGGGACATGCATAAGTTTGCCACCTCTGCCCCTTGCTATTCAGATGCCACCTGCTGGGTAAGGCTCCCCCAAGTCTGATGGGGCAAATGGTAGTCCAGACGACTTCCATTCAGCCGAGGACATGGGTATTTGAGCCCTGCCTTACAAGCCAAATAGCTTTCACACCCGGCAGCCTCTGGTGGCTTTTAACTCTTGTGATCTTGTGTTCCTGCATTTGTTTTGCCTTGTCTTGCTTTGCTTGTACCTTGCTGTGTTCTCTGTTGCTTTCCTGTGTACAGACTTGGCTTGACTATAGGACTGTGGTGATGAGAGGTTAAATCAGGCCTAAATAAAGGTATTATATGTGGCTGATTAACCCCAACTCGCATTGGGAATGAAGGGGTTAAAATTATTTACATTGCACTGCTGTATTTGCCCTGTCCCAGCCTTCTTAACCCCAGTTTGCAGGCTATTTTCTGCATGCTGTAATAGGAATAAATGCAAAGTGTGCTTTTGACAAGGTAAATAAAAGCCACCAGCTATATGCCTGGAAAACCTATGTCTAGTCTGCAGTGCAGCAGTGACTAGGTTAACTTCAGCTGGGAACCTCAGGACAATTAGTTGGATCCCAGCTGCCTAATCAAGGTGTGTTAAAAACCTCAGGCTGTAGACACACGGGGGCTGGCTGTTGAGGAGAGAGGAATAAGCTGCTGAAGAGATTACTGATACAAGGTCTGTCCCCTGCATAGAAAAAGTGGAGCTGCCTTATTTATAGACTGTCTGCTAAAGAGAAACTGTTTTGTTTGGTCTGTTGAAGAAAAAGCAATTTTCTTTTATTTGCTGATGAAAAGCCATGTTTTCTTTTGTTTGCTGATGAAAAGCTATTTTTGTTTTTGTGTGCTGTATATCTTTTAAGGCTAAATAAATAAGCATTGTCAAGAAACCCACGTGTGTAGTTGCATGTACCCTGCAACAGTGCTATAATCTTTTTAGGCACAAGATGGCGTGGTGAGCGCTAAAGCCAGCGCTGTGTATGGGAGGTCTGCTGTATAGTATGGGTATCCATTTCAAGCTCTTGACGCCATAACCGCAAGTCAATTGAATAAGTGGCTTGCGGTTAGACTTGAAGTGCTTTTACTGATACAATGTATCCGTACCTTGTTTGCTTGCAGAACTTGAATGGCAGTAAATCAATGGCCGTGAGAAGTAGATAAATTGATGTGGGAACTGGGTGAACTTGAGTTCCCACAAGAAAGCCTTTTCAATGCAGGGATGAAAAGCCTCAGAGATCCAAGGTGTGAAAATGGCTGGGATGTTGCAAAGTGTTAGATCTCGGTACCCTGCATGAGCCATTCGCACCTTGGAGCAAAACTCCAGACCCAGGGTCTCCAGGAAAGGGGTGTATTCCAGGTATGCTAAACTACATGGTTGTCAAGTGAGCACATGCGCTTTGCAGACCGGAAAGCCTTTTTTGCCTGGTTTGCAAACTTCGGGCAAATCAGGGATTGGTGGGTTAAATGTTCCCATGGAGGAGATTGGGTGTACATGTTAAGGATAGGCTTGTGAACCCTATAACTGTGCCCGCCAGACTATCCCCATTGTGATCCAGATACGATTCATGATGTGATTACGCTTTACGCAGGATTTCGTTCAAGTACAATGGTAGCGGTTCCAAGACGCAAGGGGTTAATAACATCGCAACCAAGAATGTACCCCAAACATCGGAATTCGTTAGCCCTGGTGACTCCCGAACGAATTCCTATGAACTTCAACAAAATTCTTTGATTTGGCAAAGTTATTAGATCGGCAATTTGCCAAGTGGACTTAAACAGAGACTGCATTTCTTGCGCTTTCCCGCAAAGGACATTTTATTTAGTTTCCCCATCCCAGTAAGTGTTGTATTAAGTGTATTCTGAAGTTGTCGTGTGTTTGTCTAGCAAGGAAATAAATCGCAATTTATTTTGCCTCCTTCTCGTGTTCAACCGAGAATCCCAAAAATATAAAATGTGTTGATAAGTTCGTGTCCACCGTGACAAGGACCCCCTCTGGATAAAGACCCCGGCTTGACTATTGGACCACATCTGGATAAAAACCCCGGCTTGTACCTGACTACCCGCACCTCTCCATCCCAGACCTCGGCTTACAGACAATCTACCCTCTCCTGGCTCCAACCCTAGACAACGGCACCATGAACATTGACCCCCTAACTGGCTCCACCCCCGGACTCTGGCAAGTACTCACACTAACCCACTCTCTCCAACCCAGACCTGGCTATGCTGACTATCCACCCTCCAGGCGTGATCCCGCTGCTGTGGGTGTGCAGTCTTGTACTTTCCCACCTCAGTACCGGGGTCCCGCCTTGTTTATGGTGAGCGCAAGCATTTCAGTATGCTCAGCCCAACAAATATGGACCCCTTGAGGTGGGCCAGGCCTTAGCCTCTATTGCTGAGCGCTACCAATATTTTGAGACTAAGATTGATTCCCTGACGCGTTATTTCTTCTTTGTCTGCACGTCAGTCTCAGTCCAGAATTATCAGACCAGCAACTTTCTCTGCTCCTATATCAGAGGTATCTTTGCCTCTGGAGCCCCATCTTCCATGCCCAATCGTTATGCGGGTGACACCCATGGCTGTAGAGGGTTCCTCAATCAATGCGATATACAATTTGAGTTAACAACTTCATGTTTTTCTTCTGATAGATCAAAGGTGGCATACATTATTGCCCTGCTCGCCTGAGACGCCTTGGCAATGGACTTCTCCCATCTTGGAGCTAAGACCAGGGCTTACACAGAACTTTACATGTTTTAAACAAGAGTTTAAACAGGTCTTTGACACTCCATGCCGAAAGGTCACTACAGCATCCGCTCTGTTTCATATTTCACAGGGCAATAAATCTGTCGCAGGGTACGCCCTCGATTTCAGGACCATTGCCGCAGAAACAGGGTGGAATGATGAAGCTTTATCCGCAGCTTTCTGGCAGGGTCTCCCAGAACCACTCAAGAATGAGTTGGCCACTTATGAACGTCCCACCTTCCTGGAATAACTTATTTCTGTATGTATCAGTGTTGATCAGCACCTCCAGGAAAGGGGGCTGAACGTCATCATCCTGGCTCCTCCTGTACCCATTTCCTATCCGAAGTGCCTCCCTGAATCTTTCTCCTCCTCTTGACATTCCAGAACCTATGCAACTAGGAAGTCACCTGTTCAACTTCTTTGGAGAAACAACACCAGAGGAATGGATCGCTCTGTCTCTACTGTGGGTTACCTGGGCATCTCATACTTCGCTGTCCCATAAAGCCGGGAAATGCCCATGAGGTATGAGGGGATCTCATTGGGTACTATTCTTTCTATCCCTTACAGTAAAGAAATTCTACCAACTCGGATCATGCTCCCAGTTACTTTTGATTGTCCTGAATTTCTCGCTCATCCTTCCACCTTCATTGATTCCGGCTCTGGTGGAAACTTTTTGGACCAAGATTTCGCCATAAGAAATAAAATACCCCTAGTGAAAAAAACAGATGCCTGTCGGGTTGGAAACACAGGACATACTTAAAAACGAGAGGTATCTCTCAATGCATTACAACTTGGTAAAACATTTTTATAAATAATCAGCCAGCCTTCATCTCTTTAGAGACTCTCCTTCTTTCTCTTTCTATGCCGGATGGTCACAAGAAGAGCATAAGTCTGGATGTTATTCACTCACCTTCGGTGCAGGTATCCAAGAAAAAAGTGATGGAGCACTGCCTGTGAAATAAAGGGCTGGAGGCTGGTAGAAAAAAAATTAATAATGCTTTATTCTAATGCATAGTAGACATGGCTACAAAAAACTGGTCCTCTGACACGTTTCACGCCGTCGTGGCGCTTTGTCAAAGAGTGACCTGTGTTCTAAAACAATGCTCTATATATGGGGATTTGAATAAGGAAGTGAATTCGCGCCAAGACTCCCCACCCGAACACGTGATCGGGTAGTAAACTACGGGTGCCCCAGAGTGAAAAGACATCCACAGTCAAAATAGCCTATACAGAGAATAACAAAACGCAAAACAAATAACAGGGTAAACTCACTGAATGCCTGCTGTGTCAGGAGACGATTTCACCACAAAGTGACTCACCCCATCCCAAGATGGCTGATCGGGCAGTAAATACGGAAGCCCCAAAGGGAATAAAAGGCTCACTGAACAAACTAGGCAAAGCCAGAGAGGAAAAGTATGCAACAAAGTTACAACCTGGATAAAAGACACAGCAATACCAGAATTTTTAAATGAATAGGATGCATATGAAAACCAAAAGATAAAAACTATACAATAAAAAAATATATTAATTAAAAAAGGATAAACTTTATTAATAAACAAATATAAAATTAAAACAAGAACACATTTTACCCTTGTGTAGTGAAAAAACATATATATGTAAAATTACTATTAACCTAAATGTTATTCTAAATAACTATCAGAGATATGAAAAAAGAAATAATTTTATATATAAATCAATATTGATTAATTCCATATCTTAAACAACATAATCAAGTTATAATTATAAACATTAAATGATTAAATATATATATGTTAATATATATGAACTAAATCACCTAAAACTATAATATCCCATATGAGGAAAATATAAATGAGACAAATTTGAACTAAATCCTCAAACTAATAAAGAAAATAATAACATGATAATTTATGATATAGTATAAATAATAATATCCACATGAAATGAATAATGAAAAATCATAATGAACTGAATATAAATATAAATAGAGATCATATCAAAAAAGTGTTTGATAAACCATATAAATCATAAATGATTATAAAAAATGGATCAATTCCCAATCCTGGTTAATTCCAAGTGGATGTAATGTGTCCATACTGAAAATCCAGAACATCTCTCGTCTGTTGAGCATGTTCAGCCTATCTCCTCCTCGAGGTGGCATAGGAACATGCTCAACAGCCGAGAATGAAAAGTTCTGGATGCCCCCTTGTGGACAACAGGCAAAATGTCTTGAGACTGGATGAGTGGTAATGCTTTTTTTAATTGCTCTTACGTGTTCCATAATCCTAAATTTCAAGGATCTAATAGTTCGGCCAATGTAATGCTTCCCACAGCCACAATGAAGTATGTAAACAATATGACTTGTATTGCAATTAATAAAATACATAATCTTTATATTCTTATTAGGTTTTACAATTTGAATGTTGGTGATAGGAGTGGCATATTGGCAAATGACACAGTGGCCACATTTAAAGAAACTTCTGGGAATATTAGATATATGTTGTTGACGATATGAATGAAACATGCTAGGGGATAAAAAACCTGCTAATGACTTTGCTTTTTTGAAAACAAATCTCGGTCCCTCACTCACCACAGATTTTAAATCATTATCTAGTTTAAGTGTATCCCAATGTTTATAAACAATGTGTCTGATAGAGTCTGCTTGTTTAGAATGCTATGTAATAAAGTAAGGTCCTGTTTGACCCTTATTCTTATTTGGAGAAGAATCCATTCATTTATCTTGTTTATTGTTTACCCTACTTGTTTTGCCCACATCCGAGAGAAGGTCGGACCTACACTGGCGACACACTTTATTCGAGCTCGGCTAGTCCCACGAATTCGGGTATACCCGGGTGTATTGAGGTTTGTGACTGTTTTCTGCCCGAGTGCATTGAGTTATTTTCCAAGCAGGGATTGAAGCATTTTATTCCTGCTGGCTTCAATTCTGCACAGTATATATATATATACTGCATTACAATTCATGAATTTATGCCATCTGGTAGACACGCGAAGCATTGCAGCCTATTAAATCCTAATCATTATCATTTAACAGATCAGCCGCCCATCAGCCAGGCATGAACCCAGGCTGGGAAGGCAAATGCAACGGGGCTTGTCAGAGGTGAGGAGCGGCGCATTCCAGGTATCTGCCAGGTACATACCGGGTATTTGCTCGAATAAAGTGTGTCGGTGCAGTATTCATCATTTTAACCACATCCAAAGCCTCCTTAATGTGTGAGTGTTGATAACCCCTCTCTTGAAACCTATTTGCCAGGTCTTTGGATTGCTTCTCAAAAGCTTCCTCTGTAGAACAAAGTCTTCTTAGTCTTAAAAAATTGGTCTTTTAAAATGCCTTTCTTCAATGGCCTAGAATGATCACTATTGGCCATGAGAAATGAATTTCGAGAGTTAGTCTTCCGGTATATATCAGTCTGAATCATCTTGTTTGTGTCTCTATACAACATTAAATCCAGATAGCAAATGCGTTGAATATTAAAATCATAAGTGAAAGTGAGATTGTAATTATTAACATTTAATGTGTTAAAGAAAGTTTCAAAAGAAAAAAGTCCCCATCCCAAATAAAAAGCAAATCCAATGATATATCGCTTATTAAATTTAATGTGGTGCCTAAAAGTATTTTGATCACCATAAATAAAAGTGGATTCCCAAAGTCCCATAAACAAGTTGGCGTATGAGGGTGCAAATGAAGTCCCCATGGCCGTGCACTTAAGTTGTAAATAAAATTGTGAATCAAAAGAAAAATAATTGTGTGTTAGCAAAAAAGTGCAAAGTGTAGTGGGTAAATTAGATAACTGGAGAAAATGTTGTATCGCTAGTATACCTTGTTCCTGTAAAATGATACTATACAAGGACATAACGTCCATGGTAACCCAGCAAAATGAGGTTTCCCATTTGATATGCTGCAAATCTGACAACAAATGATTAGTGTCTTTCAAAAAAGAGGGTAATGATTGAATGGTTGAAGGAACCCATCCACATAACGTGAGACACCATCTCCCAAAGATCCAATACTAGCCACTATGGGCCTGCCAGGAGGGCAGGTCAGTGACTTATGGATCTTTGGGAGATGGTGAAAGATGGGAACAATTGGATGTGGACAAAGCAGAAAGCCCAACTCTTTACAGTAGCATTAAGGACACAAAGCATTTTGCCCGTCTCCAAGAGTGATTGTAGTTCCTTATTAAAGGCATCAGTTGGATCTCTTCCAAGTTTTTTATATGAAGTTGGATCTCCCAGCTGTCTAAGAGCTTCTTGTCTATAGCTAGCAGAGGACTGTACCACTATGGCACCCCCCTTGTCAGCATTCTTTATAACAATTGTATGATCATTTTGGAGGTTAAATAATTCTATTTTTTCCTCCCTTGATAGGTTGCCATGGGGTGCCTGGGTTTATGCACAATCCTCTGCTAGCTTTCTGAGTTCCTGTTCGACCAATCTCTCGAATGTGGCAATGTAGGGCTCTTTAGATGTATAAGGAATAAAAGTGGATTTCCTTCTGAAATTAGTATGTTGATTAACAAAAAAATTATTAGGCATAAATTCATCATTAGAACATAGATCACCTTGTTCAGATAATAACCCTTCCATATCAGATATGGTACATTGATCTCTAAATGTAGTTAAGGAGTGGCGTGGGACAACATCCAACACCTCCTCGGTCCCAATAGGGGCCGACGAGGTGGAGGAACCCTGAACTACGTCACTCCTTGATGTAAATAATTTTTTGAGACAGAGTTTGTGTACAAAACATTGTAAATCAATCATGACATTGAAGAGTTTAAAGTTATTTAGGGGAGCAAAGTTTAGTACTTTGTTCAAAAGGGACAATCATCCTGGAGTCAACATCTTTTCAGAAATATTGATAACATTGTGGACTTGAGCATTCAGAAATATTTCTTTCCTTTTCACTGCTCCTCGTGCTTCCCTGCTTCTTCCTCGAGCTCCTCGTCCTCTTCCAGACCAGTTTTTTGCCTCACGATCTTTATGGGTTTGAAGCCAATTGCTTGACTGTCCTGTAGTGCTTTATGTAGATGGATGACTTAGATCTTCATGTGATCTACTGCTGGATCTCCAAATTCAAATTCTGCATTCTTGAAACCAAATGTAGGGGCTTTCTTGATACGTAACCGTCTTGGTATACGTTTAGTTTTGACATAATTTTCAAGGGTTGTGATATCCCACCATAACCTCAAACGTAGGGTTAATAACCTCTCCAATCTAACAAAATGTGTGCCCAAATCAGAAGGTTCATCACACAGCAGTTCTCCACTATCGTCAAAGACAAGTTCTGCCCGTCTACTGCGTTTAGTGTTATCACAACAATTATAAGTAAAAGTTTTTGTCATCACTTCTTCAACATCATCCTCTATAATCTCTTCCATCATAACAGTGATTTATATGTCCAAAAAAATTCCACAATCCCAGGGCAACAATATAGTGATGAATAAACAGCCCTGAAGAGCAGGTAATAACAAATGTAAAAAATAAAGTGTTCGCCTAACCAGCCCTTTAATAAGATTATTTATAATGTTCAATTCATCAAAATATGTCCATCATCCATGTTATGAGCAACCAAAACAAGTAGAAAGTACAGTTGAAATGGGAAGTGAATCCCCAAAAGGTGCTTCCAATAACCAGGATAAGAATAGCAATATAGCTTATAAAAGTCCAGGAAGTAATATATCCTCTGTGAAGTAATATATGCAATGAATAGGCATAGAGCTCATAATACAGCCATAATATGGGACTCCAATATCAGGACAAAACCCCACCGTGGATGTGTGAAATTAATTCAAAATAAAGAGAACCCACCCCACACCCACTAGTAGGAGCAATAATCCTATATACCTAGGCTAGAGCAATACTGTAAATAGCCTAACTGCAAATAGTGTTATTTGATTAGAATGAGGATCACTCATGATTTGCTGTGACCTGGTGAGAATGGCGTGCCTCCGTCCATAGAGTCATAGTAAATCCAAGAAAAAAGTGATGGAGCACTGCCTGTGAAATAAAGGGCTGGAGGCTGGTAGAAAAAAAATGAATAATGCTTTATTCTAATGCATAGTAGACATGGCTACAAAAAACGGGTCCTCTAACACGTTTCACGCCGTCGTGGCGCTTTGTCAAAGGGTGACCTGTGTTCTAAAACAATGCTCTATATATGGGGATTTGAATAAGGAAGTGAATTCGCGCCAAGACTCCCCACCCGAACACGTGATCGGGTAGTAAACTACGGGTGCCCCAGAGTGAAAAGACATCCACAGTCAAAATAGCCTATACAGAGAATAACAAAACGCAAAACAAATAACAGGGTAAACTCACTGAATGCCTGCTGTGTCAGGAGACGATTTCACCACAAAGTGGCACCCCATCCCAAGATGGCTGATCGGGCAGTAAATACGGAAGCCCCAAAGGGAAAAAAAGGCTCACTGAACAAACTAGGCAAAGCCAGAGAGGAAAAGTATGCAACAAAGTTACAACCTGGATAAAAGACACAACAATACCAGAATTGTTAAATGAATAGGATATATATGAAAACCAAAAGATAAAAACTACACAATAAATGTGCAGGTATATTTGGGTCTTCCGTGGCTCCAACAACACAATCCTCAATTAGATTGGACAAAAAAAAACATTCGGTGGGGTCCCCTATGTACCGGTTCCTGTATTGCTCCTGTTCAACATATCTGTGGGGTAGATACTGCTAAACCAGACAAGTCCATATTTCCTGAGATTTACTCGATATTCTTAGATGTATTTGATAAGGTCCGTTCTGAAGTCCTTCCTCCTCACCGTCTCTTTGATTGTCCCTTTGACCTTTTTCCCGGAGCTATTTTTCCTAAATCAAAGTCTTATTCACTCTCTATGCCCGAGACCAAAGCGGTGTCGGAATTTATTCAAGAGAATTTAAAAAAAGGCTTAATTAGGAATTCCTCTTACCCAGCAGGGGCTGGTTTCTTTTTCATTAAAAAGAATTGTGGTTCACTTCGCCCATGCATAGATTACAGAGGGTTAACAAGGGTCTACTATCTTTTCCAAACTTGACCTCCGTGGGGCCTACAATCTTATATGTACATGTCAAGGGGATGAGTGGAAGACGGCATTTAATACCAGAGATAGTCATTACAAATATCTGGTTATGCCTTTCGGACTTTGCAATGCTCCTGCTGTTTTCCAAGAATTTGTGAAGGAGATTTTTCGGGATGTTCTCAACAGTTTTGTCATTATGTATCTGATATTCTTATTTTTTCCAAATCTCTTACTGAACACATCCAACACACCAAGCTGGTCCTGTCTCGCCTCCATGAGAATCGCCTCTACACCAAGATGGAGAAATGCATGTTTCATCAAACATCTACTTCCTTTCTAGGATATATCATATCTAATTCCGGTCTTTCAATGGATCCCGATAAACTCAAGGCAGTTCTGGATTGGCCACAGCCAACATCAAAGTGATTCAGCGATTCCTGGGCTTCGCTAATTATTATCGGAAGTTTATTCGTAATTTTTTCCTCCACCATGGCTCCTATAACAGTTCTTACTGAAAAATGGGCAAATACCTCCTCCTGGTCTCCTGAAGCACTTCAGGCCTTCGACACTCTCAAGAAGGCATTCGTTTCTGCTCCCATTTTACACCATCCTGACCCCAAACTTCCCTTCACGCTTGAGGTTGATGCATCAGACATAGGCGCTAGAGCCATTCTTTCTCAGAGACAAAGTCCCCAGGACAAACTATATCCTTGTGGATTCTTTTCCAAAAAAAATTCACCTCCAGAACAAAACTACGATGTGGGCAACCGCAAACTTTTAGATGGCGCTTCAAGAATGGAGACATTTATTGGAGGGTACCGAGAATTCCATTTCAATCCTCACGGATCATAAAAATGTATTATATATTGAGGGGGCTCGTCACCTAGGTTCACGTCAAGCTCACTGGGATCTTTTTTTTCTCAAGATTTAATTACATTATTTCCTATATTCCTGGAACTAAGAATATTAAGGCCGATGCTCTATCCTGTCAATTTGTCCCGGAGGACAAGACAGAGGACATTCCTGAAACCATCTTAGCTCCTAAATACATATGCCAATTCTTTCGACATCTTGGACAAAATTTTATCTTTTCAATCACGCTGTATGCTGCTCTTTAGTTCCGCAAAATAATTCTTCAGTGGGGTCACTCCTCTAAATCGGCCGGTCATCCAGGTACGTAACTAACTTCGGATCTAATCAAATGCACCTTCTTGTGGCCTAGCATACTCAAGTCTGTCGATGAGTTCATCAGATCCTGTTCCGTCTGTGCCCGCAATAAATCCTCTCGTAGCAAACCTTCAGGTTTGCTTTGTCCCTTGCCTCTTCCTGACCATCCATGGACCCGTCTTTCAATGCATTTCATCATTGAGCTCCCTGTTTATAGCAGCATGAACACGATACTCGTTGTGGTGGATCGTTTTTCGAAGCAATCACATTTCATACCCCTCAAAGGCCTCCCCAATTCTGCTACCCTGGCTGATGTCTTTGTCAAGGGATCTCAGTTTGTGTCAAAATATTGGAAGGCCTTTCTCAGAGGTTGGACATTACCCTTTTCTTTTCATCAGGAAACCATCCACAGACTAATGGGCAGACCAAGAGGACAAATCAATCGCTGGAGCAGTACTTCAGATGTTTTATCTCCGATGCACAGGACAACTGGTTGGACCTGCTCCCTTGATCTGAGTTCACCCATAACTCCTTAAAAAACAAGTCCACTCTAGAGTCGCTTTTCTTTATTAATTATGGGTTCCAGCTGTCAAGTCTTTATATATCTTCTTCTGCTGTGGCCCCTTTTAACCTCCAACATCCCTGAGTTGTTCTCCGTATGCCACGCACTTTCACGCGTTCAACCACATTCCGCGCTTAACGGCTAGACGCGCTAATAGCGCTAAACAATGACTAAACAATAAAAAACGCCCACGGCGCCTAAAACGGCCGGAACACGGCCAGGAACATGCCGCATCTGCCCGCAAGTTTGAATTTAGCGCCGAAACTGCCGCAGGAGGCTAAAGGCGGCCGCCACTGTATACTGTCCGGCATCCCAGAAGCAGATTCCAGAATAAACTCTTTACAAGATTCTTGGAAAAAGATTCAGCACACTCTCCAAGAGGCTGTACGCCGTCAAACGTCACAGGCTGATCATCATCGCCGTGAGGCTCCCAAGTTCAGAACCAGGAGACAAGGTGTGGCTATCTTCCAGGAATACCAGACTGAAGACCCCTACGCTGAAGCTAGCTCCCAGATTCTTAGGCCCCTTCAGGGTTCTGGAACGGATTAATCCGGTGGCTTACCGCTTGGAACTTCCTCAGGCCATGAAAATGTTGTCATTGTTTCATGTTTCACTTCTTCAACTTGTCTTCAATAGTTCTCAGTTTCCTGATTGATCTCCCAGGCTACCACCGGGGATGGTACAAGGCCAAAAAGAGTTTGAGATCCAATCTATAATTGATTCAAGATGGTCTAGAGGATCACTTCAATTTCTCGTGCATTGGAAAGGATTTGGTCCAGAAGATAGATCCTGGTTACCTCACCATCAGGTACACGCTCCTGCTTTGTTGAAACGGTTCCATGCCAGGTTCCCACAGAAGCCATTTGGGAGTCGTCCTGAGGCCGCTTCTCAAGGGGGGAGGGGGGGTACGGTAAGGAATCAGGGAACATGTCCGTTACACTGTGTTACCTCCTTATCTGCTTCATCACAGTCCTCTGCGCTGGTTGCTGAACGTGCGCGCATCCCCGCTCTGTTTACAGAGTGTGCATGCACGCGCAGCTCTTCTAACCATGCTACAAAGTCGAGCTCTGCCCCCCTGGATGCGCCAGACTTCTATAGCGCACAGCGAACTCACATGACGCCGTGCACCGCTCCCCAGCTGCGTGGCAACTATCCTGAGTGCCCCTTGTCTCCTGCAGCCTATCCTGATCTCCGCGCCACCATTATGCCCCAGCCTCATTGGTTCCTGTGTGATATTTAAGACTCTCAGTTCCCTTCATGCTTTGCTGAGCATAACTCTTGTGACCTTGTGTTCCTGCGTTTATTTTGCCTTGCCTTGCTTTGCTTGTGCCTTGCTGTGTTCTCGGTTGCTTTACTGTGTACCGACCTGGCTTGACTATAGGACCCCTCTGAATAAAGACCCCGGCTTAACTAGTGGACCTCCTCTGGAAAAAGACCACGGCTTGACTATTGGACCACCACTGGATAACGACCCTGGCTTGTACCCGACTACCCACACCTCTCCATCCCAGAGCTCGGCTTACGGACAATCTACCACTCTCCTGGCTCCTACCCTAGACCACGGCACAACGGACATTAACCACCCCACTGGCTCCAACCCTGGACTCTGGCAAGTACTCACACTAACCCACCCTCCAGGCTTGCTCCCCCTGCTGTGGGAGCGCAGTCTTGTACTTTCCCACCTCAGTACCGGGGTCCCACCTTGTTCGTGGTAAACGCAAGCGTTACCATATTTGTATGCCTGTATATGAACTTGGGAATTTCCAAGTCCGTGGTTCGGAGAGACCAGATGGCCACCAAGCTTGGTGCCACTATGTCTGAATGAGTCCTGGACTTGAAAGTCTCAGAGATGCCAAGGTGTTAGGAAGGGCAGAGTACCGGTGTTACACTCAAGTACCCACGTCCTGACCTGAAAAAGGGCTATCCGGCAACCATTTGCCCAACCCCAGACTCTGAGGAGCCTGGTGGCTCAATATGCTAAGTGGCAGAGGTGTCAGGTTGGCGCATGCCCCTTATCAGAATTGAAATCAGTGCACGCCCGGCTTCAGAGTAGAGGCAAATCTGTGATAGGCTGGTAGAGAAATTCCCACACGCTGATTGGCTGTAGCATTTTGTGAATGGGACTCAAAATCCTACAAGAAACTTAGCAGACAATCAGGTTGTCAGATTCTAAGCACCAATACAGCAGCGGCAGATTTGAATTGACCAAAAGATGCTCAGAAATAAAGAGACGGGAGCCGGCATCAGAAAATTCAAGGCAAGACATTTTCGGGGCCAAGTTCTCAGAATAGAACGTAGCGGTCGCAGCTGGAACTACAAGCTGAAAAGAGTACCAGCATGTTTGGTACTATCTCCCGGTAAAGGGATTTTGGCAGCTCCAGAGCAGATACTGCAGTGGCGTCTGGTAACTCATGCCGAGTTGAGTTCCAGAACTTTTGCAGGTACATCCCAGTCAATGAAAGACTTTGTTTTAAGGACTACAGTATCTGAGTTAGGAAAGGTTAGTTTTTTAGCCGAGATCCCCCAGTAAGTGTGTTTTCCTTTGTATCAGAAAAAGGGGGGGAAGGAAAACACAAAATGGATGTGTCTCCTAAAAGAATTCACTATACTGCACTCCTACTTGATTTAAAATTTAACTTTTAATATAGTTTTCCATAAAACATATGTTACCAAAAACGTCGTGTATTGTGCATTAAAAATAAATTAAATTGACAGTACCTAGCGTCTGTGTCAGTGAATGTGTGTTGGAGTGGTCTCAAACGACAATTAGTAGTAGAGGCTTCAGGACACAGAACGCTACTTAGTCAGGGTATGAACCCCTCTGGGGCACCTATGAGAACAGGTACACAAGTAATAGTAAATAAACAAACGTGCACACTCAGTGACTAAGATGTGTCGTAAAACTACAGCAGTCCTGCTTAGACTTGTAAACCACAGAGCACTTGAGGATGTTAGTTATACATGTATTGTCATCCAATATATATAAAAGTGCTACTGATAGTATAGTGATGGAGGGTAAATGATTCACAGCATAGTGAAGCAAATGTTCACAGCATATTGATCATTGAATCATTCTACAGCACACTCCAAATGGTTATATCATATAAAGAGCAGGAATGCTTGTGCACTGAGTGTTAATGGAGTACCCAATTCAGATCTACATAGATAAAGCCAGGAGACTACAGAACACTACATAAAAGCAGCTCCAAGTAGGAGACTGACAACATGGCGCGTCCAACGCGTGTTTCCCTCCA
Source organism: Ascaphus truei (assembly GCF_040206685.1). Taxonomy (NCBI): domain Eukaryota; kingdom Metazoa; phylum Chordata; class Amphibia; order Anura; family Ascaphidae; genus Ascaphus; species Ascaphus truei. Next base: position 293,001,302 of record NC_134484.1, read on the forward strand.
GCAAAGGAGCTTCCTCAGGGACAAATTTGCTTGGGGGAGGAAGAATGAACCCTTATATACCCAAACAATACCTTGATTACAGATTGAACAGTTTATACCTGTTGCACATGCGCAGTTGGTCCGTTGTCAAACTATACCCCTCAAATTACAAAAATGCTTAATAAACCATCTGTGTAGGTTCACACACATACAGCAACAAAAGTGCTGAATTGGTGTGTAAAAACGAGTGTTTTTAGGGCTTTTATAACAGTCTGGCATAAATCGGCGAAATTTGAGTCCAATGCGCATGCGCGCGGACTCAGGAAATCCAACAGACCAGAATGAAACCCACTGCGCATGCGTGGGCACTTAGAGTAGAAATGGCCAAATCAAAATTAGTGCTATGCGCATGCGCGAATACTTGTAAATTCTAGCCCGATATACATATGACTGCACATGCGCGGAAACTCCCGAAATCCCTCATTTAGAGGCGCATGTGCAAGGGACTCAGGCAACAGTACTGCCATAGTCCAGGCATGGTGCGCATGCGTTCGGACTCCGACATTTCTGGCTAACTGCCATCTATAGTTGCGCGCAATGCGCATGCGTCGGGACTTAGAAAATTTCCACAAAATAAAAAATTGTTCATATCGCGCATGCGTCGGGACTTAGAAAATTTCCTCAAAATAAAAGATTGTTCCTATCGCGAATGCGTGGGCACTTAGAAATATTTAGCCTTATTAACAAAAAGTGTAATTTTGTTTGTTCAAACGATCTGTACATGCCCTAGATGTTGGCAAATGGGCAGGGTATTATAAAATATATGACTGATAATAGTCAATTCATAGTGGGTAAGGGTTAATGGTACCTTATGTAACTATTTTATGCAGAGTATAATTGCAAAGATTAAGTTATATATACTCCCCCATAGTGATATACTGCACAATGTGTCAGGCTTGAAGGTAGTGGTAAGATTAATAAAGAAAATAAAGAACCAACTTATGTGTATGCATATAGAAATTTTGCATAGAATTTTCATTGTATAATTATCATGCTATACACGTATGTCATACATAACGACTAAGCCCAAAAAAAAGGGTTTAGAACTTCGGTAATATAGTCAATAATTGGGGTAAATAAGTAAATATCTTTCAATATCAAATGCTGGAAAACAGCCTAGTGGACATGGAAAATAATCTGGCTGCTCATATATAAAAAATGTATATAACACATGAATAAGCCATTTAAACAACAGGAAAAGACGGGCTAGATAATAGAGTCTAAACAAAGGAACCTAGGTGATCAAATGAATGGTGTAAATGTAAACCCCTCATTGAGTCCATTGGGGCTCCTTGTTTTTAATTTAAAAATCCATTCTGCTTCAATCCGAAGCAGGGATTGGTCAATGTTACCCCCTCTCATGGGACATTTGAGCTGGTAAATGCCCATGAATTTGATGGCATTGGTATCGCCATTGTGATATTGTGTCACATGTCTGGCAACAGATGTTTCAGCAGAATGTTTAATGGAATTAATATGCTCCAAAACACGTCTGCGTAGTTGTCTGGTTGTTTTTCCAACGTATCTCTTACCACATACACATGTAATAAGATAGATAACGTTGGGAGTCCGACAATTGATGAAGCTGTCCACAGAAAAATTTGATGTATTGTCACAATTGGCGAATACTTTGCCCACATCTATGTGTCTGCATGCTTTGCACCCTTGACAGTGGTACATGCCATTGACAGGGCTCAACCAAGTTGTAGTTCTGGAGCATTGGAAATGGCTGTTCACTAATGAGTCCCATAGGTTTTTGGACCGCCTGCTGGTAATCATGGGTCTAGGGCCTATAACCTGTGCCAAATCATCATCGGCCTGTAGGAGATGCCAATGTCTGGTAAATATCTTTTTAATGGCCCACCAAAGTTTGTTAAAGGTGCCAATGACTCTGATTGTACTATCCTTAGGTTTTGTCTTATTTCTAGACAGGAGAGAGGCCCTATCGCTATGCAATGCCCGATGGTAAGCTTTATTCAATGTTTTAATGTGATAGCCACGGTTGAGGAATCTAGACCGAAGTTCTTTAGATTGTATTATAAATTCTTCGGTCGTAGAGCAGTTCCTCCGAAGTCGGAGATACTGACCAATGGGGATGCCACTTATGAGGCTTCTAGGATGCTGGCTCTGCGCTAGTAACAGACTATTAGTCGCAGTGCTTTTCCTATAGACCTTTGTCTGGATGTTACGTTCACCATCAATGTATATATTCAAATCTAAGAATGTTATTGAGGTGGTACTTAGCACTGTCGTGAGCCTCAAATCCACTGTATGCACGTCTGTTTCAATGGAATAAATGACAATTTGTTTTACTCCCTGGTTTATCAGATGGTAGGGTCTCACATAATATTGCAATCTTCCTCAAACGTATGGTGTAGATAGATGGTTATTTTTTCTCCCGCGGTGCAGAGCTCCAATGTATCAGTACATGCAGCACAGTGGGTAAGTTCTATATAAAATGAGAGAAACAGCAGAATAGTGCAGGTGGTAAAAGCAATGTAATGGGGCAAATACACATAAGCCAAATACACACTCACAGTTTAGCCCTAGAAATCAGGAATTAAGAAACAAGTAGAGGGGTGCCAAATAGCTGTTGGACGTAGATTCACGGTCAGCGGTTCCTGGAGGGTCTCTCCGATGCTCAAAACAGGGAGATGATGCGCTGTCAGCTCCCCAGGCATTTGAGAGTCTCCTCCTCCAGTCCAATGATGTAACGGGCGTGATGACATGACGGCGTTTGTTCCAACAGCTGACCCTCCGCTCCTGTTTGACATTAGACTCTCAGAAGCTTGGGGAGCTTACGGCACATCATCTTCTTGTTGTGAACGTCGGAGAGACCTGTGGAGACCCACCGGGAACCGCTGACTGTGACTTGTTTCTAAATGCCTGATTTCTAGGGCTAAACTACACCATACGTTTCAGGAAAATTGCAATATTATGCGAGACCTGACCATCTGATATTTTCACTTGCACTATACTGTACAATTTTCTCTGCTCTTTTTGCCAGCTCTTAGGAGGGTCTTACGAGAGTTGAGTGAAGGCAACAATGCTTATAATACCAACTAACAGTGTGGTTTTCCTTACCAGCACTATTACTAGTTTGATTATCATTACTAATATATTTTTTAACTTGCATTTATTAATGTTGGAAACACTTTTGGGCCTATACTCTAAGCGTTCATAAACCACTTATCGAGCACTTATTGGCCAAAATTTCTACTACGATTCTGTAAGCATCGATAAGTGGGTGATAAAAGAATAAAAATCGCCAACATTATGAAAAAAAAAAAAAAAAAACGCTAGCGAGCAGCGAAAAGCTACTTATCAGAAGGTTCTGAAACTCACGTAATTCTAGTAGTTGCAATTAGGTTATTGAGGCCTATCTCGGCTATAGAATGGCGAGTTTCTTCCAAAATCCTCACACCAGGAAAAGTTGGCGTGAAGGTGGCGAGAACCTGCTAAGAAGCAGCAAGACGGGACTTAGGGGAAAAAAATGCTTTTTTTCAGCATATGATTGATGCCGGGAGTCTCCAGAGCCAATACATATTAATATCAGCACTAGAGAAACCCTGCAAGAGCCCCATGCAATAAAAATGCATTTACAGGCAACTTTATTACCTTAGCGGCTAACCGCTAAGGCAATGAAGGGGTTAACCTCTCCCGCTACCCACCATGGGCCAAAAAACTCCTTCACCCACCCCCGCTACCCACAATAAACACCAATACCCACCTCCTGTACCCCCACATGATTGATAAAAGAGGCCGCAGGGATCCTTAGGTGGTCCCTGCGGGTGACTGTGGGCCCTAGTGTGGTCCCCGCGGGTGTCCGTGGTCCTCAGGTTGTCTCCGCGGTTGTCTGGCGGCCCCTCGGGTCACAATGGGTCCCTGCTGGCCTGCGGTACCAATCCCCCCTACCCAAACACATACGGTAATGGGCAAAATAAGCTTACCTTTCTAAAAAGATGTCCAAACTTTTTTGAACAAAACTATTGTATCTACCATCACAGTCTCCATAGGTAATGAATTCCACATTTTAACTGCCCTTACTGTAAAGAAAACTTTCCTTTGTTGCTGGTGAAATCTCCTTTCCTCCAACCTTAAGGGATGACCCTGAGTCCTTTGGGATGAATAATTCATTTGAAAGCTCCTTGTACTGTCTCCGAATATATTTGTATATAGTTAAATCCCCTCAGGCGCCTCTTTTCTAATATAAATAAATCAAATTTAGCTAGCCTCTCCACATAAGTTAGATTGTCCATCCCCTTTATTAATTGGGTGGTTCATCTCTGCACTCTCTAGTTCCATAATGTTATTTCTAAGGAGTGATGCACAAAATGATACTCCATATTCAAGGTGTGGTCTCACCAATGCTTTATAAAGGGACATAATAATGTTTACTTACTTTCCATTCATTCCCTGTTTAATGCAAGACAAGATTGTCACAGTAGACCAGGGCTTACCAAAAAAATAATACCGGGATTCTGGACTGAGCATACAAACACACAATACTTCACAATTACAGTCAATATACACTTAATGGGATGGGGAAACTAAATAAAATGTCCACGAAACGAAACAAAGTCTCTGGGCACCCCTGCATGCATGCAAGTGGTTGCGCGATGTACAGTAAGACGTGCAACAGTCCTTGGCTAGGGGCACAACTTGCCAGCCCGCTATCTCTGCCAAAAGAAAGTTTTTCGTAAGGTCCTTACAAGATTCGTTCGGAATCATTAGCTCAAACGAATTCTGTAAGAGGGGTGTAATTCTTCGTTACGGTGTAGTTAACCGCTCACACTCCGGAACCACTGACGCTGAACTGGCACGCTTCTTGGTAAATCTGTGATTAATCTGACTGAGACTGGGCTGCAGTTTATAGGGTTAAGGGTCCTATACCTAACATATACACCCAATCCTCTCGTGAGAATAATTTTCCCCACCTATCCCTGACTTGCCAGTATTTTACAAAAAGGTCAGAAGTTGCTTCCCAGTTAGCACAGAGCATGTGCTAACCTCACACCTGAGCTCCTTACCATACCGGGCCCAACACTTTACCTGGTGAAAGTAAGTCTGGGGTTTGGCTACCAAGTGTGAAGTGCCCATACTTCCCACCGGTATCGGACAATTAACAATATCCTGACCCCCCTAACACATAGGGTCTCTGAGGCTTTTCAACTCCGAACTTCTCATAGACACTGGGGCACCAACTCAGCAGGGTGCCTTTTAAAGTTCAGAGATGAAAAATCCCTCAGCTCATTCATCCATAACATATGGGCATGTTAATGGATTCATTGCCGGACCGGCAGGAAAGGGTTTCCTGCTTTTGCATTTAAATCACCATTGGAATACAGTTTATGTATAAATGTATGTTCTGTATATGCAACAAATATAAAACTCATATGTATATTCATTGTTTCTTTTTACCTATCTGTACTCCAAAAAATGGAGTGCTAGCTCTTTCCTAGTGCAAGTTATCCACTTAATTGAAGGGGCTCTGTAATGTGGGTTGCGGTTTGACCTATAATCGGTCTGAGTTACAAGCCGACATACAGTACAATGTATCCGTGCTGGGTTTGACGCGCCCCACCAATTCACCTTCAACGGCAGGATACCATGTATCAAGCAGGCAATTCAGCTAGACCGCAGACCACATATTCAATTGACTCTGCGGTTTCAACGTCTGTGGTCTGGAAACTGATACCTATCTATAATGCAGCTACTTCTTCAATTTAGCGCATGGCACAGCGCTAGTGGCTTTCCCTTATGCCGCAAATACAGTTAACACATTTCTCATTCATTCATACTACTGCAGCTAACTTGTGAGCTGCAAAACGGGGGCAATAAAGGTAGTGTAGGGGAAAACATGGTATTAGGTTGACAGTACATTTTAACCCCTTCTGTCCCAACCTGGTTTAGGGTTAACCAGCCGGGCATAATAACTTTATTATTGGCCTGGTTAACCCTTTCACCGCCGCAATGCCAGCATCCCTGCAAAGTTTACATTTCCATGTCACGTGACGCAGGAGATTTAAACAATGCAGGGAGATATTGGCATCCCAAACCGGGGCCTGTAACTTGGGAAGCAGTGGGTCCCCAAAGCTGAAATTAATGCGGTTCAGCTCCAGATACCCCCTGCTTCAATATTGTGCATTTAAAATAAAATAAAAACAGCGCAGTCATATGTAAGAGCTGTGCATGGAGATGTAGCTCTGTCTGTGAAGCTCTTACAGACTGCAGACAGATCGCAGGGGCAGAATTTAGAAAAAGACAGAGATAAAGGCACTGTTATCCTGAGCGGTTTGGCATTTTCCTACCTCACGGTTTCTGATTTTCGATAACGCTTTCTGAATATCGTGATAATAAATGTCAGCCCGTGTGATAGGATCATGCCAAAATGTTTGATTTGGCAGTCAGAAAATCAAAGCTACTAAAATAGGCCCCATGTGGTCGGTCTGTCTGTCTGTCTCTCTCCAAATATAAATATAGTAAACTGATTCACAGGAGTTTACCTCAAATGCCATAGTGAAATAATCCAAGATAGTGGTAATGCGGTAGATTCTGACAGACTCAATTAATGATGATGTAATTAAGCCACCTGATTCTGGCATTTCAGTTAGCAGGGATATCATGGTAAAAAGATTAGTTGGAGGATTATAAAGGGCAAACTGTACGGTGAGTGCTCTTGTCCTCCTCTCTATCCATCGGTGATTCCTTATATTAAGTAGAGCTGAATTAGCTTCAGTTCTAATGAATGAAGAGAGTTAAAGACAAGAATTTAGTACACAAAGTAAGATAAAATAACTGTCTATGTTTCACATTCAATGTTTGTGAATTCCACCTTACTATCTTACCTTGACCTACCAAGGGTCACTACAAATCCTCTGCCATTGTAGCACTGAGCCTTCCCACACTGGTGATATATTTTATCCTCGAGTCCCACAGTGTTCTTAATGTCTGATATGTTAAGCATGTCAGTTTCTTGTACTGCTAGACTGTATGAGGAAATACAGTCTGGAATAATAGATTCAAATAAGGAAGGAACCTGTTGAGAAATGGTAAGGCAGTTTGATAAATACGTACTAAAAATTTAATGAAGGTAAATATTATACCAATATAAACGGTGTAAGTAATTTTTTCACACTTGTCCTGCAGATTTACAAATGAAAGAGGTACTCCCAGGTTTCACCAACTACAATGTAGCAAACCTAACAGTCTTCAGTGCCAATGTGACACGTGGTCACGCAACTGTAGCAACACCAAAGGATTAACACTGTTGGGGTCCCACAAAATGGACACACGTTGCTCTATCGTGGCAGTACTGTCTCCGGTACCAGGGACTTTTGCTTGTTAATCTGTGTCGCCAAGGACAGCAAGTCTTGCTACTTCTGTATGTTTGTACACGTGGTCATTTATGGCCCATAAATTAGCTCAAATAGTGATAAGAATATGTTTTCTTATAGCATACCACCTATCAATATGGCTCTGTTACCTGCCAAATCTCATAAGGAGAGCTATTGTAACATTTGGGTTTACCTTGTTCGAAGTCAATGTTATTTCCACTAAGCTACTCCTTTTACCCTACCAATGACCCCTTTCAAAGCACACAATGGAAGGTATGTATTAAAATTGTGCCATTTGCTCCAAAAACACTGAGCAAATATTTGCATCTGCTTCAATTTACATAGTGGCATATATATGAATATTTTAAATCTTGCTTCTTAGGCTAAGGCCACACAGCCTTCGCCCGCGTGGGGGCATGCAAAGGCTGTGATGTCACCCGCGTGAGGTGCTGTGACACGCCGTGGGGGCATGCCTAGGGGTGTGACGGAGCTGGTTCACCCTCATTGGGCGAACCGCTCACGTGACCTGCCTTTGCGCCAAGAAATCAATTTCAACTGATTTATTGTGCAACGCGCGCCCCCTTCGACTGCCGTCTGTGCGGTATATGGGTGCAATGAATGCCTTTAGGCAATGTGATCGCGCCCCGCACAGATGCCTCCCCGCAGTCTGCATATAGCACCCATTTGTGCTAAATTAAAAAAATAAAGATGATAAACTAGCAATGGAACATAATTGCTTTCAATAGTTTGTAGAGTATTATATTTCAAAAATTAAACATTGTTTGATTGTCCTGTGCTTTGACATCAATATTTCCATACTTAAATGTTTTATGTCACATTTTAGTCATCACTGAAGACACCATACTCTCATAATAAACTTGTAAACAATCATATTTTCTTACCTTGCAGTTAGAAATATTTGAAATTCTTAATTGTCTTAGTATAGGTGTGCCAATTAGATAGAATTGTCCTCCATGTCCAGCCTATAATGTTGTATATGAAATCAAGTAAGAAGTGAAATACAATTCCATGCTACAGCTCTACATTTATCAATACATGCATCATTGTTCATTTATTGTGCCAGTTATGCGTAGCGTCCCTGACTATAGCTGTGTGTATTGATTAAACTACCTAGACAACAACAGCAGTAGCAAGAGATACAGGAATGGACTGTGTGTTACTGGGAATGTACTAATCACAGAGCAGCAGCAGATAGACTAACTCCCATAACCCTCTGCTCTGACCATGTCACGTGCACATAGGAGCATGCGACTTGGTCAGACCAATGAATTAGAATTAGGCAGAAAGTCAGTTAGGCAGTTGATCAGAAAGGTCAGTTGGTCTGAGGGAAGCAAAATGTGATGAAGTGAATCAAGGGAGAGAGATAACACTCATCCCTGAGAAGGAAATAACACCTAAATCCTATCTGCAAGAAGCAGGGATTCTCCATAAGGACTGCGATACAGACAGACTTGTGTGCTTCCCCTGTTAAGAGGCACAGATTTACCAACTGTATAAAACTGCAGATTGGCCGCTCCCCACGGGACCGAACCGCCCGAGCCCACAAAAGGGCAGTAGAAGCGTGAGTAACCTGACACAAAGGAGCAATCTTCGCAAGTACAATTGCCTATGGGGAACCCAGCATATAAGCAGCTGGCCCCTAACGTTGCTCATCAAACATTGGGGCTAACCAGTAACTGGGGCCCAGGGATATCGCTGGGACAATTGCGCAAGCGCTGGGTACTGGGAAGGGTTATTTTATAAATTGTTTTTAAATCTGTGTTAAGGTTATAGGGCAGTGGCCTCTCACACTGTTATACCACGGGTATGGTTTGGTCCTCCTGTGTCTGGTTTGATGTCTGATTTTAGTGCACTGTTATAGCAAGATAGAAAAGGGGAGGTGAACTCAGGCCCCCACCCTCGAGATATATATATATATACACACATGTAGAGGTATCAGTCCGCCCCTATTAGTCTACAGCTACTGACAGCCCCGCGCGTGGTGCCTTTGTAACATCGCCGGAAGAAGAGATCAGTGTATCTCGAAAGCTCGCACAAATAAAAGCATTTCGTTAGCCACAGAACGGTATCATCTATTTATTTTTTTATTTTATATATATATGACAAAAGAAACAAACAAGAGTGAAGTAGCGCCTCTAATATATCCTGAACAAGGCTATTAAATTGAAGAACTAATTAACCCAACCGTGAAAGCGTTTAGTGCGGTGATGTGATGACAGCAAATTATACCTGCTAAAACCTATAATCTCAGAGTTGGTGTAATGTTAATTTAACACAATACTATCAATTAAAAATAAACCATATATTCAATAATAATAACATAAAAAATGTAAAAATGATTGAAAAAAAACCTCTGAAAAAACAAAGTTCCGTTCCAAAAGCAATGACATCCAGGTATTGGCAGCCCGTTTCAAAGGGATCACTACTCCCTAAATATATCTGTGAAAAAAAGAGAAACGAAAACAGGCGCACACCTAGTGCATTAACGTAATAACAAATGTTTTATACACTGGCGACACACTTTATTCGAGCTCGGCTAGTCCCACGAATTCGGGTATACCCGGGTGTATTGAGGTTTGTGACTGTTTTCTGCCCGAGTGCATTGGGTTATTTTCCAGGCAGGGATTGAAGCATTTTATTCCCGCTGGCTGCAATACTGCACAGTATATATATATATACTGCATTACAATTCATGAATTTATGCCATCTGGTAGACACGCGAAGCATTGCAGCCTATTAAATCCTAATCATTATAATTTAACAGATCAGCCGCCCGTCAGCCAGGCATGAACCCAGGCTGGGAAGGCAAACGCAACGGGGCTTGTCAGAGGTGAGGAGCGGCGTATTCCAGGTATCTGCCAGGTACATACTGGGTATTTGCTCGAATAAAGTGTGTCGGTGCAGTAGAACTTAAAATCAAGCAAATGCCCACTCACAAGAGTACTGAAAAAATAAGCAGGTATGAGATTGGCTCTCATGTGCCAGCAACGCTGTCCAATAGAGATGATGGTGTCCTCTCATGCCTCTCCTCCGTGTTACCGGATGGCCGGAAGTGAAGTCCTTCCAACTCGGTGCTCCATTTGAGGTGTCCCTCCGGGAACCAGCAGCTTGACTGAAGCTGTCACTTGCCCATGATCTTGGTGCTGTTGGAGGAGAGACGCTGGTTCCTGGTCCCCCGTGCTATTGTTGCCGGCACCAAGACTCTGAAGCTGCTGGTTCCCGGAGGGACACCTCAAAGGGAGCACCGAATTGGAAGGACTTCACTTCCGGCCATCCAGTAACACGGAGGAGAGGCACGAAAGGACGCCATCTTCTCTATTGGACAGCGTTGCTGGCACATGCGATCCAATCTCATACCTGCTTATTTTTTCAGTACTCTTGTGAGTGGGCATTTGCTTGATTTTAAGTTCTATAAAACATTTGTTATTACGTTAATGCACGAGGTGTGCGCCTGTTTTCTTTTCTCTTTTATATATATATATATATATATATATATATATATATATATATATATATATGTATCATTAAAAAACAGACAAATGCCCACTCACAAATCAAATGGAAATAACAAGCAGTTATGAGATTGGCCCTCATAAGCCTCCGGTAGCGTCTGGAACAGCAATCGAGTCTTCTCCTACACACGTGTTGCGCAGTCTCCTTCACCGGAAGTGACGTCCTCCCGGCGTGTGCCCCGCAACAAGGGCGTGGCTGAGACGGAGGAGGCACTTTCCCACTGAACTCAGTGCACTGCGGATGCAGTATTGAGAGCGGCAAGCCAGACCAGAAGGAGCGGGCAGATCTCCACTATTCCTGGCGGTGCAGCAGCCAAAACGAAGTAGGCGAAGTCTGAGGCTCCCGGAGGGATTTCCTGTTGCGGGGCACACGCCGGGAGGACGTCACTTCCGGTGAAGGAGACTGCGCAACACGTGTGTAGGAGAAGACTCGATTGCTGTTCCAGACGCTACCGGAGGCTTACTGCACCGACACACTTTATTCGAGCAAATGCCCAGTTTGTACCTGGCAGATACCTGGAATGCGCCGCTCCCCACCTCTGACAAGCCCCGTTGTGTTTGCCTTCCCAGCCTGGGTTCATGCCTGGCTGACGGGCGGCTGATCTGTTAAATGATAATGATTAGGATTTAATAGGCTGCAATGCTTCGCGTGTCTACCAGATGGCATAAATTCATGAATTGTAATGCAGTATATATATATATACTGTGCAGTATTGCAGCCAGTGGGAATAAAATGCTTCAATCCCTGCCTAGAAAATACCTCAATGCACTCGGGCAGAAAACAGTCACAAACCTCAATACACCCGGGTATACCCGAATTCGTGGGACTAGCCGAGCTCGAATAAAGTGTGTCGCCAGTGTATGAGGGCCAATCTCATAACTGCTTGTTATTTCCGTTTGATTTGTGAGTGGGCATTTGTCTGTTTTTTAATGTTCCATAAAATCATTGTTTTACTTTAATGCACTAGGTGTGCGCCTGTTTTTTTCTCTTTTTCTCTCATAGGTATTTCCAAGGGAGTTGTGATCCCCTTCAAACGGGCTGCCTGTATCTGGTTGCTATTTATTGGAACGGGACTCTATGTTTTTTAAGGTTTTGTTTTGGTATCTATCTTAGATTTTTAATATTATTTTTACATTTTTTAATATACTTTTTAAAATATTTTTCACAGCATTTTTTTCATTAAAGTTTTTTTATATTATATGTATTATACCTAGCAACATAGGATCCACTTTTTATTATTACCCCCCCCCTTGGCCACCCCATTGGTTGTATCAACACAGTAGCATACTCACTCACAGTTAGGCAGGTTGTTATAATAGGCGCTCCTTAATATTTTTGTTTTATATATGTATGTATGTATGTGTGTGTGTGTGTGTGTGTGTGTGTGTGTGTGTGTGTGTGTGTGTGCACATATATATATACACGGAAATAGCCATGTTAGTCCAGTTGCGATAATGCAGCCTAAAGGAGTTCTTCAGTATTACCTTTTTTATTGGTCACAGAACTCACGAAAGCTTGTCCTATGACAAATTGTTAGTCCAAATAAAAAAGGTATCACCTAAAACTGAAGAACACACACACACATACTGTACATACATAAATATATAAATAAAGAGGGGTTACAAACATTAACTGCAATGTGTAGTAATTGCATTAATTAAAATTTCATGGATTCTCAATAATGATACATAATAGCTGTGCACACAACACAGTGTAAAACGTTTCTTAAAATAGCATCCCTAAGAAAAGGCATTAACAGCAAAAAAACGGTGGCTGTTATATGATCTTTTAAAATATTGCATGAAAGTTTGGAACAACTTAGTATAGGCCTTATCAGTGGAAAGCTATTAATGATAATTTCAAAATGCATTTCCGATAACATATATATATATATATATTTGAACTCAGAATGATAAGACTCCAAAACAAGTGGACTTAATGTAAAAATGGATAATGAAAAAAGGATTGCAATAGAAAGTAAGGTCAAACCTAAAAAGTTCTTAAAGTACCTTAATAACAAAAAAATGAGAAAAGAAAATATAGGACCATTTCAGTGTGAGATGGGTAGGCAGATTATTGGAGATAAGGAAAAAGCTGAGGTGTTAAACAAATTCTTTGCCTCTGTGTTTACCAGGGAAGAATCAAGTTCAATAGTAGTGCCGCAGGAGGAAGCCACAACCTCCATATTAATGAACAATTGGTTAACTGAGGAAGAAGTTCATAAGCGACTTGAAAAAATTTAAGTAAATAAGACACCAGGCCCCGGTGGCATACATCCAAGAGTTCTCAAGGAGTTAAGCTCAGTAATAGCCAAACCATTATATTTAATATTCAAGGACTCCATTTCCACAGGCTCCTTACCACAAGATTGGCGTAAAGCAGATGTGGTGCCTATATTTAAAAGGGAGCTAGTTCACAACCGGGAAATTACAGACCTGTAAGCCTGACTTCAATAGTAGGGAAACTACTTGAAGGTTTAATACGGGATAATATTCAGGAATACCTTATGGAAAACAAAATTATTAGTAATAGTCAGCATGGAATTATGAAGGATAGATCTTGCCAAACTAACCTTATTTGTTTCTTTGAGGAGGTAAGTAGGAATTTAGACCAGGGTTATGCAGTTGATGTGGTCTACTTAGATTTTGCAAAGGCTTTCGATACGGTTTCACACAAGAGGTTGGTGTACAAAATAAAGAAAATTGGACTCAGTAATAATATATGCACCTGGATTGAAAACTGGTTAAAGGACAGACAACAGAGGGTTGTCATAAATGGAACTTTTTCAGGTTGGGCTAAAGTCGTGAGTGCAGTACCTCAGGGATCGGTACTGGGACCCCTGCTTTTTAACTTATTTATTAATGACCTTGAGGTTGACATCGAGAGCAAAGTCTCTATCTTTGCTGATGATACTAAATTGTGGAAGGTAATAGAATCAGAGCAGGATGTAATTTCTCTTCAGAAGGACTTGGAGAGACTGGAAACGTGGGCAGGTAAATGGCAGATGAGGTTTAATACAGATAAATGTAAGGTTATGCATTTGGGATGCAAGAATAAAAAGGCGGCATACAAATTTAATGGAGATATATTGGGGGAATCTTGATGGAGAAGAATTTAGGAGTGCTTGTAGACAGCAGACTTAGCAATAGTGCCCAATGTCATGCAGTAGCTGCAAAGGCAAACAAGATCTTATCTAGCCTCAAACGGGCAATGGATCGAAGGGAAGTAAACATAATTATGCCTCTTTACAAAGCATTAGTAAGACCACACCTTGAATATGGAGTACAATTTTGGGCACCAATCATAAGAAAAGACATTATGGAACTAGAGAGAGTGCAGAGAAGAGCCGCTGAATTAATAAAGGGGATGGACATTCTAACTTATGAGGAGAGGCTAGCTTTCACGCCTTATGCCCGCAAACCTGGCAAGACCCCAATACTGAGGTGGGAACGGTATTACACCACACACCCACAGCAGTGGGAGCGAGCGCGGAGGGTGGTATAGCGTTGCTGGGCCTGTTGGAAAAGTGGTTAGGATACTTGCAACGTCTTGTAGGGTTAAACGTACGAATGGATAATGCCCGTGCACAAAAGTCCAGGGGTACAGAGAGCAGAGTAGTCGACGTTCATAAGCCAAGTCCAAGGATTCCAGAGGTCAGCAAAGTAGAGTTCGTAGCAAGGTTCAAGGGTTAAAGAGAGCAGGGTAGTCCAGGACGAGCAGGGATCAAAGCCAGGGAAATCCAAAGTAACACAGGAGCAGGTACAAGCAGGAACACAGAGGGAGCAAAGCATAGGACTGCACACACAGGGATAACAGGAACTATGCAGAGCGATGATAGAGAGGACAGACAGGGATTATAAAGGAAGACACACCAATGAGAGAGAGGGGAGGAGCAGAGAGAGAAGTGGGAGACAACAGGGATAGGTCAGGAGGAGAAGAGGAGGAGACAGAGGGGTCAGAAAGGGTGATGGCTTGCAGGAAATGAGAGGAGGAGTCGGGAGAGTGACAGGCCTTAGAAGAGGGGCATGTGCGCACGCCCTCTAAAAACTGAGAGTGCTCGCGCACAGGCTGCGTCACGAGACGCGCGGAGCACCGCGGGCACACCAGCGGAGGGAAGCGGAGGAATGGAGGGGATCGCCACCAGAGGTGAGGAAATAGCAGCGGGCATTGAGAGAGTCTGGGAGCGGGGAGCGTTGCCGCAGGGGCTCGGGGACCGCGTGGGTGAGCGAGACTTGCGGGGCATGCGCTGAGGCAACGGGGCTGCATGAGAGGTAGAAAAAGCGGGACAGGAGTGGGTAAGCACAGGGTGGTTGGCAAGGGAAGGGACAGAGGGAGAGATAAGGGGAAGGAATCCCCTGAAACATCACAGTATCCCCCCCCCTTGAGGATCAATCTCCGAGCGATCCAACCAAGGCTTTTGTGGAAACTTTTGGTGGAATAGTTGGAGTAATCTTGGGGCATGGATACGACGTGCTGGTACCCACGAACGTTCTTCCGGACAATAGCTCTTCCAGTGGACCAGGAACTGGAGTTTGTTTTTTGACCAGCGGGAATCAATGAGGGATTTGACCTCGTACTCCTGTTGTCCGAGGGTGTAGACTGGGTTGGGTTTCCGAGAGGGAACAGGAAAATAAGAACTTTGCACAAAGAGTTTAAGGAGGGAAGCGTGAAACACGGAAGGAATCCTCATGGTGGGAGGCAGGTCAAGACGGTAAGCAACTGGGTTAATCTTCTCTAAGATCTTGAATGGGCCCAGGAATCTCGGAGATAGTTTAGGTGAAGGCGTCTTAAGCCTGATATTCTTTGAGGATAACCACACCCTGTCACCATGTTTGAAAGAAGGCCCAGGTTGACGATGACGATCCGCCTTGGTCTTTTGTTTGGCAACCGCAGATTGTAGAGTTTTGAGGATTTTTTTCCAAGATTCCTGTAGATTAGCAACATGAGAGTCGGCCGCAGGAACGCCCGAAGGAAAAGGCGAGACAGGAAGGCTACTGGGGTGGAAACCGAAGTTAATAAAAAAGGGAGACTCTTGAGTAGACTCATTTTTGAGAGAATTGATAGCAAATTCGGCCCATGGCAAGAGATCCACCCAGTTGTCCTGTGAATCAGATACAAAGCATCTTAGATATTGTTCTAGAGTTTGATTCATCCTTTCGGTTTGACCATTGGTTTGAGGATGGTATCCTGAGGAAAACAAGAGAGAGATTCCGAGTCTCTGGGAAAATGTCCGCCAGAATTTAGAGATGAATTGAGATCCACGGTCAGAGACAATAGAAATGGGAACGCCATGTAATCTGAAAATTTCTTTTGAAAAAACATCAGCCAGAGTGGCAGAATTAGGGAGACCCTTGAGGGGAATAAAGTGTGCTTGTTTAGAGAACCTGTCCACTATGACCAGAATGGTGTTCCTTCCTTTGGAATTGGGCAATTCGACAATGAAATCCATCGAGATATGCTTCCAGGGTTGTTCCGGAATGGGAAGAGGTAAGAGAAGTCCAGACGGTTTGTGATGGAGTGTTTTACTCTGGGCACATACAGGACAGGCACTAGTAAAGTCGAGAATATCTTTGTTCATCTTTACCACCAAAATGTCCGTTTAATGAGATCTGCTGTCCTTTTAAAGCCTGGATGACCGACTGCTCTAGAAGAGTTAACCCAAAGTAAAATTTTATGGCGAAAGCATGGAGCTGCGTATAAGCGCCCTTCTGGTACCCTGAACCTGCTGGGAATGTGAGCTTGAGCTTTGTTGATTTCATCCAACACATCGAAGTTGTTAGCGGAAATTATATATTTGGCAGGAAGAATAGGTTCCGTGGTTTCACTAGCTTCGGTTTCTGTGGCGAACTAACGAGAGAGAGTGTCCGCTTTGACATTTTTGGTACCAGGAATATATGAAATGGTATAGTTAAAGTGGGAAAAGAAGAGCGACCACCGAGCTTGGCGGGATCCCAGACGTCGGGCCCCCTCGATATACATCAACGTTTTGTGGTCAGTGAGGATAGCAACTGGTTCCTTGGTACCCTCCAAAAGGTGCTTCCATTCTTGGAGAGACAGTTTTATGGCCAAAAGTTCACGATTACAAACGTCATAATTCCTTTCGGCAGAAGAAAATTTCCACGAAAAAAACCCCACAGCGGTGGAATTTCTCTTGGGGGGAAGTCCTCTGGGAAAGAACTGCGCCAGCTCCCACGTCCGAGGTGTCGACCTTCAAAGTTAAGGGGAGAGAGGTGTCCGGATTGCTTTCTTGAGTACCTCAAAAGCAAGAATAGCCTCCGGGGACCTGGAAATGGTATCGGCGCCCTTCTTGGTCAATGCGGTGATGGGCAGAGCAATAGAATAATTTTTTTTAATGAATTTCCTGTAATAGTTGGCAAAGCCGAGAAAACGCTGCACAGCCTTGAGTGAATTAGGCAGCGGCCAATCGAGAACAGCTTTTAGTTTTTCTGGATCCATGGAGAAGCCTTGGCTGGAGATGATATAGCCTAAGAAGGCAGTAGAGGTCTGGTGGAACAAACACTTCTCCATCTTGGCATATTGGAGATTAGAACAGAGCCTAGAAAGCACTAGTTTGGTATGTTGAATATGTTCCTCCAGGTTTTTAGAGAAAATAAGAATGTCATCCAGATAGACTATGACAAATGTTCCCAATACATCGCGGAAGATGTCGTTCATGAACTCTTGAAAAACGGCAGGAGCATTGCATAAACAAAAGGGCATAACAAGATATTCATAGTGTCCTAATCATGTATTAAATGCTGTTTTCCACTCGTCCCCCTCCCTTATGCGAATGAGATTATAGGCACCTCTTAAGTCAAGCTTTGAGAAGATAGAGGCCCCCTGGAGCCGATCGAACAGTTCAGAGATAAGCGGAAGGGGGTACCGGTTCTTCACCGTGATCTTATTGAGTCTGCGAAAGTCAATGCACGGCCTAAGTGATCCATCCTTCTTCTTCACAAAGAAGAAGCCAGCCCCAGCAGGGGAGGTAGAGTTGCGGATGGATCTTTTCTCCAAATTTTCTTGAATGTAGGACGTCATGGCCTCGGTCTCCGGGACGGAGAGGGAGTATGACTTAGACTTAAGCAGGATGGTCCCAGGAATCAGATCGATAGGACAATCGTACGGGCGATGGGGAGGTAGAACTTCTGCTTGTACCTTGTTGAACACATCCAAGTACTCATGATACACGGTAGACAGGATCGATAGATTAGAAGGAATGGAATCCAGGCCGGCAAGTACTGCAACAGGAGACACTGCAGGAACAGTATCTGCAGACGAAGGCCACTGGAGAGGCAGAGTACCGGTCCAGTCAATGCACGGATTGTGGAGTTGAAGCCAAGGCAATCCTAAAATAAGTTGGATGGAAGGAGATTGGAAAATATCGAAGATTATTACCTCCTTATGACCGTCGGTCAAGGTCAGTGTGAGAGGAATAGACTCCCAAATGATAAATGCAGGCTGAAGTGGTCGGCCGTCGATGGCCTTGAGGCCAATGGGAGTTTTCCTTCTGACCATGGGAATTTGATTCTCCGAAGCGAACTTCTGGTCCAGGAAGTTACCACCAGATCCCGAATCGATGAAAGCTTCTACCTGCAAGAAAATGTTCGGACCCTCTAAAGTAGCAGGAAGCAGAAACTTCTTTGGGAAAGCTTCGGGGAGAGAGGGGCAAGGAGAGACAGTACCCAGTAGAATCCCCTCTACCTTTACTGGGTGTGCCCGTTTCCCGGTTTCAAGGGACAATTCTGGAGACGATGTTCCGGAGAAGCACAGTAGAAGCAAAGTCTATTCAGACGACGTCGCGCTCTCTCCGTGGCCCGAAGTTGCTGACTGCCGACCTGCATCGGCTCCGGAACCCCTAGTGCCAGGAGGGGTGTTGTAGGCGACCTGTGAGAGACAACAGAAGAAGGGGAGCGAGAACAGTGCCTCTCGTGCCGTCGCTCCTGAGTACGCTGATCCATGCGTACGCTCAGGGTAATCAACTCCTCCAGGGACGAAGGCCGGGCATGAGTAGCCAGATCGTCTTTCAAGGTATCTGAGAGTCCATGCCAGTACACAGCGGGGAGTGACTCATCATTCCATTGGGTTTCTGCAGCTAGCGTACGGAACTCAATGGTGTATTTGGCAGCAGATCTTCGGGCCTGCGAATTATGAAAAAGAAAGAAAGCAGCTGTCTCGCGCCGTGCAGGAGTATCGAATACTAGTTGAAACTCGCGTCTGAAGAGAGGGTAATCTTGCGTTAATTCGCTTTTGCGCTCCCATAGGGGGGAGGCCCAGGCGAGAGCGTCTCCGGTGAGCAAGGCATAGATATACGCTACCTTAGCACGACCAGTGGGAAACAGGGAGGGGGACATCTCGAATTGCACCTCGCATTGGTTTAAGAAACCGCGGCATAGCGATTAGGTGAAGGAATACGGGGCCCAGGGCTGGCATAGGTTGTGGCAACCGGTGGCGTTGGAGCCATGGGACTCTCCTGTGGGGAGAACTTGGCCAATTGCTGGGAGACTGCAGACAACTGGTTACTTACAAATTGTAAGGCCTCTATAGAAATACCTGTACCCACCTCAGGGGGGTCTGCGTTTGTTGGGCTCTGCATAATGTCATGCCTGTATGCCCGCAGACCTGGCCAGACCCCAATACTGAGGTGGGAACGGTATTACACCACACACCCACAGCAGTGGGAGCGAGCCAGGAGTGTGGTATAGCATTGCTGGTCCTGTTGGAAAAGTTGTTAGGATACTTGCGGGTGCGCGAGACTTGCTGGTCATACGCTTAGGCAACGGGGCCGCATGAGAGGTAGAAGGAGCGGGACAGGAGTGGGTAAACACAGGGAGGTTGGCAAGGGAAGGGACAGAGGGAGAGAAATAAGGGGAAGGAATTCCCTGAACCGTCACACTAGCTAAATTAGATTTATTTACATTAGAAAAGAGGCATCTAAGAGGGGATATGATAACTATATACAAATATATTCAGGGACAATACAAGGAACTTTCAAAATTACTATTCCTCCCACGGGCAGTACAATGGACTCAGGGCCATCCCTTAAGGTTGGAGGAAAGGAAATTTCACCAGCAACAAAGGAAAGTGTTCTTTACAGTAAGGCAGTTAAAATGTGGAATTCATTACCCATGGAGACTGTGATGGCAGATACAATAGATTTGTTCAAAAAAATGGTTGGACATCTTTTTAGATGGGAAAGGTATACAGGGATATACCAAATAAGTATACATGGGAAGGATGTTGATCCAGGCATTAATCCGATTGCCAATTCTTGGAGTCAGGAAGGAATTCATTTTTCCCCATAATGGGGTTTTTTGTTTGCCTTCCTCTGGATCAATAAGTAAGTATAGATATAGGATAAAGTATCTGTTGTCTAAATTTAGCATAGGTTGAACTTGATGGACGGAAGCCTTTTTTTCAACCTCATCTATTATGTAACTATGTAACTATGTAACTATGTAATGCAGACATGGGGTTTCTCACACACTATCATAATTTGTTGTAATGGTCCTCCATGCTATTGTGCCACCCTATACCTCCCCCCCCCCAGCATCCTCTTCCCCATCTGTGCTTCTGTGGATGTACAGCCCCCCCCCCCATCCCTAATTCTCACTTTCCTTATCTCTGTTTTAACACCCCTCCAGTGCCGCTCTGTTCTTTATTCTTCCTTTTTTTCAAATCTCTGTCTAAGTCACAGAAACCTTTCTATATCAGTATTGCTTGACCTGAGGAAGAGAGGAAAACTCTCAAAAGCTTGTCCAATGACATAAAATTTAGTCCAAATAAAAAAGGTATTACCTAATACTGAAGAACTCATTTATTCTGCACTATCGCAACTGGACTAACACGGCTATTTCCGTTATATATATATATATATATATATATATATATATATATATATATATATATATATATATATAGTGTTCGACAAACCTATACATTTGCTCGCCCCGGGCGAGTGGATTTAACGCCCTGGCGAGTAAATATTGGCCCAAGCAGCACACGTTTGGTACTAGGTGGCGAGTAGATTTTTTTGAGTGGCGAGTAGATTTTTTTGTGATTTGTCAACCACTGTATATATATATATATATATATATATATATATACATATATATATATATATATATATATATATATATATATATATATATATATATATACATACACTGTACACACACACACATAAATTTGTTTGCATTATTCTTGTTTACTTATAAGGTGCCAAGATATTCCATGGCATGGTACAATGGGGATACAGAGATTTGATCATTACATAAACAGAGTTTCATACAATTATAGGCTAAAGCAGTAAAATTCCGGGCATTATTGAAAACCCTGCTCTCTAATTGGTTAAAATTCCGGGCATTATCCAATCAGTAATGCCTGGAATTTAAGCAGCTTGCAATGTGTAGTTTTCAATGTGTTTATCTCCAGCCAATCAGCTTTCAGAACAGCTGAGACAGGGCAGGGGATTCGTCTGAATGAAGTAACAGCAGGGGATTGGTCAGGACATAGTGTGTGTGTGTGTGTGTGTGTGTGTGTGTCAGTAGCAGTGTGTGTGCTGTTGTATATCTGTGTATAGGTGCTGTGTGTGTATAGAACTCCAGTGTGTGTGTGTCAGTGTCAGCAGCAGTGTTTGTGTGTTTAGCAGCAGTTTGTGTGTGTGTGTGTGTAGAGGTGCTGTGTTCTGTGTAGAGGTGCTGTGTATAGAGGTGCAGTGTTGTGTGTATGTTGTATCTGTAGAGGTGCTGTGTTGTGTATAGAGGGGCAGTGTTGTGTGGGTGGGGGTGTGTAGAGGTGCTGTCTTGTGTGTAGAGGTGGGGGGGAAGGAGAGTGCAAAGTTTAGTAAGTGGCTGCATTTTTTATTGTGGCTGCAGTGTGTGTGTGTGTGTGTGTGTGTGTGTGTGTGTGTGTGTGTGTGTGTGTGTGTGTGTATGTTGTGCTGTTGTATGTGTAGCAGCAGTTTGTGTGTGTGTAGAGCTGATGTGTGTGTGTATAGAGCTACTGTGTGTGTATGTGTGTGTGTGTGTGTGTGTGTGTGTGTGTGTGTGTGTGTGTGTGTGTGTCAGTGTCAGCAGCAGTGTTTATGGATGTAGCATGTGTGTGTAGCAGCAGAGTTTGTGTGTGTGTGTGTGTGTGTGTGTAGAGCTGCTGTGTTGTGTGTGTGTGTAGAGCTGCTGTGTTGTGTGTGTGTGTGTTTAGAGCTGCTGTGTTGTGTGTGTGTAGAGCTGCTGTGTTGTGTATGTGTGTAGAGGTGCTGTGTTGAGTGTGTAAAGGTGCTGTGTTGTGTGTATAGAGGAGGTGCTGTGTTGTGTGTCTAGAGCTCCAGTGTGTGTGTGTGTGTGTGTGTGTGTGTGTGTGTGTGTGTGTGTGTGTGTGTGTGTGTGTGTGTGTGTGTGTGTGTGTGTGTGTGTGTGTGTGTGTGTGTGGTGTGCTTGTGTGTGTATCGCTGCTGTGTGTGTAGAGGTGGTGTTGTGTGTGTGTGTGTGTGTGTAGCAGCAGTTTGTGTGTGTTGAGCTGCTGTGTGTGTGTGTGTGTGTGTACACAGAGGGGGCGGCAGTGTGTGGATATAGAAATCTGCAGTGTAAGCGTATATATGTCACGGTTGTGCTCGCCACAAACCAGGGTCGGACCGCGAGGCTGAGGTGGGGTTGTAAAAGCACCGACCTTAGACCGCGCAGGCTGATCCGGATTGCGAAGTTCGTAGTCATACGTAGCAGGATCAGGATTGGAGAAGACAGCATCGTCGTTGTACAAGCCAGGGTCAGGACAGGAGACGTCAGAATAAACATTGTCCAAGCAGGAGTTCGGCAACAGGGAGTCAGGAAAGCCCCGCTTCAGCTTAGGAGCGTGGGGGTGGCCTCTGCGCGTGCGGCGACCATGGCCCATGGTACTGGTCTCAGGAGGTGGAAGACAGACCAGATTTACACACCGCCTTGCTGCACGGTTAAACCAGTGCTACAGCGCAAAAGTCCTGAGCGGGCTAGGGAATCCTCTGTAGCAGCGCAGGAACCAGGACACGGCCTCTCTAGATTAGGGAAAGAGTAGGCCCCAGGAACCAGGAAGCTGTAGATACACAGGGAAACCTCCGCTTCAGTGCAGGAATCCAGGAGACTGAAGGACGCAGGGGCGAAACCTCCGCTTCAGTGCAGGAATCCAGGAGGCTGAAGGATGCAGACGAAACCTCTGCTTCAGCACAGGAGAACAGGAAGCTGAAGGACGCAGGACGGAACCTCCGCTTCAGCACAGAAGAACAAGCGGGAGCTTGAAGGAAGCTGAAGGACGCACAGCGGAACCTCCGCTTCAGCACAGGAGAACAAGCGGGAGCTTGAAGGAAGCTGAAGGACGCAGGACGGAACCTCCGCTTCAGCACAGGAGAACAAGCAGGAGCTTGTGGCAGAACAGGTAGTGACATCCGGTAAGGACTATGCTCGGCAGGGAGCATTGTGGGAAAGCAGTACTTAAAGGCCAGCGGGCCAATCCCCAGCGGGGGTGTGAAGGTACTGCTCCAATGAGGGAATTCAAGTCTAGGTTGCAGTGATAGGCTGCACAGCTGCAGTAGATACCAGAGGGAGTGTGTATAGCTTTGGTGAGTGAATCCAGGCTGCAGCAAACATCAGGAGAGCTGTTCCAGAACTGCACCGGTCTGCAAGGTAAGGCAACCAGTAAACCGCGGAGCGGATTCCATACAATATAGAGGTTGTTTCATGTATTTAACATTTTATTTTCATAAAAATATCTATTTAACTATACAAAAGTGTCTATTATTTATGAAATAAGCCTACATTTAGCCTATAATAGTAATAATCCCCTCAGAACAGGGCATTATGCCCTGTTCTTCGGGGATTATTACTTAAATACGAACAAACAAACGCAAACTGATACAAAGAGGTAATAAGGGCCCTACTTGTGATAGCTTATATTCTAGAGGGAATGCGGGACAATTTTGAACCAAAAAGGTAAAGTAACTGCTCATGGTG
Organism: Ascaphus truei; assembly: GCF_040206685.1. Classification (NCBI taxonomy): domain Eukaryota; kingdom Metazoa; phylum Chordata; class Amphibia; order Anura; family Ascaphidae; genus Ascaphus; species Ascaphus truei. The sequence continues at coordinate 293,025,189 of NC_134484.1, forward strand.
GGATGGAGTATACCTCAGGTTTGTGTATGGTCCAGTCCGACAGCTGATCCCATCAATGTTTGAGGGTGGGGATGTTACATATCACAGAGATTGGTCCAGTCATACAGCTGGTCCCAATGGGGTTAGATGGGGGGTGGGGGGATGTGGGAAGTTGGATATTAAAGGTATGCCAGATAGGCCTCCTTGAAAAGGTGATTTTTCAGAGAGATTTTAAGGTTGAAAGCTGACTGAAGTTGACACGTGGTAGAGAATTCAAGAGAGAAAGTGGGAGGCAGCAGCACGGGAAAAGTCTTGAATGCGGTTGTGAGAGCAGTTGATAAGGCACGAGGAAAGGGGGATGTCGCGGGCAGAATATAAGGGACGTTTAGGGATATATTTGGGGATGAGGACTGAGCTGTAAGTGGAGACAGTGTTGTTGAGAGCATGTTAAGTTAGAGCTAGGGTTTAAAATGTGATTGTAAAGGATGTGAAAAGCTAATGTAGGGATTTATGTAGTGGAGCTATCATATATGCATGTGAAACGTTTCAGAGTGTATTTGCTAGTACTTTTTTTTGTATTTTTTTTTAACATTTAATACATTTTTGGTCAATATGTCCCAGCACCCCTTTTTGTGAATGATACAATAGAAGAGAGAAATGGCAGAGCACAACTGGAAACATCCCAAAAAGTTTAGAAGGAAAGTGCGTTATCCATAAAAATATTTATTGGTCATAAAAGGAAAAATGGCAAGGCATTACCCTACCAACATGTTTCGTGCTACACAAAGCACTTTATCAAGGCCTTGCCCCTCCCCTAATCAAGATTATACTCCAGGCATCATATAGGAACTACCATCATACCATAATTATCACACCTGTATACAGTCTTTAGCACCACGCATTATACATTTGCTTTTTGTGAATGAGCAGTGCACCAGCAGTGTTTCATCATTTGGTAGTCCTTCCACTTTACCTGATCTTTGCCTGGGAGCACGCGCAACTGGAGACAGTCCAGCGGTACCGTGAATTTTTCTTCAGTCATCAACTTTATTGGTGCTTAATACTTAGCCAGTTGTTGCTGTAACTTTGATTCTCTGAGACTCTAGCCGCAGGGTGACGGGGGAAGCGTTAGGTCTTGTTTGCACGGGGCTTCACGCATACTGCCCTCTCACCCAGGCTTATGGATCCAAGCATTTTCAGTTACATACACACGGAGACCACGTTCATATGGACTGTGCTTGTTTATATACTAGTCCTACTGCTGTCATTAGAGGAATTTGACCGTCATTGTTGTCATATATATATATATATATGAATCACATATATGAGGAGTTCTCTTGAGCACCAGATTGGGAGCTGGTTCTAGTTCTATTTTCTGATGCATGTAGTCCAATGGAGCGGAGTGTTCAGTTGAAGGGGGTGATCAACAATTTCAAAGGCTGAGACATAAAGGGGAATTAGTCCTGAGAAGTGACCTTAGACTTAGCTGCGAGTAGGTCAATGGACACTTTTGTTAGTGCTGTCGCAGTGGAGTTGAGAGGACAGAAACTAGATTGCAAAGAGTCAAGTAGGTGGTTGTACGCAAGTCGCTTAAGTCGGCCATTATCCGATCTTTTCACGATTTGTATTCTTGGGCATACCCAGGTCGTGCTGCATGATTTCTTCAAACTTTCCCACGTTAAGATGCGTGTTTACTAATGTTTTTATCGGCTATAGAAAATGGCATTTTAGCGTTGACTTGGATTTTATCTGGTTTTGAAACACCTGTAAATTAACACAGTATAGCACAGTACAATTAACACAGTATAGCACAGTAAGTGTACAGTACTGCAAATAAATCAGAATCCAGGTAATTTAAAAAAATCAACAGCGGTAAACACAGGTGCGACTCGCGGCATTCATGGCAGCCTTCATGGAACAATAACCCGTGAATGCCACGTGGAATACAGCAGAGTTCACGAAAACGGCTCAGTGAAATGTTCGGATAATGGCCGCTGCATCTGTAGCTTGGAAGCAAAGGTCAGAAGAGAGATAGTTAGAGTGGTAGTTAGAGAAGGTGGTTGGGGTAAGAGAGGATTTCTTTCGATGGGAGTGTAATGAGTGCATGTTTTTAAAGAAGATTGGAATGTGCCTGAAGTTAAAGAAAGGTTAAAAAATGTGAGTTAGGGAGGGGTTTAGTGTGTCAGAGAGGGAGTGGAGGAGATTTTAAGGAATAGGATTAAGGGGGCAGGCTGTAGGGCAAGATGAGCACAGAGACCTCATCCTCAGTCACAGGGGGAATTGAGCTGAGCGGTGGATTTAAGTGTGTGCGAGGAGAGGAAAGTGTTGCATGTGGTTCTTGACAGCTCTTCATTTCAAGTCTGATTGACTTCATCTGTGAAGTAGGTGGAGAGGTCTCGGCCGTGAGGTCAAAAGGGGGTGCAGATGTAGTTTGCAGAGAGGGGAGTTAAGGTGGCTTTGACAGTAGGGGGAAACCAGTCTATACAATAAAGGTTAAGCCCATCTGGTTACCTCTGAAATCTGTGGGGCCCTGGCAGCTACATACAGATGCAGCGGCCGTTATTCGAACAAACCACAGAGCCGTTTTCGTGTGCGCTGCTGTACTCCACGTGGCATTAACGCGGCCTTGTTTGAATTTCATGAATTGTGTGCAATTAAATGCAATGAAATGAATGAATTGTAATGTGTACAGTACTGTGCTACTGTGTCAATTTCAGGTGTTTAAAAACCAGAACACTAAAATGCAATTTTCTGCACTCATGTCTTAAGGCGGAACGGTTAGAAGAACTCCCGTGCCATGACATGGGTATTCCGAGATATACAACGCGTGAAGTATTCGAATAACGGCCACTACATCTGTAGCACCATAAGCCAGGGGCCATATAATGTAACATGCACAAGTCAAAGTGACCCCTGGTTTTCAGCTTTTCATGTTCCCTTTGTCCCAGAGTACTGAAACGTCAGGAGTGTATGTCTTGGATGGGATAGTTGAGTAGAAATTGCAAAGTTACCGGGAGTCCCCTGTGGCGGTGGCGGTGAATGGGTTAACCAGGCCAATAATAAAGGTTTTATGCCCGATTGGTTAACCTTAAACCTTGTTGGGACTGAAGGGGTTAAATTGTATGGTCACCGTAATGCAATGCTTTCCTCTACACTATTAGTTTTGTCCCTGTTTTGCAGCTCAGAAGATAGCTGCTGTTTTCTGAATGTATGTACACTGTGCAAATTGTATTCACGACACAAGGGGGAGCTGCTAGCGCTGTGCCAAGCCTTGATTGAATAAGCGTGCCTGCGAGTAAGTGGCTGCTTTGAAGATAGGTATCACTTTCTAAGCCCCAGATGTCTAAACCGCAAAGTCAATTGAATAAGTGGTCTGCGGTCTAGCTGAAGTACCTTCTTGATACATTGCATCCAGCCGCCTCGTTATTCACTTAAGATGAATTGAAGGCGCATGTCTGCGGTTACCAATCAAAGCCAGCACGGATACATTGTATGCCGGCTTGTAACCCAGACCGATTATAGGCCAAACCACAACCCACATCACAGAGCCCATTCAATTAAGTGGATAACTTGCACTAGGAAAAAGCTAGCACTCTATTTTTTGGAGTGAAGCTAGCTGAAAATGTACCATGAACATGCATATGAGTTTTATATTTGTTGCACATACAGAAAGTACATATAAAATTAAACTGTATTCCCATGGCGTTTTAAATCTAAAGGCAGGAACCCTTTCCTGTCAGTCCGGCAATGAATCCATTAACATGCACATATGTTATGGATGAATGAACTGAGGGATTTTCATCTCTGTACTCCAAAGAGCACCCTGCTAAATTGGTGCCCCAGTTTCTAGAGAAGTCTGGAGTTGAAAAGTCTCAGAGAACCTAGGTGTTAGGGCGGCCAGATTATTGCCAAGTATCAGATACCAGTGCGAAGTATGGGCATTCACACTTGGTAGCCAAACCCCAGATTTGCTGTCGCCAGGTAGGAGGTTGGGCCTGGTATGCTAAGCAGCTTAGGTGTCGTCTTAGCGCATGCTCTTAGGAGAACGGGAAGCAACTTCTGCCAGTTCTATGAACTCCTGGCAAGTCTGGGATAGGTGGAAAAAGTTGTTCCCATGGGAGGATTGGCTGTGTAACCCTATAAAGATGCCTACAGCCCAGTCCTCGAGAGATTTCCCTAAGAGCAACCATGAAACGTCCTAGTTCCAGCGTCAACGGTTCTGGAGTTTGAGGGGTTAACCACATCGTAACGAAGATTCGCACCCCTCTTCCAGAATTCGTTTGAGCTGGGGATTCCTGAACGAATCCTGTAAGGACTTTACAAAATCATTCCTTTTGGCGGAGATATAGGGGTAGCAAGTTGCGCCCCTAACCAAGGACTTTCGCACGGCTCAAATCGCGCACCCACTTGCATACGTACAGGGGTGCCCAGGGACTTTGTTTTCAAGTCATTCGTTCCATGGACATTTTATTTCGTTTCCCAATCCCAGTAAGCGTTTATTGAGTGTAATTGTGAAGATTTGTGTGTTTGTATTAAAAGTAAATAAGTTACAATTTATTTTACCCGCCTTGCACTGCTCAATCCAGAATCCCGCTATTAATGTGTTGGTAAGACCTGGTCTACCTTGACATCCCCTAATTCTCCCCAGCAAGCGGGCATGTTTTACCGGTATGCGGGTTGAATTACACCGGGGCTGCCAAGTATCCCCTAGACTCCTAGTTGTTGAGCCCAGATATCCAAAATCCATTTCCCACCCAGGGTTGGGTCTCTCCAAGACATATTGTATTAAACTATATTTTATTATGTTTGGTGTATTTTCTATAAATGTCTATTCAGTCAGCCTGGGCATCCACATAGGTATAGGGATGTTTGGAAAGACATCATAGTTAAAAGAAGAGACTGGATGTTGAGAGATGTTAAGGTGCTAAGTGGCCGGGGCAGGGTGGAGTACTGGGTCCAGAGACAGCCTGTTCAGTAGTTGGAAATAGGTTGACTGGGGGAACCCACCGACCATAGGCGCGTTTCCCATTGGTCAATTTGTATGTCCCCCCACCCGACATCTCGAGCCAGCTTGGCACGCCCCCTCCTCTGACGTCAGCCAAAGTATGAGCCCCTGTTCCTATTGGCTATTAAGAGGGAATTCCCACTCTCTGATTGGTCACACCTCCTACTTCCATACTGAGGATAGCTCAGTGGAGTGTATGTAAGGCGATGCTCCAGTCAGAAAACCAGATGATTTTGAGGATTGGGTCGATGATGCGTGGGCAGGCTTTTCACAGTTGCTCTGTTAGAAATAGCAGAGTAGTCGGCTTCATTTGTGGAGCTAGGAAAGCCTTCTCTGTAGAGACTAAGTCAAGCAGCAGGTCCAAGTTCTCATTTTAGAACCTACACTGGCGACACACTTTATTCGAGCTCGGCTAGTCCCACGAATTCGGGTATACCCGGGTGTATTGAGGTTTGTGACTGTTTTCTGCCCGAGTATATTGGGTTATTTTCCAGGCAGGGATTGAAGCATTTTATTCCCGCTGGCTGCAATACTGCACAGTATATATATATATACACTGCATTACAATTCATGAATTTATGCCATCTGGTAGACACGCGAAGCATTGCAGCCTATTAAATCCTAATCATTATCATTTAACAGATCAGCCGCCCGTCAGCCAGGCATGAACCCAGGCTGGGAAGGCAAACGCAACGGGGCTTGTCAGAGGTGAGGAGCGGCGCATTCCAGGTATCTGCCAGGTACATACCGGGTATTTGCTCGAATAAAGTGTGTCGGTGCAGTATCAGTCGCGGCTAAGGGTTTTAGCCAAAAAGAGGACCAGGAAGCCCGGGTGATTATCCCGGTGTCACGGTGGACCAGAACTTATCAACACTTTTTATATTTTTGGGATTCTCGATTGAACACGACAAGGAGGCAAAGACATTTATTTCCTTGATAGACAAACTGTGAGGATCTGGGGGTCGCGGCGGCCACGGCGTGGCCTCTCCTCACCTCGTGGTCCGCCTGCTACTGCGGAGCGCTCCCGATGTCGGCTCCCTCCGGTCTCGCTAATTGGGGGACTCCCTCCTCACCCCCAGCGGGTAGTTGCCAAGCCACAAGCAGCTCGAGCTGTGACGGCTGCTGCTGTTACAGAGAGTGCGCAGGATCCTTTTAATTTATTCACTGCTCCTGCAGTGAGGCTCCGCCCCCAACACACACACACGGTTCAATTAGGCTTAAATACTGCTCACCTGTATCCTTCTTTTGACAGCCTATCCAGGACAGCTCCATGCCCTCCTCCAGGCCTGCCTTCTCTTCCTACTGGTCAGCCATGCTTTATATTGCCTGTCTTGCCATTCATTCATTGCATGACATAGTTTCCACTAGGATTACTACTCTGGCATTCTCTCTCTTATTCTCTCAGGTTACGACTTGGCTTGGCGGACGTCTATCTCTGGCTCTCGACCCCTGCTTGGACAACGACCTTGGCTAAACGGCAACCACGACGGCACTTCTTCTCTGGCGAGTATTGCTAGCTAACATCACCTGGCCTGGCAACGCCTAAAACACCCCACTCCGGACACGCTCCTTTTGCTGCAGGTGCGTGCCCATATACGTTCCTCACCTCAGTAGAAGGGACGGGTCTGGTCTGTGGGCAGCACCGGCGTAACATTATGTCGAGCCCACAAGACGCAGACCAGACTGATGTGGACTCTATGATGACGGCCATGTACCAACAAATCCAGGCCTTAATGGATCAAGTGGCTCTCCTCTCCCAACAGGTACAGGACCTTTCTCTACAGGCACCACCTGCGGCTGCACTACCGGCGCAGTCAGATTCTACATCCACTTCATCCTCAGCTCCGAAGATTCCGACTCCGAAGCCCTACGCAGGGGATCCCCACACTTGTCGTGGCTTTCTCAACCAGATCGAGATCCAGTTCGAGATGGCTCCGCAGCTGTATTTTACTGGTCGGAAAAAGGTAGCTTATGTGTACAGTCTGCTCACAGGTAATGCACTGGCATGGGCCTCCCCGATCTGGGAACTGCGTCCTGATATTACTCGAGATTATGCAGCCTTCAGACGAGACTTTCGACAGGTCTTCGATACCCCTGCACGACATGAGACTGCTTCTGATTCCCTGCTGCAGCTTACACAGGGATGACGGCCTGTAGCCCAACACGCCTTGGAATTCAGGACCATAGCAGCTGAGACTCGTTGGGGTCAGGACGCCTTAGTCTCTGTCTTCTAGAAAGGCCTATCGGACTCCCTGAAGGATGAACTTGCTTCTCAACCCAGGCCAGGACTTCTGGAAGACCTCATCACCCTGGCCATTCGTATGGACCAGCATCTTCAGGTACGCCGCGCTCAGCATCAGCAACCCCGGTCTACGCCTTTCCGTGCTCCTTTCTTAAGGTTCTCTACTACCTCGAGACCCGTCTTCTCCCCGCTGCCTGTGCTGGAAGCCCCAGAGCTGATGCAACTCGGAGTCCAGCAACCTTGGGCACCCTTACGACAATTTCGCTCAACCGGAGAGTCGTGCCATCATTGCGGATCTTCGGAGCAGCATACCCATGACAGTCCACCATCTCCGGGAAACGACCAAACCCAGTGAGTATGAAGGGGCGCTCCCTGGGTGCTAAATCTCCTTGTCCCCTATCCAGAAGGGAGCTCCCTAAAAAATTGACCATTCCCGTCTCCCTTTCTGGCCCTACCTTCCACACCTCCACAGCAGCATTTATCGATTCCGGCGCAAGAGGGAACTTCATGGATCAGACCTTTTCTGAACAAAATCAGATCCCACTTTATAAGAAGAAGTCCCCTGTTGCCTTGGTCGGGATTGATAATCGGCCACTCACTCCGGCATATATCTCCTTGTAGACCGGACCTATCACCCTTTCTACTCACTCTCATAAAGAGACCCTGGGCTTTGACGTGATTCATGCCCGGGTACACTGGTCACGCTTGGCCTGCCCTGGTTGCAGAAGCACAATCCGCGCATTGATTGGATATCCCCTAATCCCATTGACTGGAGGTCAAGGTCAGAGTAATCTTCTTCGTCTACGGAATGTCCGTCCCATCTACTAGCTAACACATCCAATCCTCAGAGGGAGTTACCTTCCCCTTACGCAGAATTTTTGGACGTTTTTAGCAAGACGCAATCTGAGTTCTTACCCCCTCATCGTTCCTACGACTGTCCGATTGACCTGGTACCTGGATACACCTTGCCAAAGTACAAATCTTATCCTCTCTCATTGCCCGAGACGGAAGCCATGGATGAATATATTCGTGAGAATCTAAAGCGGGGCTTTATACGTCATTCCAACTCTCCCACGGGGGCCGGATTCTTCTTCGTCAAGAAGTAGGATGGTACTCTCAGACCGTGTATTGATTACCGGGGCCTGAACCATATTACGGTAAAAAATCGTTATCCACTCCCACTCATCTCCGAACTCTTCGACAGGCTTCAGGGGGCCAACCTCTTTACCAAACTTGACCTCCGTGGGGCATGCAACCTCATCCGTATCCGAGAAGGCGATGAAAGGAAAACTGCCTTCAACACCCGTAGTGGGTACTACGAATACCTAGTGATGCCCTTCGGTTTGTGCAATCCACCAGCAGTTTTTCAGGACTTTATCAATGACATCTTTCGGGATGTCCTTAATCACGTTGTGATTGTCTACCTGGATGACATCTTTATTTTTTCCCAAAACTTACAAGACCATATCATCCACACGAAGTTTGTGCTTTCGCGCCTCCGAGAGAACCGGTTGTTTGCTAAAATGGAGAAATGCCTTTTTCACCAGTCTACTACTTCCTTTATTGGGTACATTATCTCCAACAGAGGCTTGGCCATGGATCGAGAGAAACTGAAAGCCGTCATGGATTGGCCGCAACCCAATTCCCTCAAATCTATTCAGCGATTTTTAGGATTTTCCAACTACTGCTGCGGCCAAGTTTATTCGAGCATTTGCCCGTTCTTGGCCGCAGCAGTAGCCTGGCGCACGCCCGAGAGTGACGGGAGCGCGCCGAAGCAGCGGAAGAGCGCCCTCCGATCGGGGCGCTCTCCCTACCGCTGCCGGGTCCGCCGGGTCCCCCGGAACCCCCTGCCGCTGTCCCGCGATCGCGGGACACCAGGGCTCCCTCGGGGAGCCCCTGGACGCGCGTGCAGGGGGCGCACGCTCCCGAAGACGCGTGACCGCACGTCTATGACGCGCGGCACGCCGAGGGGCGGCCACTAGCAAGCCGGGAAATCTCCCGGGTTGCGGATCTGGCCGCAGTGCGATAAATTGTGTCGCCACTGTATTACCGGAAGTTTATTCGTAACTTTTCCACCATCATCGCTCCTATCACGGCACTGACCCAAAAAGGTGCAGATCCTTCATCTTGGTCAACCAAGGCAGCCACGGTTTTCAAAACGCTGAAACAAGCTTTTGTCTCTGCTCCCATCCTTTGACATCCGAACACTAATTTTCCATTCACCCTAGAGGTTGATGCTTCTGACTGTGGGGCTGGTGCGGTTCTGTCTCAGAAATTTTCTCCCCAGGACAAACTTCACCCTTGTGAGTTTTTCTCTAAAAAGTTTTCTCTTTGACGGGAGCTTTGTGACAGGCTATTAATAATACACACCAAATTATATATAATATAACTGGGTTGAACTGGGACGAGACTTAGATATGATATAATATAATGTATTCCTTGATAAAGGTGAACACACAAAATATACAAATAACAGGCAAAATATAGACACTTACTTAAAGATTATGACAAGAAAGCCATCAAAATACAGGATGGGCCATTTTTTCCATATTTCAGTTGACATCACAGCAATACATGCAGCCCATGAATGAAGACTCATGCATGAAGACACAGGCATGAAAGACATTTGAGTAAGGGGTGACTCTGACTTAAATACCATGTCAAACTCATCTCTTAACCCTAGATGCCGAAAAGGCTAGCAAAAGTCTTTGAAGCTTCCTGAAGCAGCTTTTAGACTTCCCTTGTTTAGTGTGAAGTATCACATTTAGAAAAACATTCAGTTTCTTGGTTCCTGCCTCCAACATAAACAATTAGGCAATTTAGCCTTTGATCACCAGGCTATGTAAATTCTAGCAAGATGTTCTGCTTGCCTATTACCATAACAGAGGGAGTTTGCAGTTTTCACAACAGATTCAAAATCCCATATACACTGTAAATAACTTCATAACTTCAGTTTAGTTTTACTTACTGGCACGCGAGCCATATTAATACATTCCGTCACACATGACGCTCCCAATGAGACTAAATATTACTGCGTAATACTAAAATTAAGAGAGATATTAATATCTGCCTCTTAGTATCTGTTAAACCTTAGGTGTCTGTATCCGTTTGTTGCGGGTAAGTCCCACGAATACACCTATGTAACTCTTAGCACGTTCAGCCAAGGACATCTCATAATATTCTTATATTTAATAAGGTCACTCATTCTGTAGCCCCACTCCTAAATCAGAGGCGTTTGGCCAGTCTACCACATGGCCGGATTCTATGGTTTGTAAGTGTGAGTTATAACGCTCACCCCCCACTCTAGCTTCCTGCAAACAGGTAGGGTGGCTGGGCCTTTGATCAGGGCTGTTTCCTAACCATTTGGTAGCTCTCCTGACCATTTGCATTTAGTAGGCAGGCATCTTTGAGGGTAATTTAAACAAAGGGCTAAAATCACTGTTTTAACATTAACCCTTTCCCTCCCGCAGCAACCCTAGTGTATGTGTGGGTGCAAACACTAGGATAACACAATACATTTACACAGGGGAATATACATTTTCATGTTATAACAAGGGTTAAATCACATTTCTGGACCTCAGCCCAGTTAACCCCTTGTCTCCCTGGTGAGGTTAGAGGGTGGCCAATTGGGGTGTAACCCCTTTAATCCCGGGCCAAATCCTCTCGATCATCACACGCCCTTGCTCAAGGGGTGCCTTGTGCCCCAGCTGCCTCCCCCTGGCACTGGGATACAACTGGCGCCCTTGAAGCACTCAATAAGTCCTGAGGGGTTGGCCTGGAAAAATTGTCCTCCGGCATTGTACAGTACATTGTCCTGGCCACAGTGGATAGTGAAATCTAGATCCTGCGGAGCAGGGCTCCACCGTGGCCGCCGGGCATTCTCCTTTGCCTCCCTCTGCCCCCCACCCAGTGCCTGGTGAACCCAGTCCATGGTGAAGGGGCCCCTTTGCAAACCAGGCTGCACACTGCCCAGAAACTGGCATGTTTCTGCACCTGCAGGAGACCAGCTATCCAGCACAGAACATCGCTTTACTGTCAACCAAGTCTGGGAAAGAGCTATTTCACTATCCTGTAGGGACCCTACCTGCCCTGGTTCTGTGCCCACCTGTAGCTGCTCTGCTATACTCCTGACTCTCCTCCCTGGCTGCCTATCTACCCACAGCCCCTCCTTTGGGAACCCTGGGGAATCTGTCAGGGGGGTCACTCCTGGCCAGTCAGAAGAAGGGACCTTCTGCCTACCTAGCCCATCCCTAGCTTCTGCCAGCTGCCTGACACCCCACTGACCTCCTATCTCCCCCTGCTCCATGGTGTCTCCCTGCCTAGCCTCCCCTACGCCCAGCACCTCAGCCCTTGCTGATGACTCCTGATGCTTACCTCCCTGCAGCCCACCTGCACTCCTCTCCCCCCTGGGAAATCCTAACCCAGACCCTGGAACTACCTGAGTGCACCTACCTCCCTGACCTTGTCTCCCCCTTACCAGGGATGAGCTCAGGGGCACCTCTCCAGATGCAACCGCCTTAGCTCTTGGCTGGCAGGTATCCCTGGGGTGGCACAAGCCTGCCACTGCCCCGGATACCCCCAGCCCATAGCCAGGCTGCAACAGGGGGTTGCTGATCTGAGACACCCCCTGAGGCTCTGCCAGGGTAATGGAAAATTCTAGCTGCAATACCTGCTGCTGTCCCTCCCCGGCTACAACTAGCCCTTCTTCTCCCATGGAGATCTGATACTGGCTACCTACCTGCAGCCTCCCCTCACTCGGCTTCTCCCTAGCTAATCCTAACCTGGATCCTAGGGATACCTGAGTGAGGCCATCTCCCTGACACTGTCTCCCCATTACCGGGGATGAGATCAGGGTTGCTGGTGCAGATGCACCCACCTTAGCTTCTGGCTGGCAGGTAATCTGGGGGTGGTCTAACTTTGCCACTACCCCTGAAATCTGGGGGTGGTCTAACTTTGCCACAACCCCTGATACCTCCGGCCCATAGCCAGGCTGCAACAGTGGGGCTCTTAACCGAGAGTCCCCTTGCTGCTCCACCAGGGTAATGGGGAAGTCTAGCAGCCCTACAACCGGCCCTTCCTTCCCCTCCCCTGGTACCCCTATCTCCTGTCACCCCCCAGTCACCCGTATAGTGAAACAACAGGGTACAGTCATAGGGAAAAATAAGTCAGAGTCAGTCTGTGAATTGGTCTGGCTTACCTCGCTAGTCCCCGCAGAGACCGCCACCTTCGTTGGTCCCAATTGCAGGGGGACTGGAGTGGCCGCCGCCGGCACCATCTGGGCTGGGCAGCAACGGGCTGCTGCCGCGACAGCGCCCGGGTATGGTACAGGTACAACGGTGCAGGACAAGGGTCCCAGGTCTTTGTGGAGGAACACAGCTCCATGCAAACTTGGTAAAATAACCCCCTCCCGCAAACCCTGTGTAAGGAATCCGCACCTCAATTTGCTATTTGCCTTGTCTTGCAGACTGTGCAGTCCTGGAACACTTCCCCTGATATTTACTGCAACCTGGATTCACTCACTAAAGCAATACTGCCACACGCCCCTTCTGCTATTGGTTCACTGACCTTTAAGTACTGCTTTCCCACAATGCTCCCTGCCGAGCATAGTCCTTTCTGGATGTCACTAACTGTTCTGCCACAAGCCCCTGGCTTGTTATCCTGGTTTCCTGAGACCGGCTGCTATTGTCATGCAGCAGTCTGTTCCTGTCTCCTATGCTGAAGCTGAGTAGTCTCCTTGTTGACTTCAGCTCCTGGTTTCCTGAGACCGGCTGCTATTGTCATGCAGCGGTCTGTTCCTGTCTCCTGTGCTGAAGCTGAGTACTCTCCTTGTTGACTTCAGTTCCTTGTTTCCTGAGACCGGCTGCTATTGTCACGCAGCGGTCTGTTCCTGTCTCCTGTGCTGAAGCGGAGGTTTCCCCAGTGTTTTCTTCAGCTTCCTGGTTCCTGGGGCCTGCTGCTCATTCTCTATTCCAGAGGCTGTGTCCTGGTTCCTGCGCTGAAGTGGAGGATTCCCCAGCCCGCTCAGGACTCTTGCGCTGAAGCACTGGTTTACCAGTGCAGCTAGGCGGTGTGCTACTCTGGTCTGCCTATCCTTTCCTGAGACCAGTACCATGGGCCATGGTCGCTGCACGCACAGAGGCCCCTCCCACGCTCCTAAGCTTAAGCGGGACACTCCTGACTACCTGTTGCCGAACTCCTGCTTGAACAGTGTTAACCCTGATGTCTCCAATCCTGACCCTGGCTTGTCCACTGGCGATGCTGTCTTCTCCAGCCCTGATCCTGCTACGTACGACTACGAACTGTGCAATCCAGATCCGCCTGCGCGGTCTAAGATCAGTGCTTTTACAACCCCACCTCAGCCACGCGATCCGACCTAGGTTTGTGGCGAGCACAACCGTGACAGTATGCTCGGCCCCACAAACTCGGACCGCCCTGTGGTGAGGGTTGGTATGTTTCTTTCTGAAATCCTGTCCCGGCCTGTAGACCAGTCCCAGTTTCAAAACGAGTATCTGTGCGATATACTACCCCTGATGGAGGATCCATTTATGTTTGAAGGTTTAACTTCTTTGCAAAAAAAATGCCGTAATGATCTCATTATGAAGGCTCATTGCCTCAAGGACTTAAAACAGTATCTGGCCACTTGTGTTCTCTCCCCTGATTCCCCTTTAACCTGGGATAAGGTGAATCCTGTGAAACTGGCCAACGCCCGTAATACACTCAATGCCCTGGCCTTATCATTGGACATTCACGTAGTATAACCGGACCCTTTCTTCATGTTGGCTCACGCTCAGGACACGCTGTGTGTACTTTCCCTGGCATTGGACATTTGCATGATAAAACAGGATCCCCTCCTGGCCGCCTACGCTGCCGCTTGGCAGTCCCCCTCTGCTGCCAGTCCTGTCGCTAAACCTGGGGACGGATCTCCGTCTCCAGGAAATGACCAAACTGACCCACAATCACTGGTCCCTAACGCAGAGGCTGCCATGGTCCCTAGCCCTGATTGTACCCCCGGTTACTCTGACCCCAATGATTTGTCTATAGTAACCCTTGCCGATCAGCCCTGTGAGGTTCCACTGGAGTCTACGTATATGTCTCTAGCCCACACTAAGGTCCTAGTATCCAAGAATGAATGCCTTTTACTTCCACGTTCTAAGCTTGAATTTCTAAGTTCTGTTCCCAGGGTCATTCCTGTATTAACTCCTGTGGGGCAGTTCTCTGAGTCCCTTTTGGTAACTCCCTGTTCTCCACCAGCCATGGTCACGTTCCTAGCTCCAGAGGAGAGATTCCTTGTCTCACCTATTACAGAGAGAAAACTCTCTATTTTTTACTCTCAGGTAATATCTGCATTAACCCCTGTAAATTCTTGCTGCCTCCAAGTTAATGCCTTCATTCTAGCCTCAGAGAATGTTTCTCCAAGCCCGACAGCAGAGGTTGCATTAGATTACTTCCCCAACGTTGCTGAGCCCTTAGTTAGTTTGTGCTATAAAACCTCTGCTTCAGCTCAAGTTTCAGCTGCCGTGTCTCCTGAAACTTCGGCTAAAGTTCTGTTTTCAGTTAAATGTATTCAGTTACAAAGTTTTTCCCTAAGCTTGGTCGCAGAGTTCCCATTCCCAGGTACTTTGTTGAACCAGTCGGTCACCCCGAGAGCAATGATCCCTGCTTCAGCGCATAGTCCCCACGTCGTGGAATCTGCAGTCATTTATGGTTTCCCAGACACTCCTTACCAAATACCCACTTCAGAGACCATTACAGTTATGATTACCCCCCGTGTACTGTCTGTGTTCTCCCCTTCTCAAAGCTTAGGGTTAAAAGCGTTCAGTGGTCAGTATGCCCCTCCTTGGGTTCATGTTGTGTTCCCAGGAATGTTTGCTGATACACTGTTTTCACTTAAAAGTGACGCTTTTTCCTATGTGCTAGCTAGAAGCCTGCACACAGTTCCCCTGCTCTCTGAAATTTGCCTTGCCGGTCCTGATACTCGGAGAGGTAAAAACCTTCCTTCAGATTTTGAATCTCTTTTTATAGTGGCCGTCCTTGCTGTTAGTTCCCCTGATTTTTCTGCCCATGAAAACCCTCCAGGGATCAGCATATCGGTTACTCCCTTAGTACAGTCTGAGGCCACCCTGCCTATATTACTAATCCTGGTGTGTAAATCTGAGCTATTTAGTTTTCCTGCCCTTGCTAAAACTCAGTCCCTCAGCACTGCGTCTAAATATGCCCCAGCAACCGTTGGGTTACTCGGGGAAAAAATTAAAACTCCTGTCTTAAAGGGTATTTTTTCACACATGTCCAGCAAACCTAGAACCTCAGTGATTGATTCTAAGTCATTTATCAATACATCTGATTTTTTCACTAGTCAAACCCAGACACCCTCACTACTGGCTAGGAGTCCTGTTATCAGAATTTTTGCACTAGAAAACACGCCTATTCATGTTTTTGTCAGGTTAAGTACCCCTGTTGTTAGGGCCCTTGCAGTTTCGGATAAGACTCCTTGTGCTCCTAAGGTGTCTGTCATTAAGAGTTTTCATAGTTCCTACTTGCTGCTTGTTGTCTCTCAGGTCCCTGTCACTGAAGTACAGACTTCAGCTTCTGATGTTAGCTTCCCTCCCGCCCCCACCCTTGCTCTGCCTTTTTCTCAAGCTCCTGATATGAAAATCCCAAAGCCTATTCCTGATTCCCAGACAATACTATCTCCCACTAAGGGTTTCCCAGTATTTGGGAGCTCCACTGATGATTGCTTCTCTGACCCTGCTAAACCATGGTTTTCTCCCTCGGAACCTTCTGTTGCCCCTGTTATTTCCTCTGAGTTGGAAATACTCTGTACGTATCCCAAGATTTCGGTCTCTATGCCTGGTTTACTGCTTGCCTTGTCACCTTCCATTCCAATACCGGGAAATGCTCACACCCACCCTATACCCTCACTAACCATTACCTGGGAGACCTGTGGAGGAGAAGTCCCTCGCAAATTCCAACATGCAGTGGCCAGCCAAGCCTTTTTCTGTCCCGAAAGTCGCCCTGGTATATTCGATCAACTATCAAGGCCGCTTATCCTAAATTCTGGTCCCATTACTAAAGACTGGTCTCCCAGTGGTGGATCTTCTGCCTTTTATGCTCCGAAATCCCCTGGTTCTTCACAGCCTTGGATTCCCAAGTCATTTAGGGGGGTGAGCCACGTACCAATGATCTCCCTACCACCACTCTCATATCCTAGAACAGTACTCATCAAGGAACTGCTCGTTTACGGATCCCCTTTCCGCTTAAAAAAACTTTACGAACTACTAAGTGTCCCCGAGACCCGTGGATGGGCCTGTCTGGCCGCAGTTCTCACCGGGGGGTGGGGGTACACAAAGGAGTGACCACGAGTCTCTGGACCATGACTCTATCCCCAATCCTAGACGGTTCAGGAACAATTCCTGGTCCCCCAACTCTATGAGTGGTCTTGTTCGCCCAGAGGTCTCGCGTGAAGGGGGGGGGGGTACTGTAAGGAATCCGCACCCCAGTTTGCTGTTTGCCTTGTCTTGCAGACATGTGCAGTCCTGGAACACTTCCCCTGATATTTACTGCAGCCTGGATTCACTCACTAAAGCAATACTGCCACACGCCCCTTCTGCTATTTGTTCACTGACCTTTAAGTACTGCTTTCCCACAATGCTCCCTGCCGAGCATAGTCCTTTCTGGATGTCACTAACTGTTCTGCCACAAGCCCCTGGCTTGTTATCCTGGTTTCCTGAGACCGGCTGCTATTGTCATGTAGCGTTCTGTTCCTGTCTCCTATGCTGAAGCTGAGTACTCTCCTTGTTGACTTCAGCTCTTGGTTTCCTGAGACCGGCTGCTATTGTCATGCAGCGGTCTGTTCCTGTCTCCTGTGCTGAAGCGGAGGTTTCCCCAGTGTTTTCTTCAGCTTCCTGGTTCCTGGGGCTTGCTGCTCATTCTCTATTGCAGAGGCCGTGTCCTGGTTCCTGCGCTGAAGTGGAGGATTCCCCAGCCCGCTCTGGTTTACCAGTGCAGCTAGGCAGTGTGCTTCTCTGGTCTGCCTATCCTTTCCTGAGACCAGTACCATGGGCCATGGTTGCCGCATGCGCAGAGGCCACTCCCGCGCTCCTAAGCTGAAGCGGGACACTCCTGACTACCTGTTTCCGAACACCTGCTTGAACAATGTTAACCCTGATGTCTCCAATCCTGACCCTGGCTTGTCCACTGGCGATGCTGTCTTCTCCAGCACTGATCCTGCTACGTACGACTATGAACTGCGCAATCCGGATCCGCCTGCGCGGTCTAAGATTGGTGCTTTTACAACCCCACCTCAGCCACGCGGTCCAACCCAGGTTTGTGGCGAGCACAACCGTGACACCCTGTCCCTCCCCCCAAATAAAATTGCCGCCGGCAGGATGCCGGAGTGGCGGCTTCTTCACCGCCGCCACCGCCGGTTCTCCATCGGGATCAGGTGGATGGCCGCCGCTCTCCGCCGCTGTTGCCGATGCAGCCCATCCAGGTTCTCCAGGAGACGTCCCAAGGAGGGTTGTCGCCCTGGCTGGGCTGGAGCCATCAGAGGATGCCGCTAACTGGCTCATCTTTTCCGCAGCTCGTGAGCGCTGGCCCTGAGGGGCTTCTTCGCCCGACCGCGCACGGTCCGGGCACTGGGCATTATTGTGGCCCATTTGTTGGCAGTGCCGCAGCGGCTGCCGGTGCTTCTCCTCCACCAGTGGACTAACCCCAGCAAGGGGCAATGGAGTCCAGAGCGGAGTTGCTGGAGCGCCGGGCTCATTCCAGAGCTTCTCCGCCGCCGGTGGACTAACCCCAGTAAGGGGAAACGGAGTCCAGAGCGGAGTTGCTTGAGCGCCGGGCTCTGGGAGGGGATAAGCGGGCCGGTGTGGTACAGACGCCAGGAACTGGGTCCACTTCGCCGGGAACCACGTCTTTCCCAACGCACACACCAGTGCTAGCTCTTTCAGGGAAAATGGACGGGCCACCGCAACGGCCGTTACCTCTCCTGGTGCAAGACTTCCGTGGTCTCAGAGACCACACGCTCCCTCCCCAAGTCTCTGCCGTCCCGGAGCTGGAACCCTTCCCTGCTCTCCGGGCGGTTTGATGGTTACAGTGGCTGCAGCTGTGGATCTTTGCTCAGCCTGCCGGGTTTCATGCTCACCGATCGCTGTCTCTCTCTCAGCCTTGCTGGCTGCTGGTCCCCGCGCCGACTTGATGCACTCCTCCGGTCTCGGTGCCCAGCTCCAGTCAGACGGATGGCCGGCACTTTGGTTCTGGAGGCAATGCTTCTCACAAATAGGGGAACAGTGAGGAGTTGCCATATCTTGTGTTATATGTTGTACACTGTGTGTTCAATATCTTTAGTCCCAGGAACTTGCAATTACCATCAAGTTCCCACTATATTACAGTATCCCGCAGAACACTAGTAATACAGATCCAGTTCAATCCCGCCGCTTGCCACCAGTTTTATTAATAAGCCTGTGACGGGAGCTTTGTGACAGGCTATTAATAATACACACCAAAATATATATAATATAACTGGGTTGAACTGGGACGAGACTTAGATATGAAAAAATATAATTTATTCCTTGATAAAGGTGAACACACAAAATATACAAATAACAGGCAAAATAACAGGCAAAATATAGACACTTACTTAAAGATTATGACAATAAAGCCATCAAGATACAGGATGGGCCATTTTTTCCATATTTCAGTTGACATCACAGCAATACATGCAGCCCATGAATGAAGACTCATGCATGAAGACACAGGCATGAAAGACATTTGAGTAAGGGGTGACTCTGACTTAAATACCATGTCAAACTCATCTCTTAACCCTAGATGCCGAAAAGGCTAGCAAAAGTCTTTGAAGCTTCCTTAAGCAGCTTTTGGACTTCCCCTGTTTAGTTTGAAGTATCACATTTAAAAAAACATTCAGTTTCTTGGTTCCTGCCTCCAACATAAACAATTAGGCAATTTAGCCTTTGATCACCAGGCTATGTAAATTCTAGCAAGATGTTCTGCTTGCCTATTACCATAACAGAGGGAGTTTGCAGTTTTCACAACAGATTGAAAATCCCATATACACTGTAAATAACTTCATAACTTCAGTTCAGTTTTACTTACTGGCACGCGAGCCATATTAATACATTCCGTCACACATGACACTCCCAATGAGACTAAATATTACCGCGTAATACTAAAATTAAGAGAGATATTAATATCTGCCTCTTAGTATCTGTTAAACCTCAGGTGTCTGTATCCGTTTGTTGCGGGTAAGTCCCACGAATACACCTATGTAACTCTTAGCACGTTCAGCCAAGGACATCTCATAATATACTTATATTTAATAAGGTCACTCATTCTGTAGCCCCACTCCTAAATCAGAGGCGTTTGGCCAGTCTACCACATGGCCGGATACTATGGTTTGTAAGTGTGAGTTATTACGCTCTCCCCCACTCTAGCTTCCTGCAAACAGGTAGAGTGGCTGGGCCTTTGATCAGGGCTGTTTCCTAACCATTTGGTAGCTCTCCTGACCATTTGCATTTAGTAGGCAGGCATCTTTGAGGGTAATTTAAACAAAGGGCTAGAATCACTGTTTTAACATTAACCCTTTCCCTCCCGCAGCAACCCTAGTGTATGTGTGGGTGCAAACACTAGGATAACACAATACATTTACACAGGGGAATATACATTTTCATGTTATAACAAGGGTTAAATCACATTTCTGGACCTCAGCCCAGTTAACCCCTTGTCTCCCTGGTGAGGTTAGAGGGTGGCCAATTGGGGTGTAACCCCTTTAATCCCGGGCCAAATCCTCTCGATCGTCACATTCTGCAGCGGAGAGAAATTATGACGTGGGCAATAGGGAACTTTTGGCTGTCAAGCTGGCTCTTCAAGAATGGAGGCACCTTCTGGAGGTGTCAAAAGAGCCATTCACGATTCTCACGGACCATAAAAACCTGTTGTACATCGAGAATGCCCGCCGTTTAGGTCCTCGCCAAGCCCGCTGGTCGTTATTTTTCTCCAGATTTAATTTTATTCTGTCATATATTCCTGGCACAAAAAACATCAAGGCGGATGCCTTCTCAGACAATACTCTTCTGAAGAGAGACCGGAAAAGACCACCGAATCCATCCTTCCTAAACAAAGGATCTTAGCGGCTGTGGCGTTCAAGAATCTTGAGAAGATCATCAAATCACAAAAACATCTTCCGACCGGTCTTGAGGTTCCGAAAGACACCTTGTACGTAGATCCCAAATTCGTTCCTGAGATACTCGACTGGGGACATGCTGCCCATTCGGCAGGGCATCCAGGATTCAAGAAAACGTTGGATCTCATCCGTCGCACTTTTTGGTGGCCCAATATGGCCAAAACCATTCTCGAATTTACACGGTCCTGTCTGGTATGTGCACGTAACAAGATTCCTCGTCAGAAACCTCAGGGTCTTCTCTTACCCTTACCTATTCCGGAGCGTCCCTGGTCACACATATCGATGGACTTTATTGTGGAGTTGCCTAGGTCGAATGGCATGAACACCATTCTTGTAGTAGTGGACCGGTTTTTGAAGATGGCACATTTAACTCCTCCTAAAGGATTACTCTCCTCACCCGCCCTACCTGATATTTTCTCCAAAGAGATTTTCCGAATCCATGGGATTCCCACATCCATTGTATCTGATCGGGGCTCTCAATTCGTTTCCAGATTCTGTAGGAATTTCACCAAGAGACTGGGCATCTCATCTTCCTTTTCTTCTGGATATCATCCTCAATCGAACGGACAGACCGAGAGGGTTAATCAATCCCTCGAGAAATACTTAAGGTGCTTTGTCTCTAACTCTCAGGATGACTGGGCAGAATTACTTATCTGGGCTGAGTATGCCTTTAATTCCTCCAGGAACGAGTCTACCCGTGAGACTCTCTTCTTTATCAACTACGGATTCCATCCGGCTCACCTACCTATTTCTAAAATCTCCTCTGGAGTACCAGCCGTGGACGAACACATCGCCCTCCTACAGGACTCTTGGTCCAGAATTCAATCTGCACCTCCCTGACATCTAAAACCCAGGCTGACCGTTGTTGCCGACCTGCACCCAACTACAAGCCTGGGGACAAGGTTTGATTGTCTTCCAAAATATCCATCTCAAAACCCCATCCCCCAAATTGGCACCTAGGTTCCTGGGTCCTTTTCCTATCATGGAGCAGGTAAACCCGGTGTCCTTCCGACTTCAATTACCTCAAAACATGAGAATCCCTAATGTTTTTCACACTTCGCTTCTCAAACCCTTCATCTCCAGTTACCTCTTTCCGGACCACACTGTTAAACCAGACCCAGTGATCATACAGGGCAACGAAGAGTACGAGGTCCAGGCTATACTGGATTCCCGCCTCTCAAGAGGTAAGGATCAGTTCTTGGTCCATTGGAGTAGCTTTGGACCCGAAGAGAGATCATGGGTACCTCTTAAAGATATCCATGCACCTGGACTTCTCAAACGTTTCTGAAACAAATTTCCATCTAAACCCTGGGAGTATCTTCCTGAGGCCGATCCTGACAGGGGGGGGGTACTGTGAGGATCCGGGGGTCGCGGCGGCCACGGCGTGGCCTCCCCTCACCTCGTGATCCGCCTGCTACTGCGGGGCGCTCCCGACGTCAGCTCCCTCCGGTCTCGCTAATTTGGGGACTCCCTCCTCATCCCCAGCGGGCGGTTGCCGAGCCGCAAGCAGCTCAAGCTGTGACGGCTGCTGCTGTTCACGGGCGCACGCCCACCCGTCTCTTTTACAGAGAGCGTGCAGGATCCTTTTAATTTATACACTGCTCCTGCAGTGAGGCTCCGCCCCCAACACACACACAAGGTTCAATTAGGCTTAAAGACTGCTCATCTGTATCCTTCTTTTGACAGCCTATCCAGGACAGCTCCATGCACTCCTCCTGGCCTGCCTCCTCTTCCTACTGGTCAGCCATGCTTTATATTGCCTGTCTTGCCATTCATTCATTGCTTGACATAGTTTCCACTAGGATTACTACTCTGGCATTCTCTCTCTTATTCTCTCAGGTTACGACTTTGCTTGGCGGACGTCTATCTCAGGCTCTCGACCCCTGCTTGGACAACGACCTTCCGGAATTCTCCAATCCCTGACCTTGGCCAAACGGCAACCACGACGGCACTTCTTCTCCGGTACCGGCGAGTATTGCTAGCTAACATCACCTGGCCTGGCAACGCCTAAAACACCACACTCCTTTTGCTGCGGGTGCGTGCCCATATACAGCAGCGGCAGCTTTTATTCGAACAAATCACTGGCTTTTATCTGGCATGTTCCTGGAATGCCACGCTGTTCACCCGGAGAATGCCGTGCTCCCAGCCAGGCGCATGCCCGGCTGATGCGCAGTGGATGTGTTAATTGATAATGGTTCAGGATTTACTAGGCTGCAATGCTTCGCGTGTCCGCCAGATGGCATAAATTCATGAATTGTAATGCAGTATAATATATATCATACTGTATGCACATCAATGATACAATAGGCCGGCGGGGGCGAGATGTGTTTGCAGCAGAGAGAGATCCGCGGCTCTCTCTGCGCAAACATCGGCACATTAAAAATGTATTAAAATACATTTTTATTCATAGTGTAGATGTGCAGGGGGTCTCCGGAGTTGAACCGCGTTGGTTTCAGGTCTGGGGACCCCCTACTTCCAGAGATACAGGATCCTTTATGAGGTGCCGGTATCCCTCTGTATTTAAAAGGTCCCGATCACGTGACCGCGGCATGTAAACAAAGCAGAGGGATACCGGCACCCCCTAAAGGGGTCTGTATCTCGGGAAGCAGGGGGTCCCTGGACCTAAAACCACAGCAGTTCAGCTCCGGAGACCCTCTGCACATCTACAGTATGAATAAAACACATATATAAATAAACACTCGTTCCTTACCTTTGCGACTATGTGCTATGGTAACGAAGCAGCATGACTGTATTTTTAATAATATTGTACAGTGAGCAGAGGGTTCCCTGAGCCAGAAATCAAAGCTCAAAGGACCCCCAGCTCCTGCACAATATTATTAAAAATACAGAAATGCTGCTACATTGCCATAGCTGATAGCCGCTAAGGCAATGAAGGGGTTAACCCACCGTGTCCACTTTATTGTGGGTAGCGGGGGTGGGTGAAGGGGGTATTTGGCCCTTGTTGTGAGTTTAGGACTTGCGGGGGTGTTGCGGGTGCACTTAACCCCTTCAAGGCCGTAGCAATTAATACCGCTACGGTCATGAAGGGGTTAACCCCTCCCGCTACCCCCCCGCAAGCCCTAAACAACCAACATTGGGGCTAATACCCCCTTCACCCACTCCCGCTACCCACAATAAAAAAAATTCACACACAGCAGCCGCCCAAAAAATAAATAAATAAATCTAAATAAATAAATAAATACATGAATATAAATAAATACATTTAAAATACATTTTTATTCATAGTGTAGATGTGCATGGGGTCTTCGGAGCTGAACCGCGTTGGTTTCAGGTCCGGGGACCCCCTGCTCCCCGAGATACAGACCCCTTTATGAGGTTCCGGTATCCCTCTGCATTTAAAGGTCCCGATCACGTGACCGCGGCATGTAAACCAAGCAGAGGGATACCGGCACCCCCTAAAGGGGTCTGTATCTCGGGAAGCAGGGGGTCCCCAGACCTAAAACCACAGCGGTTCAGCTCCGGAGACCCCCTGCACATCTACACTATGAATAAAAATGTATTTTAAATGTATTTATTTATATTCATGTATTTATTTATTTATTTAGATTTATTTATTAATTGTGGGGCTGCTGTGCGTGAATTTTTTTTATTGTGGGTAGCGGGGGTGGGTGAAGGGGGTATTTGGCCCTTGGTTTGAGTATAGGACTTGCGGGGGGGGGTAGTGGGTGCACTTAACCCCTTCACGACCGCAGCAGTTAATACCGCTACGGTCATGAAGGGGTTAAGTGCACCCGCTACCGCCCCGCATATATATATATATATATATATATATATATATATATATATATATATATATATATATATATATATATATATATATATATATACACAGTATATACACACACATGATGAACCAATATACAAATAAATGTAGAAGGGTTATCAAATTTATACTGTACTACAAATAACACTTATCCATACAGACACACTACATTACAATGAATTTCCTTTAATAATCCTAACTTATCTTACAATCTAAATCATCAAATGCCAAAGAAACTATTTTAAGCAATCAAGTAAACAAAAATCAATATATAAGTACCAACCAGAATACAAAATTTAAAACCAACGCTAACCCTTACAATACCAAGGATTACATCTATCTAATTGTAAAAAACATTATACTGTACACACTTTGAAGCATTGCAATAAACAACATACAGTACAGTACATCCCCTGTATCTCCCTGCCTTGAGTGTAATCTGTGTAAAGCCCCCTCCCCCCTAATGTTTCTGTTAAATCTCTCTGCCTTGAGTGTAATCTGTTTAAAGCCCCCTCCCCCCTAATGTTTCTGTTAAATCTCTCTGCCTTGAGTGTAATCTGTTTAAAGCCCCCTCCCCCCTAATGTTTCTGTTAAATCTCTCTGCCTGTGTTGCTGTGAGTGCAGTTTATGTAAATGGGGGAGGGGAAGTGGTTTATAACCCCACCTCCTTGACTGTGATCTGTGTAAAGCCCCCTCCCCCTAATGTTTCTGTTAAATCTCCCTGCCTGTGTTGCTGTGAGTGCAGTGTATGTAAATGTGGGGAGGGGGGGGGACCGGATGTGGATACTGTGAGGTATAACCACCCTCACCCCCTACCCACATACCGTTACCCCCCCCATCCTGGCCATGGCCCCTCCGCTTCTGCAAAACAGACACAAAAATTAAAACATCCAAAGTAATGTCCCTTAACCCCTTAATCACCAGTCATTAAGGGGTTATCCCACCCTCACCCACCACTCGGGATGCCTACATACCCTATCACACTAACCCCCACCCCGTGAGACCTAACCCCCCTCACCCACTACCCACAAGGGAGGCCTACCCACATACCCCCCCCCCACCCCCAGTACCCACAATAAAAACAATACAGTGACCCACAATAAACATCATTCTATTTATTAAATACATTACCCACCCCTGTGCCCCCCCATAAATACATGATTTATTCTTTTACATACAGGGTTCATAACGCAGCCCCACGAGAGTCCCCGGTGGGCTGGCGGGGCACCTGGACAGACCTACAGGGTACCAGCAGCCCATTTTAAACAGGTTCTGGAGGCATGCTGGTGGGTCCCGCCAGCACCATGGCCCCCAGGTTGTCTCCTTGGGTCACCGTGGGCCACAATTAAGTCCCCACGGTAGGCCCGCAGATGTCTGGGAGCCCCGGGTCAGACCCACAGGTCTCTGCGGGGCCTCGGGTAATTCCCACGGGGATCTGGGGAACTCACGAGTGCTCACTACGGGTCCGCGGTGCCCCCACAGAAGTTGGACCACACATCATCATCCCCGCACCTACGGGTCGGCAGTGCCCCCACAGAAGTGGGACCACACAGCTTCATCCCCGCAGACTATGGGTCGGCGGTGCCCCCACAGATGTGAGGCCACTGCTTCATCCCCGCATGTGTCACCCGTGGAACCACCAGCCTGATACCCGTGGGATACCCCAGGAAACCACAGGTGGTCTCCAGAGGTCCCACGCAGAACCACGGAACAAACCCTGAATGTAAAAAAAATAAACCTGGCCAATACCCCACCCTCCCCCCCAACACCTACAGTACAATAATGTGCAAAATAACTATTATCCAGATATGGATAATAGATTAATTGGCCATTATTTAAAACATTAACTAGCATATTCAAATAAATAATAAAGTGCTACTGACCTCATCAAGAAGAAGTCTCCGTCACCAGCAACATTCTTGTCTTGTCCACAAAATACATTGCCAAAACAAAGCCAATACATTGCAATTACATTCAGATATCAATTAACCCCTTAAACCCCTTATCGGATAATAACCGCAAAGGTAATTGAGGGGTTAAGCCACACTGGCCCGATACCCACCCTTCACTCATGAATTTGTACAGTGGCTTCATCATGCAACTATATATATATATATATATCTGTGGGTGGTTTTCTGGGTATGCACCTTAACCCTGGCTGTGCTCAAAGCTGTGACCATGCAGCAAGCTTAAGCCTATAGGGAACCATGTTAAAATGGTTATTGAGGCAAAAAGTGACACTGTGTGCTCATTTGCATGTCATTTCCCAGAATCCCTTGCTGCAGTGGAAGTGCTGTATGCTGGGTGATAATGGGGAAAGGCGGGGTTGCAGACCTGCCTAAGACATGCAGATGAGCATACAGTTATATTTGCATATTTGCTTTCCTGTGGAGGGTTTTTGTCACTTTTTTTACTCACCATAACTTAACTCAGTATTATGGTTTAGCCTATCCCATAGCCTCTCTTGCATTCCCAGTAAAATCAACCCCACACTGATGAGACCCATCAAGGTCGAAACGGCTGTGGTTTTCTGGGTATGCACCTTAACCCTGGCTGTGCTCAAAGCTGTGACCATGCAGCAAGCTTAAGCCTATAGGGAACCATGTTAAAAATGGTTATTGAGGCAAAAAGTGACACTGTGTGCTCATTTGCATGTCATTTCCCAGAATCCCTTGCTGCAGTGGAAGTGCTGTATGCTGGGTGATAATGGGGAAAGGTGGGGTTGCAGACCTGCCTAAGACATGCAGATGAGCATACAGTTATATTTGCATATATATATATATATATATATATATATACACATACAGAGAGAGAGAGAGAGAGAGAGAGAGAGAGAGAGAGAGAGAGAGAGAGAGAGAGAGAGAGAGAGAGAGAGAGAGAGATACAGTATATACACACACATGATGAACCGATATACAAATAAATGTAGAAGGGTTATCAAAACCATACTGTGCTACAAATAACACTTCTCCATACAGACACACTACATTACAATGAATATCCTTTAATAATCCTAACTGATCTTACAATCTAAATCATCAAATGACAAAGAAAAACCTCACATTCCAATCAATACATTGCATTTACATTGTATAAATGATGCATAAAATCTATGCACCATATACATTCTGTAAATGAATGTGAACAATATCATTGCAAGCTAAATACAAATACAGTACAGTACCTCCAAACAAGTCAACTATTTTAACCAATCAAGTAAACAAAAATCAATTAACAATCATTATTTACATCCCTAAACAATTGACAGTCCATCCGAACAATGAAACAATTAACTAATTCACGCCTCAAGCAGAACAATTCAGCATGTGAAAAAAAATATATATATAAGTACCAACCGGAATACAAACTTTAAAACCAAGGCTAACCCTGAACACAAGCACACAATATCAACAATTACATCTTTCTAATTTTAAAATACTTTAAACACACAATAAAGCATAGCAGCATAGACAAATTAATTTAAAACACATGAAAGAAAGCTTTTAAAACAACATCATTTCTTACCCTGTATGTATATATCTCTCTAGACATAAATACATACATACAGTTGCAAGAAATGATATACCACAAAAAAAATACACATGTTAAAAAAGCTTTAAAAAAAATTAACAAGTTAAATAAAATACATACTCCCGTTGCGCACCTTACTCACGAACCAATCCACGAACAGGAACCCATAAAATAATAAACCATACAAAAAAGCAATCTCAGCAATCTCATACAAAAAAGCAATCTATCCCCAATGGGTGTGGTGTGTGAGTTGCTCCTCTCCCCGTCGCCCATAGACCAAAGTATGTGCAAAGTCAGAATTAGCAATTAAAACAGGTCTTTATTGGTAACAGTTAAAACATGAAAACAAGCATAAACAAGAATAAACGATGAGAATAAACAAAAAATAAATATACAATGAACACACTCACACTAAATGGCAACTCTTGTTGTCCAGCATCAGCCGCGTGGTTTGATCCAGCAAGATCTCTTCCTCCGTTGGTGTTCTCACTGACGCGTCCGGCAGTGGAATCGGAAGGGAGGATCTGCACCGGATGTCCTGCGGTTGGCTGGGTCCCTCTCTCAATGAGCTGTGCTGTCATTGCCTTTAAGTGACGTCATCATTTTTATTTTTATCGGCCAAAACACATGGTTTTCACGGCCCAATCAGGGCCGTGGGAACCATATGATGAAAATGTGACGTCATAGGCCTTTAAAAGCCTATGTCGTCTAATTTTGAAGCAAGACGCCGCGGAGGAAGGACCTCCGGAGAAGAAAGAAGACCAGGGTGTGGCCGAAGATGGAAATAAGACCCCGCCCCGCCCGGAAGAAGATAGAAGAAAGAAGAATACAGATGAAGATGAAGATGGATTACAAATAGAAGACCCGTGGATTGATTTGGATTTTTAGTTTAATGTTTATTTTTTTGTATGGTTTATTATTTTATGGGTTCCTGTTCGTGGATTGGTTCGTGAGTAAGGTGCGCAACGGGAGTCAGTGGGGGCAAGTAATGGTAAGTGAACTAAAGAAATTTATTTTATTTAACTTGTTAATTTTTTTAAAAGCTTTTTTAACATGTGTATTTTTTTTTTGTGGTATATCATTTCTTGCAACTGTATGTATGTATGTATATATGTCTAGAGAGATATATACATACAGGGTAAGAAATGATGTTGTTTTAAAAGCTTTCTGTCATGTGTTTTAAATTAATTTGTCTATGCTGCTATGCTTTATTGTGTGTTTAAAGTATTTTAAAATTAGAAAGATGTAATTGTTGATATTGTGTGCTTGTGTTCAGGGTTAGCCTTGGTTTTAAAGTTTGTATTCCGGTTGGTACTTATATTTTTTCACATGCTGAATTGTTCTGCTCGAGGCGTGAATTAGTTAATTGTTTCATTGTTCGGATGGACTGTCAATTGTTTAGGGATGTATGTATGTATGTATGTCTTTATTTGTATAGCGCCATAAAATGTACATAGCGCTTCACAGTAGTAATACATGTCATATAAATAACAAATTTAAATAACAGATCATGGGAATAAGTGCTTCAGACATACTGTAAAAGTAACATTAAGGAAGGAGTCCCTGCTCCGAGGAGCTTACAATCTAATTGGTAGGTAGGGAGAACGTACAGAGACAGTAGGAGGGAATACTAGTAAGTGCTTCTGCAGGGGGCCAAGCTTTGTGTCATGTGTCCATGATTATCGAGTGCTACTCATATGCTTCTTTAAGCAGATGTGTCTTAAGGTGGGTCTTAAAGGTGGATAGCGAGGGGGCTAGTCGGGTATTGAGGGGAAGGGCATTCCAGAGGTGTGGGGCAGAAAGTGAGAAAGGTTTAAGGCGGGAGAGAGCTTTAGATACAAAGGGGGTAGTAAGAAGCTTCCTTGAGAAGAACGCAAGAGTCGTGATGGTGCATAGCGAGAAATTAGGGCTGAGATGTAATGAGGGGCAGAAGAATGTAAAGCTTTAAAAGTGAGCAGTAGAATTGAGTGTGAGATACGCGATTTAATCGGAAGCCAGGAGAGGGATTTCAGCAGGGGAGACGCTGAGACAGATTTAGGAAAGAGTAGAGTGATTCTGGCAGCAGTGTTTAGGATAGATTGTAGGGGAGACAGGTGAGAGGTAGGAAGGCCGGACAGCAGGAGGTTGCAGTAATCGAGACGGGAGAGAATGAGGGCCTGAGTCAGAGTTTTAGCAGTTGAGTAACAGAGGAAAGGGCGTATCTTTGTGATATTGCGGAGGAAAAAGCGACAAGTTTTAGAAACGTTTTGAATATGAGAGGAGAATGAGAGAGAGGAATCAAGTGTGACCCCTAGGCAGCGTGCTTGGGCTACTGGGTGAATGATCGTATTTCCAATAGCAATGTGGAAGGATGTACACTGGCGACACACTTTATCGCAGTGCGGCCAGATCCGCAAGCCGGGAGATTTCCCGGCTTGCTAGTGGCCGCCCCTCGGCGTGCCGCGCGTCATAGACGCGCGGTCACGCGTCTTCGGGAGCCTGCGCCCCCTGCACGCGCGTCCAGGGCTCCCCGAGGGAGCCCTGGTGTCCCGCGATCGCGGGACAGCGGCAGGGGGTTCCGGGGGACCCGGCGGACCCGGCAGCGGTAGGGAGAGCGCCCCGATCGGAGGGCGCTCTTCCGCTGCTTCGGCGCGCGCCCGTCACACTCGGGCGCGCGCCAGGCTACTGCTGCGGCACAGAACGGGCAAATGCTCGAATAAACTGTGCCGCAGCAGTAGTAGGGCCAGGTTTGGGAGGTAGTATAAGGAGCTCTGTTTTTGCCATGTTAAGTTTCAGTCGGCGGATGGCCATCCAGGATGATATTCCAGAGAGGCATTCAGAAACTTTGGTCTGTATAGCAGGTGTAAGGTCAGGGGTTGAAAGGTAAATTTGTGTGTCGTCAGCATAGAGGTGATATTTAAACCCAAAATATGTGATTAGGTCACCTACAGAGAGTGTGTAGAGAGAAAAGAGAAGGGGTCCCAGGACAGAGCCCTGGGGTACCCCCACAGAGAGATCAATAGAGGAGGAGGAGGTGTTAGCAAAAGAGACACTGAAGGTACGATGGGAGAGGTAAGAGGAGATCCAGGATAAAGCTTTGTTCCGAATACCAAGAGTATGGAGAATGTGAAGGAGAAGAGGGTGGTCCACGGTGTCGAATGCTGCAGAGAGGTCGAGTAATATGAGCAGAGTGTAATGACCTCTGTCTTTGGCAGCATGGAGGTCGTCAGTTATTTTAGTGAGGGCTGCTTCAGTAGAGTGAGCAGTGCGGAAGCCAGATTGTAGAGGGTCTACTACAGAATAGGTGTTGAGAAAGTGTAGCAATCGAGAGAATACAAGACGTTCAAGGAGTTTGGAGGCAAAAGGCAGGAGGGAGACAGGTCGATAGTTAGAAGGACAGGTAGGGTCAAGCTTGCTGTTTTTGAGTAATGGTATAACGGTTGCATGCTTGAAGGATGAAGGAAAGGTACCAGAGTAGAGGGAAGAGTTAAAGATCTGTGTGAGCATAGGGATTATAGAAGGAGCAAGAGGTTTTAGGAGATGGGAGGGAATGGGATCAAGAGGGCAAGTGGTAGAGGGAGAAGAGGAGATCAGCAGTGATACATCCTCCTCCGAGATAGCAGAAAAAGAGTCAAGAAAGACAGGAGGAGAGTTGGGAAGCATTGTGGGATGGGAGGAGGCAACAGATGGGATGTTCTGCCGTATGGACTCCACCTTTTCCTTAAAAAAGTCAGCAAAGTCCTGAGGTGAGATGGAGGAAGAAGAGGAGGCAGCTGAGGGTGGTCTGAGTAGAGAGTCAAAGACAGAAAAGAGACGGCGTGGGTTAGACTTGTGTGTGTTGATTAGTGATGAAAAGTAGGTTTGTTTAGCCTGAAAGAGGGCAGAGTTGAAACAGGATAGCATAAATTTGTAGTGAATGAAGTCTGCGAGCGTATGAGATTTCCTCCAGAGGCGTTCAGAGGAACGAGTGGAGGAACGCAGCATGCGTGTGTGGGAGTTTAGCCAGGGTCTGGGGTTAGAAGGGCGAGGACGGCAGAGAGAAAGTGGGGCATGAAGATCAAGAGAGGAAGATAAGGCAGAGTTGTAGTTCCTGACCAGGTTGTCAGGGTCTGAAGCAGAACTGAGAGAGGAGAGGGAGGAGCGTAAAGTGGAATCAAGAGCTGGTAGGTTAATAGAGCGCAGGTTTCTGCAAAAACGAGGGTGAGATGGAGATGGAGAGAAGAGAGAGAGAGAAAATGAGATGAGGTGATGGTCGGAGAGAGGAAAAGGGGAAATGGAGAAGTCGGAGAGAGAGAAGTTTTTAGTGAAAACCAGGTCTAAGTAGTGGCCATCCTTGTGGGTGCTGGCTGCAGTCCACTGTTGAAGGCCAAAAGAAGAGGTTAGAGAAAGAAAGCGGGAAGCCCAAGGGAGAGAGGGGTCATCAATGTGGCAGTTGAAGTCCCCAAGGAGAAGAACAGGGGTGTCTGAGGAGAGAAAGAAAGAGAGCCAGGATTCAAAGTGAGAGAGAAAGGCAGAAGGGGGATGAGTAGAAGAAGGTGGGCGATAGATGACCGCCACATGGACCGGGAGAGGAGAGAAGATCTGGACTGTGTGAGCCTCGAAGGAGGGAAAAGCAAGAGAGGGGGGAATAGAAACTGTTCTGTAACGGCAGAGAGAGGAGAGCAGGAGCCCCACGCCTCCACCCCTGCCACCAGGGCGTGGAGTGTGGGAGAAGGAAAGGCCACCATAGGAGAGGGCAGCTTCCAGAGCAGAGTCAGACTGAGTGAGCCAGGTCTCAG
This sequence comes from Ascaphus truei, assembly GCF_040206685.1. Classification (NCBI taxonomy): domain Eukaryota; kingdom Metazoa; phylum Chordata; class Amphibia; order Anura; family Ascaphidae; genus Ascaphus; species Ascaphus truei. The sequence continues at coordinate 293,057,685 of NC_134484.1, forward strand.
TTATAGCAAAGAGAAGCAGGGAGTGAGAAAGAAAGAAGTCATGCACAGAAAGGAACTTGTTAGAGAGGGAGCGAGCATTCCAAAGGGCACAGGAGAAAGGGAGAGAGGAGGGAGGGTGGCAGGGGATGGGTATGAGGTTAGAGGGGTTTACACCAGAAGGAGTAGAAGTTGCATGTGGAAGGCGAGGACGAGAGCAAGTAGAAATAAGGCAGGGACCAGGATTGGGATAGATATCCCCAGAAGCAAGGAGGAGAAGCATGGACAGAAAGAGAATGTGTGAGGATGATTTGTAGGGGTGTGTTTTAGTGCAGGAGGCATAACTGTGTGGTGACAGAGGGCGCAGGTAAGAGAGGAGTTCATGTGAACTGAGAAGTGGTGAAGTAAGGAGAGATGGCGAAATATGAATAGAGTTAGAGACATGATGAGGCTGGTGGAAGGAAGTGCATAATTTGAAAATAAGTGAGGTTACAGTAAATATAAAAAGTAAAGGTGGCATCACAGCAATAGTAATGTGTTGAGATGTGCAGTGTGGGATGATAACCTCCTTTCCAGCGTAGTTCAAATGCAGGAATCAGAAGCAGTAGATTGTGTTCATTTTTTACACTTGTAAATAATGATTGCTAATTGATTTTTGTTTACTTGATTTGTTAAAATAGTTGACTTGTTTGGAGGTACTGTACTGTATTTGTATTTAGCTTGCAATGATATTGTTCACATTCATTTGCAGAATGTATATGGTTCATAGATTTTATGCATCATTTATACAATGTAAATGCAATGTATTGATTGGAATGTGAGGTTTTTCTTTGTCATTTGATGATTTAGATTGTAAGATCAGTTAGGATTATTAAAGGAAATGCATTGTAATGTAGTGTGTCTGTATGGAGAAGTGTTATTTGTAGCACAGTATGGTTTTGATAACCCTTCTACATTTATTTGTATATCGGTTCATCATGTGTGTGTATATACTGTATCTCTCTCTCTCTCTCTCTCTCTCTCTCTCACTCTCTCTCTGTGTATATATATATATATATATATATATATATATATATATATATATATATATATATATATATATATATATATATATATATATATATATACTGTATATATAGTTGCATGATGAAGCCACTGTACAAATTCATGGGTGAAGGGTGGGTATCGGGCCAGTGTGGCTTAACCCCTTAATTACATTTGCGGTTATTATCCGATAAGGGTTTTAAGGGGTTAATTGATATCTGAATGTAATTGCTATGTATTGGCTTTGTTTTGGCAATGTATTTTGTGGACAAGACAAGAATGTTGCTGGCGACGGAGACTTCTTCTTGATGAGGTCAGTAGCACTTTATTATTTATTTGAATATGCTAGTTAATGTTTTTAATAATGGGCAATTAATCTATTATCCATATCTGGATAATAGTTATTTTGCACATTATTGTACTGTAGGTGTTGGGGGGGGGGGTTGTATGTATTGAATGTATAGGCCAGGTTTATTTTTTTTACATTCAGGGTTTGTTCCGTGGTTCTGCGTGGGACCTCTGGAGACCACCTGTGGTTTCCTCGGGTATCCCAAGGGTATCAGGCTGGTGGTTCCACGGGTGACACATGCGGGGATGAAGCAGTGGCCTCACATCTGTGGGGGCACCGCCGACCCATAGTCTGCGGGGATGATGATTTGTGGTCCCACTTCTGTGGGGGCGCTGCGGACCTGTGGCGAGCACTCGTGAGTTCCCCAGACCCCCATGGGAACCACCTGAGGCCCCGCAGACACCTGTGGGTCTGACCCGGGGCTCCCAGACATCCGCGGGCCTACCGTGGGGACCCAATTGTGGCCCATGGTGACCCAAGGAGACCACCTGGGGGCCATGGTGCTGGCGGGACCCACCAGCAGGCCTCCAGAACCTGTTTAAAAAGGGCTGCTGGTACCCTGTAGGTCTGTCCAGGTGCCCCGCCAGCCCACCGGGGACTCGCGTTGGGCTGCGTTATGAACCCTGTATGTAAAAGAATAAATCATGTATTTATGGGGGGGCACAGGGGGTGGGTAATGTATTTAATAAATAGAATGATGTTTATTGTGGGTCACTGTATTGTTTTTATTGTGGGTACTGGGGGTGGGGGGGGTATGTGGGTAGGCCTCCCTTGTGGGTAGTGGGTGAGGGGGGTTAGGTCTCATGGGGTGGGGGTTAGTGGGGAGGGTATTTAGGCATCCCGAGTGGTGGGTGAGGGTGGGTTAACCCCTTAATGACTGTAGCGGTTAATAACCGCTATGGTGATTAAGGGGTTAGGGGACATTACTTTGGATGTTTTAATTTTTGTGTCTGTTTTGCAGAAGCGGAGGGACCATGGCCAGGATGGGGGGGGGGGGGTAATGGTATGTGGGTGGGGGGTGAGGGTGGTTAGACTTCACAGTATGACCATCGGGTCTACCCCCCCCCCCTCCCCACATTTACATAAACTGCACTCACAGCAACACAGGCAGAGAGATTTAACAGAAACTTTAGGGGGGAGGGGGCTTTAAACAGATTATACTCAAGGCAGAGAGATTTAACAGAAACATTAGGGGGGAGGGGGCTTTATACAGATTACACTCAAGGCAGGGAGATACAGGGGATGTACTGTACTGTATGTTGTTTATTGCAATGCTTCAATGTGTGTACAGTATAATGATTTTTACAATTAGATAGATGTAATCCATGGTATTGTAAGGGTTAGCGTTGGTTTTAAATTTTGTATTCTGGTTGGTACTTATATATTGATTTTTGTTTACTTGATTGCTTAAAATAGTTTCTTTGGCATTTGATGATTTAGATTGTAAGATCAGTTAGGATTATTAAAGGAAATTCATTGTAATGTAGTGTGTCTGTATGGAGAAGTGTTATTTGTAGTACAGTATGATTTTGATAACCCTTCTACATTTATTTGTATATTGGTTCATCATGTGTGTGTATATACTGTATATATATATATATATATATATATATATATATATATATATATATATATATATATATATATATATATAAAACAAAAAAGTGTGGCGCCAAAAAATAAAAATATAATAGTGATATAATAAATTAATTATGACTATAGTTAATGAATAAAAAGTTGTGTAAAGTGAATGATGTATGAAAGGGTTAATATCTCAATTTCACTAATGTGACCTTAGTGCATATTGATACAACACAACCAATAAAAGTGTACAAAACAGTGCATGAACGTGCTCAAAAAAGAGAAAAAGAAAGACACAAAAATCAAAAAACTCCAACCAGTCCTTCCATAATTAGTCCATGATGATAGGATGTCTGATGTTGAAAGGGGTCTTTAGGCTGCTCTCACACGGGGTAAACCAACTCCACAGATATCTACAGACAAAAAAAGAGAGAGAGCGCACGCCCCATAGCATAATACTGTATAAAATTTATTAAAACAAGGAAGGGGATGGGAAATGGGGGGGGATAGGAATCGCACTCACAGGATGCAAATGGTTAAAAGGCAATTTGTGATTATATCACCACCATCCGGTTCTGGATACTGCAACACGTCTCCGTGGACTCCTTGGCAGCCCTGAAGGAGTCCACGGAGACGTGTTGCAGTATCCAGAACCGGATGGTGGTGATATAATCACAAATTGCCTTTTAACCATTTGCATCCTGTGAGTGCGATTCCTATCCCCCCCCATTTCCCATCCCCTTCCTTGTTTTAATAAATTTTATACAGTATTATGCTATGGGGCGTGCGCTCTCTCTCTTTTTTTGTCTATATATATATATATATATATATATATATATATATATATAGGGATTGTTACATAGTTACATAGTAGATGAGGTTGAAAAAAGACGTATGTCCATCAAGTTCAACCTATGCTAAATTTAGACAACACATACTTTATTCTATATCTATACTTACTTATTGATCCAGAGGAAGGCAAACAAAAAAACCCATTAAGGGGAAAAATTAATTCCTTCCTGACTCCAAGAATTGGCAGTCGGATTAATCCCTGGATCAACATCCTTCCCATGTATACTTATTTGGTATATCCCTGTATACCTTTCCCATCTAAAAAGATGTCCAACCTATTTTTGAACAAATCTATTGTATCTGCCATCACAGTCTCCATGGGTAATGAATTCCACATTTTAACTGCCCTTATTGTAAAGAACCCTTTCCTTTGTTGCTGGTGAAATTTCCTTTCCTCCAACCTTAAGGGATGGCCCCGAGTCCTTTGTACTGCCCGTGGGATGAATAGTTCTTTTGAAAGCGCCTTGTATTGTCCCTGAATATATTTGTATATAGTTATCATATCCCCTCTTAGACGCCTCTTTTCTAATGTAAATAAATCTAATTTAGCTAGCCTCTCCTCATAAGTTAGAATGTCCATCCCCTTTATTAATTTGGTGGCTCTTCTCTGCACTCTCTCTAGTTCCATAATGTCTTTTCTAAGGATTGGTGCCCAAAATTGTACTCCATATTCAAGGTGTGGTCTTACTAATGATTTGTAAAGGGGCATAATTATGTTTACTTCCCTTCCATCCATTGCCCGTTTGATGCAAGATAAGATCTGTTTGCCTTTTCAGCTACTGCATGACATTGGGCACTATTGCTAAGCCTGCTGTCTACAAGCACTCCTAAATCCTTCTCCATCAAGGATTCCCCCAATATATCTCCATTTAATTTGTAAGTCACCTTTTTATTCTTGCATCCCAAATGCATAACCTTACATTTATCTGTATAAAACCTAATTTTCCATTTACCTGCCCACGTTTCCAGTCTCTCCAAGTCCTTCTGAAGAGAAATTACATCCTGCTCTGATACTATTACCTTACACAATTTAGTATCATCAGCAAAGATGGAGACTTTGCTCTCGATTCCAACCTCAAGGTCATTAATAAACAAGTTAAAAAGCAGGGGTCCCAGTACCGATCCTTGAGGTACTCCACTCACGACTTTAGCCCAACCTGAAAAAGTTCGATTTATGTCAACCCTCTGTTGTCTGTCCTTCCTCTGGATCAATAATTAAGTATAGACATAGAATAAAGTATCTGTTGTCTAAATTTAGCATAGGTTGAACTTGATGGACGTACGTCTTTTTCAACCTCATCTACTATGTAACTATGTAACAATGTAACTATGTAACCAGTTTTCAATCCAGGTGCATATATTATTACTGAGTCCAATTTTCTTTATTTTGTACACCAACCTCTTGTGTGAAACCGTATCAAAAGCCTTTGCAAAATCTAAGTAGACCACATCAACTGCATTACCCTGGTCTAAATTCCTACTTACCTCCTCAAAGAAACAAATAAGGTTAGTTTGGCAAGATCTATCCTTCATAAATCCATGCTGACTATTACTAATAATTTTGTTTTCCATTAGGTATTCCTGAATATTATCCCGTATTAAACCTTCAAGTAGTTTCCCTACTATTGAAGTCAGGCTTACTGGTCTGTAATTCCCCGGGTGTGATCTAGCTCCATTTTTAAATATAGGCACCACATCTGCTTTACGCCAATCTTGTGGTACTGAGCCTGTGGAAATGGAGTCCTTGAATATTAAATATAATGGTTTTGCTATTACTGAGCTTAACTCCTTGAGAACTCTTGGATGTATGCCATCGGGGCCAGGTGCCTTATTTACTTTAATTTTTTCAAGTCGCTTATGAACTTCTTCCTCAGTTAACCAATTGGTCATTAATATGGAGGTTGTGGCTTCCTCCTGTGGCGTTACTATTGAACTTGATTCTTCCCTGGTAAACACAGAGGCAAAGAATTTGTTTAATACCTCAGCTTTTTCCTTATCTCCAATAATCTGCCTACCCATCTCACACTGAAAGGGTCCTATATTTTCTTTTCTCATTTTTTTGTTATTAAGGTACTTAAAGAACTTTTTAGGGTTGACCTTACTTTCTATTGCAATCCTTTTTTCATTATCCATTTTTGCTAATTTAATTGGCCTTTTGCAATTTTTGTTACATTCCTTATAATTCTGATACGATGTCTCTGTCCCTTCTGACTTAAAGATTCTAAACGCCCTCCTCTTCTTGTCCATTTCCTCCACTACCTGTTTATTTAGCTACATTGGTTTTGACTTATTTCTTTTATACTTATTACCCAAGGGTATACACTGATACGTGTGCTTTTCTAACAATGATTTAAAGATTGCCCATTTATCTTCTATATTTTTCCCTGCAAAAACATCATCCCATTGTATTACTACTAGATTAGACCTCAGTTTATTAAAATCTGCCTTTCTAAAGTTTAAAGTCTTTGTTGAACCCAAGTAATCTGTTTTTTGATAATTTATTTCAAATGAGACCATGTTATGATCACTGTTACCCAAATGTTCCAGGACTTGAATATTTGTTATTACTTCTACATTGTTTGATATGACCAAATCCAGAACTGCCCCTCTCCTGGTTGGTTCCTCAATAATTTGGGTCATATAATTGTCTTTAAGCACCCCCAAAAACTTGTTCCCTTTTGTTGTAACGCTAATCTCATTGCCCCAGTCTATGTCAGGATAATTAAAATCCCCCATTATGCAAACATGACCCAGTTTTGATGCCTTCTCCATTTGCAAAAGTATTTTAGCTTCCTCAATCTCACAGATATTTCGTGGTTTACAGCATATTCCCACAAACATTTTCTTTATACTTTTACCTCCACTGCTAATTTCTATCCACAAGGTCTCTACATTTTCATCATTCCCTTCATAGACATCATCCCTTATAATAGGTTTTAGATCTGGTTTAACATATAAACATACTCCACCTCCCCTTCTATTTGTTCGATCCTTCCGAAAAAGAGAATAACCCTCTAAATTAACGGTCCAGTCATGAGTTTCATCCCACCATGTTTCAGTAATGCCTATGATATCATACTGCTCCCTTGTAGCTATTAATTCAAGCTCCCCCATTTTATCTGTCAGGCTTCTTGCATTAGCAAGCATGCATTTCAGGTTTTTTTCAGCCTGTACTATTATCTTATCTGCTCCTTCCTTTCTGCTCCCACTTGGTTTAGTCTTTAGAAGTTTTCTAGTATTATCTCTATTTACTATGGGTATCTCACTGCTTGTCAAACTTGCACTTGCCCCCATTCTACCTCCATACCACCTTGAATCCTCATCTATTTCATTTAGTTCATTATCTGTTTCATTCCCCTCCCCCCTACATCCTAGTTTAAATTCTCCTCCAACCTTTTTAGCATTCTCCCCTCTAGCACAGAAGATCCCTCTTCATTGAGGTGCAATCCGTCCCTAGAATATAGATGGCACCTCTCAGAAAAGGAGTCCCAGTGCTCTAAAAACCCAAACCCCTCCTTCCTACACCACTTTCTTAGCCATGCATTAACCTCCCTGATCTCTGACTGTCTCCCTGCGGTAGCGCATGGCACTGGTAGTATTTCAGAAAATACTACCTTGGAGGTCCTTGCCTTAAGATTTTGGCCTAGATCCCTGTAATCATTTTTTAGGACCCTCCATCTTTCTCTAACTTTGTCATTGGTGCCAACATGTACAGTACCAAGACCGCTGGGTCAATCCCAGCCCCCCCCCCCAACAACAATCTGTCTACCCGATCCGCAATGTGCCGAACCCGAGCACCCGGGAGACAACAAACTGTTCGGTTCATGCGGTCCCGGCAACAGATTGCCCTATCTGCCTTCCTAATAATGGAGTCCCCTACCACCACAATCTTTCTTTGCATCTGAGCATCCTGAGTCCCCACTGTGCTGGAGGAACTATTCCGCTGGCTGCTAGAGGAATTAGTCTCCCCCAGCCTAGCCATTTCTGCCCCAACATTCCCAATATCTTCACTCAACATGGCAAATCTATTGGGATATGTCAGCTCAGAAATGACCTGCCTCTCCCTATTGCCCCTGCTTCCCCTTCTAACTGTCACCTAGCTACCTACCTGCTCCTCACTAACAGCAACTAAGCTACCTACCTGCTCCTCACTATCAGCGCAACCATCTGCACCACTAGTCGAAGCAAGGGCCTGCTCAGTGAGCTCCAAACCCCTTTAAAGTTGCCTCTTTAGATCAGCAATCTCTGATTCTAAAGAGACCACCTGCTCACACTTCCCACAGTGGTATGCTCCTTGGAACAGCTGCTCCAAGTGCACATACATGTGGCAAGATGTGCATTGTGTGGCATTTTCAATCCTGCTCATTCTATCAACTATGAAGTTTAGAAGTACTAACAGTAAACTGTACTTCAATAAACTAAACCCTGTTTAACCGCTTCCTTGTTCAAACTGCTTCTGGTTCTAACTGCACACACTTTAACCAACCAGCACTTCAATCAACACACAGCTCAATCAGTACACGCAAGCTCAGGATTCGTTAGAAGCCTCTGTTTAAATAGGGACAAACACCAGGTGTGTTAGGTTATCAATTAACTAACCCCACCCACTGCAGGTGTGCTAGGCCAGCCAATTAAACAACCACACCCACTCTGCCTCAGGCAGGAGAAAGGGAAAAAAGTTACAGGCTTCAAATTACAGCACACTTTAAAAAAAGATTAACCCACTGCACACTCCCCAAATCAACCACCCCTGCTAGTATATCCAGTACTTCCCTTTCCTTCTGGTTCTAACTGCACACACTTTAACCAACCAGCACTTCAATCAACACACAGCTCAATCAGTAAACGCAAGCTCAATGTTGATATATATATATATATATATATATATATATATATATATATATATATATATATATATATATATATATATATATACTGAGTTAAGTTATGGTGAGTAAAAAAAGTGACAAAAACACTCCACAGGAAAGCAAATATGCAAATATAACTGTATGCTCATCTGCAAGTCTGCCTAAGACATGCAGATGAGCATACAGTTATATTTGCATATATATATATATATATATATATATATATATATATATATATATATATATATATGTTTATCTTCATGTATTTATTTATTTAGATTTATTTATTAATTGTGGGGCTGCTGTGCGTGAATTTTTTTTATTGTGGGTAGCGGGGGTGGGTGAAGGGGGTATTTGTCCCTTGGTGTGAGTTTAGGACTTGCGGGGGGGGGGGGGGGGTAGCGGGTGCACTTAACCCCTTCACGACCGTAGCAGTTAATAACGCTACGGTCGTGAAGGGGTTAAGTGCACCCGCTACCCCCCTGCAAGCCCTAAACAACCACCGTTGGGGCTAATACCCCCTTCACCCACCCCCGCTACCCACAATAAAAAAAATTCACACACAGCAGCAGCCCAATTAATAAATAAATCTAAATAAATAAATAAATACATGAATATAAATAAATACATTAAAATACATTTTGATTCATAGTGTAGATGTGCAGAGGGTCTCCTGAGCTGAACCGCTGTGGTTTTAGGTCCGGGGACCCCCTGCTTCCCGAGATACAGACCACTTTAGGGGGTGCCGGTATCCCTCTGCTTGGTTTACATGCCGCGGTCATGTGATCGGGACCTTGAAATGCAGAGGGATACTGGCATCTCATAAAGGGGTCTATACCTCGGGGAGCAGGGGGTCCCTGGACCTGAAACCAATGCGGTTCAGCTCCGGAGACCCCTGCACATCTACACTATGAATAAAAATGTATTTTAAATGTATTTATTTATATTCATGTATTTATTTATTTATTTAGATTTATTTATTTATTTATTTTGGGCGGCTGCTGTGTGTGAATTTTTTTTATTGTGGGTAGCGGGGGTGGATGAAGGGGGTATTAGCCCCAGCGATGGTTGTTTAGGGCTTGCGGGGGTAGCGGGAGGGGTTAACCCCTTCATGACAGTAGCAGTATTAACTGCTACGGCCGTGAAGGGGTTAAGTGCACCTTCAACCCCCCCGCAAGTCCTAAACTCACACCAAGGGCCAAATACCCCCTTCACACACCCCCGCTACCCACAATAAAGCAGGCACGGTGGGTAAACCCCTTCATTGCCTTAGCGGCTATCAGCTATGGCAATGAAGCAGCATTTCTGTATTTTTAATAATAATGTGCAGGAGCAGGGGGTCCCTTGAGCTTTGATTTCTGGCTCAGGGAACCCCCTGCTCACTGTACAATATTATTAAAAATACAGTCATGCTGCTTTGTTACCATAGCGCATAGCCGCAAAGGTAAGGAACGAGTGTTTATTTATATATGTGTTTTATTCATACTGTAGATGTGCAGAGGGTCTCCGGAGCTGAACCGCTGTGGTTTTAGGTCCGGGGACCCCCTGCTTCCCGAGATACAGGCCCCTTTATGGGGTGCCGGTATCCCTCTGCTTTGTTTACATGCCACGGTCACGTGATCGGGACCTTTAAATGCAGAGGGATACCGGCACCTCATAAAGGGGCCTGTATCTCGGGAAGTAGGGGTTCCCCGGACCTGAAACCAACGCGGTTCAGCTCCGGAGACCCCCTGCACATCTACACTATGAATAAAAATGTATTTTAAATAATTTTTAATGTGCCGATGTTTGCGCAGATAGAGTAGCGGTTCTCTCTCTGCTGCAAACACATCTCGCCCCCGCCGGCCTATAGTATCATTGATGTGCATATACAGTACTGTATGTGTATGTTAGGGGTTATAGGGGTTGTTGTTATACAGTATATACTGTATATATACAGTATATACTGCATTACAATTCATGAATTTCTCGGCTTCAAAGACAACAGCTCGCAAACGCCCCCGTAACCAGAAGGGAGCAAACACACCTGACAACCAGCATGAGATATAAGGAAGTCATTGCAGGTAATCAGGTGGCTGTCTCAAAGCTATCCTAGACACACTGCTATGCAGATGGATTCACAAGTATCTCTCTAAACCTGTGAGGAATCCACTCCTGGCTTTTCTCGTAGCCTTGCAGGGTGCTGTTGTTCTCACTAAATTCCCTCTTTGCAATCAACAGCAGCTATGCGGGCTATAATTACAACCGAGCCTTGTACTCAGTCATTGGAGCAATGCCCTCACACCCTCCTCCTGGGATTGGCCCACTGGCCTTTAAATACTACATTCACACAATGCTTTTCTGCCGAGCATAATCCTTCTTTGATGTTACCTGTGTTTTGTCACAAGCCCAGGCTTGTTCTCTCGTTACTGTTCTCTGTTATTGTTCTAGTTCATTGTACTCATTTCCAGTTTCCTCCAGGCCTGCTGCTGCTACGCTGAGGCTGAGTTCCTGGTTCCTAGAGGCCTGCTTGTACTTTTGCGCTGAAGCACGGGGTTTCCAGTGCTGCCTGGCGGTGTGCCCACTCCGGTCAGTCTTCCCTCTCCTAGATTGGCACCATGGGCCGTGGACGCCACTCGCGCAAACCCCATTCCCGATCTGCAGTGATTGCGCTGAAGCAAAAGGACCAGCTTGATTTCCTGTTGCCGACTCCCTGCTTGGACTACGACTACCCGGATATCTCCTACCCCGACTCCGGCTCGTCCAATGACTACGCTGTTCTCTCCAGTCCTGAACCCGACCTGTTTGACTATGATCTGCACACTCTAAATCAGTCTGCGCGGTCTAAGGTCGGTGATTTCACAACCCAACCTCAGCACCGCGGTCCGACCCCGGTTTTTGGCGAGCACAACCGTGACAAACCCACAGTAAGAACTGTTCATACTGTTTTTGGAATGTTAGATATATGTCAACAGTTTGGTAAATGGATTAGCCAGCCAGCCTGATAGATAGGCTGGAGTGTTAGTAAGTTCTCCCAATGTGGAGCAGGTTTTATTTTGCTATGTTTTGTTTATGCCTTAAAGGGACAGTGTGCCCACATGCTTAGTTATGCTGTGGAGCAATAAAGCCATTCAACATTTGCTCCAAACCTGAAAATACACGTGTGGACTATTGTCTGACCTTGGCTACAGGCCGTCCTGCCACACTGCCCAATCCCCTCCATGGGAACACTTAACCCACCAATCTCCGATTTGCCTGTAGTTTGCAAAACCGGGCAAAAAGGCTTTCCTGTTTGCACCGCGCATGTGTTAGCTTGACACCCATGCGACTTAGCATACCTGGGGTACACCTTTTCCTGGCGACCCTTGGTCAGGGGTTTTGCTCCAAGGTGTGAAAGGCTCAGGCTGAGTACCGGTATCTTGCACTCAGCAACATCGTGGCCACTTTCACACTTTGGACCTATGAGTTTTTTCATTACCGGCATTCCACTAGGCTTACAGTCTCCCACTGGATAGGGGGTCTTTGAAGTGTAGGAAAGAAAATACCCCCAGCTCATTTACCCCTGGCATATTTACATGCCAAAGGAATTTTTCCCGGACTCAAGAAAAAAATGTTCCTGCCTGTACATTTTAAACTTACAGTATTAGACACTTAATTAAAACAAAATGTTCTGGGTGTACAACAACTTAGAGTGATAGCTGTCTGCGTTCCCGAGTTAGCCCACGTAATTGAAAGGCTTGCTGGTGGGAAGCCAAGTTCACCTACTTCTCACGTCAATTGACCGACTTCCCACGACAATAGACTTTCTGCCTTTCAAGTTACGGGAGCTAACAAGGTACGGATACATTTTATCGGTAAACCACTTCAACCTTGACCGCAAGCCACTTATTCAATTGACTTGTGGTTACAGAGTCGAATGCTTGGAAATGGATACCCATACTTCAAATAGAGCTCCCAGCGCCAGCCACACTTATTCAATCAGCACTGGCTTCGGCGCTCACAATGCCATCTTGTGCCTAAAAACATTATAGCACACTTTGCATTTATTTCTATTACTGCAGGCAGGGAGCAGCCTGCAAAATAGTGATAGATCCAAAGCCAAGGTGTGCAGCGCACAGCAGTAAGGAGGAACAGGTCTTGCAGAAAAATAGTCCTTTATTTGTAATTCATGATGTGGGACAACAGCAAACCTTCAATGCGTTTCGTTCAAAGGAACTTTATCAAGAATCTTTTCTGCAAGACCTGTTCCTCCTTACTGCTGTGCGCTGCACACCTTGGCTTTGGATGTACACTCTACTACAGCTGCACGCTTTGGAGGGGAGACTGGGGAAAGAAAGAATAATACAGTGAGTACTACACCTGGGGCTACCTAATGAGGAAAGAGGGGGCTGTCTTTTGGCAACCCACTCCTACCTTCAAGGTACCTTATGCCCACTTAAAGGCACAGTACCAGAGTAAAATTGTTATTACCCAGCTAACACTCCCTTCCTTCAATATAGTCCCAGCACTTTCTGAGCACCATCACAAACATACAATTGCAAAATAGTGATAAAAAGGTGTGACAGGGTCAAATACATTAGGGTCATGCATATACTTTTAACCCCTTCACTCCCAATACAAGTTGTGGTTAATCAGCCAGAGAGATCCAGGACACCAGCCACAGCACGGGAGAAACTCCAGACAGAGGTGAAACACCCCCTGAGTGCAAGCAACCCAGAGGATAAGTGCCACAATAGGAAGAAGCAGTGCAGTGGTACTACATCGGCTCCAGAGGCGGCTCCAGCTCCAGTGACCCTGAGAGAAACAGCAGCACGTTTTCCAGTGAGTGACTGCAGAATGAGGAGGATTACAGTAGAGAATGGGAAATTAGGATGCAGGGTTTAGGGGTGACAGTGTAGGAGAAATGTGCATGTGAGAGAGGGAAGGCAAATAGGGGAAAGGAGATTACCAGTAGTTCAAAATCGAGCGGTGGCTGAAGACATAAATGAACATGAGGTTGTAGTGCTTTTATTTAGCAAAATGTTGCTGCATTAAACACTACCAAAGGTTGCCGAGGAAATTGGAGGATGGGATAGTTATGTGTGATGAGTTTGTGCAAACAAAGAGAACATTGGGAGATACTATGGTTAATGAAAGTGTTGGGAGGGGAGGCTTAATGGTGCAGGCTAAGAAGTGTTGATTAGCGTGGAAAAGTGAGCTCAACGAAAGTTGTCCAGTAATGTCCACACATTGATGAAGTTGTTGAAGGCTCCAGACAGACTGAAATTCACCAATTGTTCAACTCCAGTCACTTACAAATGTTCACCTGATATGTTTCCCCAGACTAGGTTCAAACTTATCATATTAAATTTTCCATTTTAAGCCAAATATATTAATTATTAAATAATTTATTATAATACATTCATCAGTTGGTCTTTTTTTTTTTTTTTTTAAACATTGCATCCTTTCAGGACTATGTACCTAATGGATATAGGTCAATGAGAAAAAGTGAATCAGTTATGTTATCTTAATCCTGTTTTTCAATAGCAAAAATAGGACTGCAAATCTTAACATGTCTTTACTCCTGATGACATTTGGTAGCTGTACAACAAAGGGTATCTGCAATACATTACATGGCTCCAACATCCATGCTATTTTAGAACACAGGAAGATAAATAAATTATGTTTGTAACATACCTCAGCTTTTAAAGAAGCTTCATTGTAAACACCATCAAGCAAAGCACTGAAGCTCCAATTCCACCAATCATCTTCTGTTTTGATATCACTAAATGGATGTTTACCATTTCTGAAAGGAAATACGTATCAGTAAAATGAATAATTAAGTAACATAAAAGTAGCAATGCTGTCCCTGATTTAAAAAATATGTATTAGGGTCAAACATTTTATTTATTTTTTAACATTATTTTTGAAAAACTTTACCTTATGCTCTAAAAAGAGAAAACAAGAAAATTTGTAAAAACATTTTAAAAATGGCTTTTTCTTTAAATAGTGGAACTATATAAATAAATAAGAAATGAGCGAGTTCCAGGGGAAATCAAAATCCAAGCCCTCCAAACTATCTTCCTCCTCAAATAT